>NC_136722.1:22855000-23455000 GCF_936440315.1 Barbus barbus | reverse complement strand
ATGAAGGAAAGAATAAAATGATTTTTTTGTACCTGGTCTGTTTTCGGCTCCCAACAGCAATTTCCAGCGTCATGGTGCCTTCAGCATCTCTCTCTCTGAGAGACAAACGCTCAACACAGACGCACAGACACTGCGGAGGCTCAATCCCTCTTTCATCCCTTTAACACTGAATCCTCTGTTTCCCCAGTTCACTCTCAGCATGCACTCTCTTTTTTTTGCTTCTGATGTCTATAAAGTGGCATTTAGCTTCACGGTAGGACAGAAAAATCACAAACCAACTAACTCAACTAATTGACTCTTCTGAACAGCAATGGAGAGCATGCTTCTTTTTTTGTCTTAAGAAAAGGTTTAGTTTCAGTAGACATCTCTGAAAGGTCTGGAGATGAAACTATGAAAGAGTGACAGCTAAGCATTTAAATTTTCCTCTGGGTATTTTTCATAAAACAACTAAATCGCGATTGTATTGATCTGACGAGTATAATGAGTCATTATAGGTAAATGCTATCATTATCATGTCAGAATCACCAAAGCAAAGACTTTAGGTTCATATGTAAGTGAACGTACAGTGAAAGTGTGTATTAATGAAACACTCTGTTTGTCCATTTTTCATCATTTAAATGACCTTATCACTTTTATGCGGTTTGTGGTGCAACATTTTATAGAATACATACACATGCTTAACCTCTCATTAAATGAATCTATAAAAACCGCAAGCCATGTCACTGCAGGACACGTCACTTTTACAGGTTAAACTGGGAGGCCCTTAACTGATTTTGGGCTCTACCCATTCTGCTCATATATACTCGAATCACTCCTGGTCATGACCATCTAGGAGACAAACAGCTGACCTGAAGTGATCTTCTCTCTGATGACACTTGTTGAACATCGTAAGTATTCTTGAAGATTTTGTGTAGTAGAACTAACTGTTGTTAAAAACAATTACGTAGTGAAGAATTTGTCTGCTAAAAGGACTAACTGATTTTCCTTCAGACCTGCAGTAAGATGTTACCAGTGGTTTTATTTTTCTCTCTCTTCTCTCTGACACCAGCGGCTACTGGAGGTAACATTTTTCACAGTAATAGATCAAATAGATTATTGCCAGCAGATTTTCACTTTTCTGTTGTAAAAGATTGTGTTTTTGTCTTGCAGTGGGTCTTGGTGGTCAATTGCTTCTGTTTCCAACCAAGTCTTCTAGCAGTTATGTTAAACTCACTCCTGAAAAGCCACTGAGTCTTTCGGCATTTACACTCTGCATGCATGTCGTGACCAACCTCCGGGACGCGAGGGATATCATTCTGTTCGCTTACCGCATGCATGACACTGATGAGCTGAATGTGTGGAAAGAGAAAGACGGCCGTTTGTCCTTATATATTCAGTCTAGCGGCAATGGAGCGGTTTTCAATCTGCCTCCTCTCTCCCCCTTTCAGACCCACCTGTGCGTCACCTGGAACTCTGCGACTGGTCTTACTGCCTTCTGGGTGGATGGACGTCGCAGTTCATTACAGGTATATAAATTAGGTCATAGAGTTCGTGCAGGTGGAATTGTCGTGCTCGGCCAAGACCCTGATAGCTATCTGGGTGACTTTGAATGGGACCAGAGCTTTGTAGGAGAAATTAAAGATGTGTACATGTGGAATTATGTTCTCTCTGACAGTCAGATCAGGGCGGTTTACACAAACCAGAAACAGTATATGCCAAAGGGAAACGTGTTCGACTGGAGCACCATCAAATATTATACTCATGGAAATGTGCTAGTGGTGAAAGATAATAATTTCTGATCAGGTGTAATGTCACACATTTGTGTCAGTCTCTAAAATCTCACACAATTGTGTCAATCTCTGGAATCTGTTCACCTGTTTTAATGACTTACAAAGCTGTAAGGGCCAACAAATAATAAAAATATTTCATTCAACTGCAGTCTCTGTGCATAATTTGGAAAAATAGTTTCAAAAAGGTAAATCACAGAAATGTAAATTACTTAAAGGGATACTCCACCCCAAAATGCAAATGTTGTCATTATTCACTTACCCCCATGTCGTTCCAAACCCGTAAGAGCTTTGTTCGTCCTTGGAACACAATTTAAGATATTTTGGATGAAAACTGAGAGGCTTGTGACTGTCCCATTGACTGCCAAGTAAATTACAAGTAAATTTTACGAAGCGACGAGAATACTTTTTGTATGCAAAGAAAATAAAAATAACATTTATTCATCAATTTGTCTCCTCTCTGTCTCTCTGCGTGTCAGCTGGTTGGGTTAAACGTTTTTACGCACCATGCTGAGTTGTTTTATTTATGTAATTTATTGTTTAAAAATTATTCTATTGCTGGCACAAAATGGGCTGAAAATTAAAAATCACACACAGAATTACTATAGGCAACAGCAATAATCAAAAGATGAACATTTATTATTAAACAAGAACACCCATGGACAAAATACAAGACAAATTTAATTTATTTGGGTGAATACAGGATAGTTTACAATATTATATACATTTAAACTTGTTTAACAAGCATTTTTACAAATAAAAAAGCACATTTAAAAGTAGCCTTTTAATTTAAGTAATTCAACCGTTCTCTTTTATTATTTTTTTACCGAAATAATGCTAATTTGCGTGCCGGTCGCCAAAATCTGAGCCGGTGACGGCCTGCTGTTCGCCGGGGGAACTGCAAACTTCAGACCGTGGTCTCGCGGTTTACTCTTAGGTTTTGGAGTCAGTCATGGCATCTTTCAGCTGTCCAAAAACAAACAGTACTGACTATTTTAACATCATATTAAATTAAACTCAGTATTATAACAAATAAAATCAATTTATGTTATGCAAGGCAATTAGGCATTTCCAGTGCGAAACGACTGCTGCTGACAAACCTTTATTTCGCTGAAGAAGTGCAGCAAGTCGGCGGCGGCGCTGAGAACCGCTCGCTCCTGTAGAGGGCCAAATAAGCCCGCACACTTACTGTAACTCAGAGGCTCGACTCAGCGGTTGGGCATAACAGCCCAGCGTTAATAATGACCCAGCAACTTAGTTACAAAAAAAACTACCCAGCACCTAAAAATATTAAAAAATAAGGCAAGGCATTGTAAACAAAACTTGGTTCTCGCAAGACTAGCTTCTCACCCGAGCTTACGCTACGCCTATCTGCTGGAACGCCACTCTCTCATGAATGCATGTACAACAGTTAGCAGAAGCTAGAGATTATGGTTTATAAAGTTTTAAATAATGGGTATTTTCTTACCAAAACACATTGATTCGCTTCAGACTGCCTTTATGAACCCCACAGAGCCGCGTGGAGCACTTTTTATGATGGATTTCTGCACTTTTATTGGACCCCATTCACTGCCATTACTGTGTTGCCACGTAGACCTTCAATCAGTTTGGTCGAGACAGAACAGCCCCACTGTTTCAGAGATGTTCTGACACAGTTTTCTGGCCACAACAATTTGGCCTTTGTCAAAGTCACCCAGATCTTTATTCCTGCCCATTACTCACATTGACAACATTAACTGCTTGTTCACGTACCATATAATGTTACCCAGACCTTCACATGTGACCTTGTTAGGAGATGATTAAGCATATTCACCATATTCATCTATGGGTGGTCATAATGTTTTGGCTCATCTAATTTACAACTATTTCTCCTGGACAGCAATGAGATTTACACGGAGAGTTAATGGAGACTTTTTCTGAAGCCTGTTTCTTTCTCTTTTTTCTAAGAAAAATATACTGTATGGATTTTTTTGTTTGAGATTTGAAAAATATTTTAAAACAAAATGAATTGTATATCTCTTGTATATTGTATATGATCTGTTGTGGATGAGTCACTATCAGAAAGTAGGGATATAGAGAAATATTATCAGTATAACAGCAAAGCTAAGATTTTAAGATAAAAACAAACAAAGAGTGCATTTCTGAAATGCTATGTTTTATCATTTAAATGACGTTATTTGCAGTTCTGCTGTGTGTTATTTTATAGTATGGATCTCATTAAATTAATCCATAACTGCATTTTGCATTCAGCAGCTGCATAACAATGAATGTACAACAGTGTCACTGCAGGACACGTCAGCTTCCCTTTTACAGGTTCAACTAAAACAAATGAATTATTAATAAAAAAGATGACTGGGAGGCTCGTACCTGAATCTGGGCTCAACCCATTCTGCTAATAAATACTCGAGACACTCCTGATCATCACGACTATCTAGGAGACTAACAGCTGACCTGAAGTCACCTTCTCTCTGACAACACTTGTGAAACATTGTAAGTATTCTTACTGTGAACCTTTTGTTTCTTTGTCTCTAAAAAGTGATTGAACACTTAAGATGCAGTGAAGAGTTTATCAGCTAAAAGAAGTAATGGATTTTCTTTTGCATTTTTTGCCTTTTAGACCTGCAGCAAGATGTTGGGTTTATTTTTCTGTCTTCTCTTTCTTGCACCAGCAGCCACTGAAGGTGCCACATTTTTCATTTATAAATCACATGGAATGGTGTGAGGGGGATTTCACTTGTCTGTAAAACATGCATATATATTTATGATTTAATTAGGTTTTGTCTTGCAGTGGGTCTCGGTGGTAAAGTACTTCTGTTTCCAACCAGCTTTGTTAAACTCACTCCTGAAAAGCCACTGAGTCTTTCAGCATTTACACTCAGCATGCATGTCGCGACATAATCTTTGTAAAGTTGTAGAACATCAAGATATGAATGTGAATGTACAATGAATAAATATTTATGAAATGCTGTATCTGGTCACCATTTATGAAAGTGTTTCCTCATTTCATGCAGTTCATTATTTTACTCTAATACAAGAACACATGCTCCATATAGTCTTTTAATAAAAACCTGAATTTGAGGTCAATCCACTTTGCAAATAAAATCTGGTCAACAGGAGAAATGACAGATGTGCACATGTGGGACTATGTTCTCTCTGGCAGATTATGGTGGTTTATTCAAACCAGGAACTGTATGTGCCGAAAGGAAACAAGATTAACTGGAACACCATCAAATATGAGATTAAGGGAGACGTGAGTGCTAGCTGTGAAAAATAACTTATCAGGTGTAATGTCACATACATAGTGTACAAAGCTTTTAAGGCTAACCAATAAATCTGAGCATTAAACAGAACTTTTGAGTTGTGTTCTTGTATGAAATGCACTATATTACACTGCTGCTGTCTGGTGGTTATATGCAGGCAGTGCAGTTCTCATGGCATAAATACAGAAAGTACTGTCTTCATTTATACAAAAGAATGTTTTAACATTTATCTACATTAAGCCACACACCTAGGCAAAGAAAACTATTTGAAAATCTATCAACCAATCAATAAACATGTGATCTTGGATGGGAAAACAGACAGCTTTGTGTCAAATTGGCTGTTGTCAACTTTTTGTCAAGATTACATAAACTTAAAAAAAATAATAATAGCTTGCTCTGTCTACCTGTTTGACATTTGTTAGCATCTGTTCATTTGGTTGACAGAGAAATACAGAGGAAGAGACATTTGAAAACCTCTTTTTGTCTCTTTAACGAGTTTTCGGTCTCATGATCGTGTGAATCCTGACAAAGCATCTTTTGTTGGATTGTCTGATGTCATGATGGTGCAAGGAGGGAAGCGGCTCAGCAGCGTTTCTTTACTCGGAGGCAGAAATAAACACCCTTCTGCTACACAGTAAGTATTCTGGAAGTCTTACCTTGTTTATTCATAATTTATGTATCATTGAAACAATCATTTCAATTTAGATGCATAATGATACTAAATGTTACAGTGTAATAGTAGTGATAATAATAATAAATATTGGTTCAATTTGTAGGTTTTTGTCATTTTTATTTGACACTTTATGTCGGTAACACTTTACGATAAGCTTCTATTTGTTAAGTATATTTAATGCATTAACATTAACAATGATCAATACACAGTATTTATTAATCTTATTAACATTAGTTAATAAAAATACAACTGTTCATTGTTAGTCCATGTTAGCTCGGGTCCATTAAATAACATTAATAGATACAACTTTCGATTTTAATAATGCAGGCAATTCATAAATGTTGGAATCAACATTAACTAAGATCAACAAATGCTTTATAAGTATTTTTCATTATAATGTTAACAAATGGAACCTTATTGTAAAAGGTTACCATTTTTTTCCCATTTCAGTTGTAGCTTTAGTTATTTTAAGTACCATTATAGTATTTAATTTCCACAGTGGTTTTAAAAAGATATTTCCATTCCATTATCTTCATGTATTTTTTCTCATTTATTTGCATTATGTCCGTTTTAGAACAATTAAAATTTACTTTACAAAAAAAAAATCTATTTAAATCCAGTAGGCCTATAAATGATGTATAATTAAACTGTACATTACAAATGTACTTATGCCTATGTATTATTATTCTGTTTCCTTCAGCCCTGCCGCAAGATGTTGGTGCCGGTGGTGTTGTTTTTCTATCTGCTCGCTCTGAATCCAGCAGCTACTGAAGGTACATTAGATTAATAAAGCAGGAGTTTGAGCTTGTTTTGTGCTTGTTACCGTATTTTATTTTGTCTTGCAGTGGGTCTTGCTGGTAAAGTGCTTCTGTTCCCGTATGAGACTGATTTCAGCTACGTTAAACTCACACCTAAAAAGCCCCTGGGCCTTACAGCGTTCACTCTCTGCATGCGCGTCGCGACGGAGCTCCAGGGCGAGCGGCAGATCATTCTCTTCGCTTACAGGACGCCCGACTTCGACGAGCTCAACGTGTGGAGAGAGAAAGACGGCCGCGTGTCGTTCTACCTCAGTGGCGACGGAGCGTTCTTCCACCTGCCTCCTCTCTCCGCCTTCCGGATTCACCTGTGCCTCACCTGGGGCTCGCGCACCGGACTCACGGCCTTCTGGGTGGATGGGCGCCGCAGCGCGTTCCAGCTGTATAAACCGGGTCACAGCATCCACCCGCAGGGCACCGCTCTGCTCGGCCAGGACCCCGATAAACACCTGGGCGACTTCGAGGCGGTGCAGAGTTTCGCCGGCGAGCTCACGGACCTGAACATGTGGGACTACGTCCTCACCGGAAACCAGATTAAAGCGCTGTATCTGAACCACGCGCAGCGCGTGCCGAAAGGAAACGTGTTTGACTGGAGCACCATCGAATATGAGATCAAAGGAAACGTGCTAGTCGTGCAAGATGATTAAAACATTCAGTCACGTACAAGAATGTTTGTTAATTTGCTATCGTTTTCTTCATAGAATATTCTGTTAAATTGGAAATACGCCAACAGCATAAATTAAGGTGTCCAGACGTGCCACTTTTATTTATTTATTTATTTATTTATTGGATAATCGATGACTGATAAATCCTATTTAAAAGTAAAATAATAGATTGATCAATCGTAACTCAAATATTAAACCTATATCCCTTATGAAAATTAACCATGCTTCTACTACAAATAAAATCAGAAAACCATGATTAATTTAAGCGTACTGTACTAACAGTAATAGCTATTTATGTCACAGTAAGAGTTTTCATGAATCTATTCCTGCTGAAATAACTGACACTTGTTAAATTTGATCATTAACTAAGATATCTGCTAAGAACTTAAATGTAGATTAAAACGGTGATGTAATGATATATTTGTGATGTGAGTTTCTGCTGCACTTTCTCCATGTGGCCACAAGAGAGCAGCACCACACCAGTTCTGAATCACGTGCAACACTTTCAATTACATTTACATTTATTCATTTAGCTGACGCTTTTATCCAAAGCGACTTACAATTGCTATATATGTCAGAGGTCGCACGCCTCTGGAGCAACTAGGGGTTAAGTGTCTTGCTCAGGGACACATTGGTGTCTCACAGTGGATTCGAACCCGGGTCTCTCACACCAAAGGCATGTGTCTTATCCACTGCGCCATCACCACCCGTTAATTAATTAATAGGACTGCATCCAGTTTAACTTAAACGAGCAAGTAAGCTATTTTCTTTCAACGTGCAATACTGATTCATTAGCTATATAGGTAAATAACGAAGTAGCTATAACAAAGCGTATTAAGCAATATATCACAAACAGTAAAACAGGCTATATATATCAAGCAGCATAATGGGCTGTTTTTGCACAGGTAAAATAACTGGAAGCCTCTCACATTCAAATTACAAAGAGCCGTGCCTCTCCTCACTTCTTGAGATGATGGACTGTAACTTTTTAAATATGAGAACTTTAATAATGAGAGTTTTTTAATATGCAGGACACAAAGGGGCAAAACTTTGGGGCAAAACTAAATAACAGCCTTTGCTCATTGAGAATCATATCATGAACTTTAAAAACAGCTGCATGCTCTGAGGCATCACTGAGATCTGCTTTATTTTGTTTGTCTGTCACCAGGGTTTAAATAATGATGTGTAGAAACATGATTGATTAGATACCGAGATGCTATTTCCATTCATTACAGATTAGCTACAGAACTGGGTGAATTTAGATGACTTTTTGACAGTCATTCAAAACCATGTTTAACATCTCAGCGTTTACTCTTGCTTTTCCGGATTTCATTAGTATTTTAGTATTTTTGTTCAAGGTTAAACAGGCGTGTAAATGTGAGGAGCTTTATTCTGCCTTATGGAGATACACTTTCTCAAGACTGAGCTCAAGTGTTTATGGCTTGCCTTCTCAAAACGCTAATATAAGTTATACTGAACACTTTTTTTTCTAATTATAGTTCATTATGATGGCTATAAAAATAATGGTAATTTTTGCTATTAAATATATGTTAAAAACTGAAGCTGAATGAAATATAGTGTTTGAAATTTAAAATGTATTTAGTTTCATATGACTTTTTTTTTCAGGGACAAGAAGCTAAAATTTCTCATAGCTTACATTTAGGATTTATTCATTATTTATTATTCAAATGTGTTATATGTTCACATAGACAACAAATAAAAATAAGTTTCTTGGATTTAAATATATTGAGTGCAAAATATATTTTGAAACACTTAAAAAAAAAAAAAAAAAAAAATTAAATATATTTTCAAAAATACAAAAAATCCCAAAAATATATTGATAGGAAATATATTCACATAAATATATTTTGAAACATATTTTAGCAAACTTTTTTTTTTGTGTATATTTTAAAATAAACATATGAATCGGATGTCCTTTTTTTTTTACAAAAAAATATCTCACGTCCACATTACAAAATAAGGTGGATATCATGGCACAAGTTGAATTATTGGGGAATATGTGAATGATATACATTTTAAATAAAAATATTAATATAAATGAGAAAAACCATATTACCACAATTTAATGCACAGCCCCATTGAAAAGTCTTAATTTGCTTTCATCTAAGATTCATATACCGGCCATGTAAAAAATGCTATTGCATGCAAATCGTCATTACTTTTAGTCATGTAACTCTCTGGTAGCTGTATGTATAAAACTGAGAACTGATTAAGAGCGTGAGAGAGTTTCCACACTGACTGGCCGCTGATCGGCTGTGATGCTGCAGGTCTTTGTCTCGGAGTGAAGGAGCCTGTTTCTGGAGCGCTTCACCTCCAGACAGTGATGTAGGTCAGGTGCTCTGTTGTCGAAGCTGTGAGGAGAGAGAAATCACACATGTAACATCACAACACTCGAGATAGTGGAAGTACTCATCTCTGTGCTATCTTCACCGGTGTGATTGATTTTATTCTGTGGAAGACAAAGGAAGGAATACTGCAGAATATCCAGAGGGCTCTTTATAATAATGGGACTTGGGATGTGAGATATGAAGCCATACCTAAATGTAATTTAAACCAGTTAGTAAGCAGTTTTATTTCTGTAATGTAATGTGTTTCAGAAAGAGCAGCTTGGACAGTCTTGAAAACATTTTTCAAACAAACAATTAAGGGTTTGGAACAACATGAGGTCAAAGATTACGCTGTGAGGTTTGTGAGGTGATGCAAAGCTAATGCTTAAATCATAAAGGGTTATTATAGATAACTAATACTAAAACCACAACTTTAAATGAAAAAATGAAATATAAAAGTCTTAAATATTTTATTTCAGCTAGTTGCTAAGGCAACATTTCTTCATTTTCATTTAATTTAACTTGTTACTAAAATAGTAAAACTGAAATAGAATACTAATTCAATTATATATATAAT
Source organism: Barbus barbus (assembly GCF_936440315.1). Lineage (NCBI taxonomy): Eukaryota > Metazoa > Chordata > Actinopteri > Cypriniformes > Cyprinidae > Barbus > Barbus barbus. Next base: position 23,444,896 of record NC_136722.1, on the reverse strand, counting down.
GTATATATATATATAAACGAAACAAAAACTAATACAAAAATAAAATCAATTTAGTTCAGTATTGATTTAAGTTTAATAAGTGTCAAATTAATTTCTGCTGTAAAGCAGCTCTAAAGAAGTCAATAACAGTATCAGGGCTCATCAATTATAAATATTATAAAAAAAACTATATTTTATTTATTTGGATGTCATGTGATTTACCAATAAATAATAATGATAATAATAATAATAACCAATAATAATGTTAAATTACTGAAATATTCACTTAAATTCTGAAGGACGTCAGAGGGGTTTGACTGACACAAAAGTTTGAGTATCTCTGCTTTAAAGTATTAAAGCTGACAAATTGTGAAAATTAATTTATAAAATATGAATAAAGGCCAATCGTTATTCTGTTTGTTTGTTTTTAAAAAGCATGCCAGAATTCACAATTTTGTTACCAATAAAATGTGGTGTACAGATTATTGTATTTAATACGCATTATGTAGTAAACATATGTGTCTTCTGAGGATGAGAGACAGACAGACAGACAGACAGAGGGAGAGGGGGTTATTCTGGGCATGTGTCTGCGTGTATGTGCTGGTAAAAAGTTTTCCACATGACGGACGAGAGGCGGCGCAGGGCAGGCCGCTGGGCCAGACAGCAGGAGTGTGTGTGTGTGTGTGAGTGTGAGACAGCAGGACAACATTCTGGACCCCTTCAAGCAACTCCAAATAGATTTCAAGGCAAAAGATATTTGCATAAGTAAGACAGGGCTAAAAGCCATGGTGGAGCGCGACTCGTGTTCACTGAACAGATGGGGCTCTCTCTGGGCTCTCCTGCAGAAATTACAACTTATTAGAACATCAGTGTGTGTGCGTGCGTGTGTGTGCGCGCATGTTTATGTGGTTTATGAGGACACACATTTGTATAATGACATGGGTATGACAGAGGTATTACAATATGAAGGTGGTTTATGAGGACACTGCCTATGTCCCCGTAATTCAAAAGGCTTAAAAAACATACTAAATGGTGTTTTTTTGAAAATCTAAAAATGCACAAAGTCTCCTGTGAGGGCTAAGTTTAGGTGTAGGGTTGGTGTAGGGCAATAGCACACACAGTTTGTTCAGTATAAAAACCATTACGCCTATGGAGAGTCCCCATAAACCACAAAAACAAACATGTGTGTGTGCGCACGTGTCCTGAAAAACTCGACCACACAAGAGCCGAGCTGGAGTTTAACATTGAGTTGTGGTTTGTTAACATTAGCTGACATGAACTAACAATGAGTAATGTGATTTTTACAGCATTTGTTTGTTTGTATTAATAATGTTAGTTAATAAAAATACTATTGTTCAAGTGCATTTACTAATGTTAAAAGAACGTTTGATTTTACACAAATATTAATAAATGCTGAAATGAACTGGGAGTAATAAATGCTGTCAAATAGTTCATTGTAAGTTGGTGTTGATTTATTTTAGTAACAAATACAAATGCATGACAGTATGACATATAATACTGGTCAAAGGTTTTGAGGTTATATAATATATATTATAATATTATTACAATTTAAAATAACTGCTTTTTATTTTAAGATATTTTAAAACGTAATTTATTTCTGTGATGCAAAACTGAATTTTCAGCATCATTATTTCAGGCTTCAGACCTTATTATCAACACTGAAAACTGATGTGCTTCTTAATATTTTTGCATATAGTACATAATTTTTATATGATTTTCTAAGATTTCCAGGTCTGAATGTCATAGTTGTAATATTTACTGATATTTTTCCAGTTTTTGAGTTTTTCCCAGTCATGGAAAATATCATATTAAAACTATGAAAATTAAAACTTGAAAATTGTGTATGTTTTTCATTTTATATGTGTTAATAAAATAAAAACAAACTAAAAATATAAAAATAAAAATATAACAAAAAAAACCAAAAAAAAAAAAAATATATATATATATACATCAAATATACTAAATAAAATTTAAATATACCATCAAATAAAACTGGTATAAAATGATCATAAATGTAGTTAATTAACTGGACAAAATTATCATAAATGTAGTTAATTTAACTTTTGACCTTTGTGAGGAACCCCTTGCTCTTGTAACTCTCACATCTCATTTTCATTTTCTTCATAGTCAGACTTATACTGAATTGCAGAGAGTCAAAAAACAAACAAGAACCAGCAGTGTCTGATATCAATGAAGTCCAGTCTGATGTGTCCACCAGGAACAAATATGCACATGTATTTTTGAGGTTTTGTGCATGAGGGTGATGTAATGATGACAGAATTTTGTGTTTGTTGAGCTATTGCTAAAAAATCATAAGAACGGACAACAAATAATCCAAATACTGTCAAGTGAGATTAGGAAATGATGCAATCCAGATTCAAACTTGCATCGCCAGCATAATCACCATGACTCAACATTTCAGAGCAGAATTGCTAAAGAGAGTCAGAGGAGCTTCAGCAATCAGTGTTTGCAGGGTCTGCATTAATTGCAATGAAGGAACCAAGTATGTTTAAAAAAAAGACATTTCTCTGTCTCTCTGTCCCTCTCTCTGCAGTACGATGTTGCTTCCCTCTAGGCAAAATGAAAAATTCACCACTGGGCCCCATTAGAGTCAAACCGGATCAGGACAAAAGGAGCAGCACTAACACACACACATACAGAGAGAGAGAGGGAACATACACACTTAGCAACGCAAATGTAGCAATTAAAACTGTACGATCTCCGTCTGAGCGCCATGCGTTACTGGAGCTCTCTTCCCATCTCTCCTCACACCTTCAGTGTCATACGTGACCTTTCAGAGGCGTGTGACAGAGCGGTTTAGACATTAATGGCTGTGTTGAGTTATTTTGAGGGGACAGCAAATTTACACTGTTATACAAACTGTACACTCACTACTTTACATTGTAGAAAAGTGTCATTTATTCAGTGTTGTCACATAAAAAGATATAATAAAATATTTACAAAAATGTGAGGGGTGTACTCACTTCTGTGAGATACTGTATATATATATATATATATATATATATATATACATATGATTAAATAAAACAATAAATAAACAAAATATACTAAAATTACAACAAAATAAAATAGGAAATAATATATAATGAAATAAAAAATAATAAAGTAACGTAAATATTTTTTTATTACCTTTATTTAAACAGGAAGAAACTCATTGAGATTTGTCCTGTCCAAATATAATTAAAAACAAAACTAAAAATAAAATAGGAAGATGCATATAGCACTGAACTGAATTGAAAGCATCCAAACATAGAAGACAGAGGGCAACAGCCGCGTGCCTCTGAGCGCTGAATTCCCCTGCCGTCGCCCCCAGATGATTTCAGAGGTGTCGTCACTCACCCTTATGAACATATGCAAGCTGCCAGGGAACGAGAGAGAGGCTGAGACAGCCATTAATGTCTAAACCGCTGGTCACAAAAGTGAGTACATCCCTAAGTGAAAGTGTCCAAATTGGGCCCAATTAGCCATTTTCTCTCTCCGGTGTCATGTGACTCGTTAGTGTTACAAGGTCTCAGGTGTGAATGGGGAGCAGGTGTGTTAAATTTGGTGTTATCGTTCTCACTCTCATACTGGTCACTGGAAGTTCAACATGGCTCCTCATGGCAAAGAACTCTCTGAGGATCTGAAAAAAATAATTGTTGCTCTACATAAAGATGGCGTAGGCTATAAGAAGACTGCCAAGACCCTGAAACTGAGCTGCAGCACGGTGGCCAAGACCATACAGCGGTTTAACAGGACAGGTTACACTCAGAACAGGCCTCGCCATGGTCGACCAAAGAAGTTGAGTGCACGTGCTCAGCGTCATATCCACAGGTTGTGTTTGGGAAATAGACGTATGAGTGCTGCCAGCATTGCTGCAGAGGTTGAAGGGGTGGGGGGTCAGCCTGTCAGTGCTCAGACCATACGCCACACACTGCATCAAATTGGTCTGCATGGCTGTCGTACCAGAAGGAAGACTCTTCTAAAGATAATGCACAAGAAAGCCTGCAAACAGTTTGCTGAAGACAAGCAGACTAAGGACATGGATTACTGGAACCATGTCCTGTGGTCTGATGAGACCAAGATAAACTTATTTGGTCAAGCGTGTGTGGTGGCAACCAGGTGAGGAGTACAAAGACAAGTGTGTCTTGACTACAGTCAAGCATGGTGGTGGGATTGTCATGGTCTGGGGTTGCATGAGTGCTGCCGGCACTGGGGAGCTACAGTTCATTGAGGGAACCATGAATGCCAGCATGTACTGTGACATACTGAAGCAGAGACTGGGCCGCAGGGCAGTATTCCAACATGATAACACACCTCCAAGACGACCACTGCCTTGCTAAAGAAGCTGAGGGTAAAGGTGATGGACTGGCCAAGCATGTCTCCAGACCTAAACCCTATTGAGCATCTGTGGGGCATCCTCAAACGGAAGGTGGAGGAGTGCAAGGTCTCTAACATCCACTAGCTCCGTGATGTCGTTATGGAGGAGTGGAAGAGGACTCCAGTGGCAACCTGTGAAGCTCTGGTGAACTCCATGCCCAAGAGGGTTAAGGCAGTGCTGGAAAATAATGGTGGCCACACAAAATATTGACACTTTGGGCCCAATTTGGACATTTTCACTTAGGGGTGTACTCACTTTTGTGGCCAGCGGTTTAGACATTAATGGCTGTGTTGAGTTATTTTGAGGGGACAGCAAATTTACACTGTTATACAAGCTATACACTCATTACTTTACATTGTAGCAAAGTGTCATTTCTTCAGTGTTGTCACATGAAAGGATATAATAAAATATTTACAAAAATATGAGGGGTGTACTCACTTCTGTGAGATACTGTATATATATATATATATATACACATATGATTAAATAAAACAATAAATAAATGAAATATACTATAATTACAACAAAATAAAATAGGAAATAATATATAATGAAATAAAAAATAATTAAGTAACGTAAATATTTTTTTATTACCTTTATTTAACCAGGAAGAAACTCATTGAGATTAAAAATCTATTTTTCAAGAGTGTCCTGTCCAAATATAATTAAAAACAAAAAATAAAATAAAATAGGAAGATGCATATAACACTGAACTGAACTGAAAGCATCCAGCCAAACATAGAAGACAGAGGGCAACAGCCGCGTGCCTCTGAGCGCTGAATTCCCCTGCCGTCGCCCCCAGATGATTTCAGAGGTGTCGTCACTCACCCTTATGAACATATGCAAGCTGCCAGGGAACGAGAGAGAGGCTGAGACTGGGGGTCATTCAGAGAGAGAGAGAGAGAGACGGCAGAGCAAGAATGAGATGATTAAAAATCACATGTAGAAAGATTATTCACAGTGGGAATGTTATGGCTTAATATGCCTCATGGCTAAGAGACGGGCACACAAACACACACGCAAGCATATGCAAATATAAGTACGACTCATATGAATAAACAAAAACATGCTTAAGTGCTAAAGGAAATGCATAAGTTATGAACACAGCAAAAGTTGCACAAAGACAGATCATAGTAGACGAGGTCAAAGGTTAATCTGTCAGTCAGAACATCAAAACAAACACCAGACCCTCATTTAAATACTCAGAGTATTGGTAATAGGTAATTAATTAATCTGCACAAGATGACAGATTTATGAGTGACTTTCACTGGGAAAATCACTGTTAGTGTAATACTAACAATATTAACAGTGTATTTTTGAACATTATGATAGCCAGAGCTCATCCAATCATAACAAGTGACTGTCACGGCCTTCTGGGCCAGGACTATTAGATGTACAGAAGATGTACATCAGCTTTCATATATCTATTCTATGTTGTTAATAAATCAGGTTACATATGATAGCATGAACCAATATTTTAATATGCAAACAAAAATTAAATACATATTTAAAATATATTATAAGTTATTTAATGAGTTTTGGGATTTTCTTTTTTAAATTTGAAAACAAAACAATACAATAAAAAATTCAATCGCCCAAATATAAATGTGACAACTTGCCCTGACCTGGAATTTATGAAAAATACCTGAAAACATCTTTCAGTTAAACTCTGCCTTGAATATAATTGTTTGAATACATGCAAGCTTAGTTCTGTTCACTGGTTACACAAAATATATTGCAAAAATATGGTTATTAGAAGGTTGCTTTGGAGGACACAAAATAAATTTTATATTATATTATATTATAAACAATAATATTAACATATTAATTAGTATTTGTAATATTTTAATATTATGTTTTATAATATTTTAATATTATTAACAATAATATTAAAATATTACAAATATTAATTCAGAATTTATATATTAATATTATTTTTATTTATAAAATAATTTATAAAATTCTAAATAACAACAATAATAAATAATTTTTAAAATAAATAATAAATGTACGTATAAGATAATAACATATATAAACATTATTGTATTATATTATATTAGAATATATTATATTATATTGTATTGTAAACAATTATATTATATTACATTATATTATATTATTAAATGTTTTGAAAGTGTTTTTGAAGTGTTTTGTTTTTTTGGGGGGGGGGTTTCTCATATCAAATTTGCACATATCAGGCCTGTAGGTACATAATTGTCTATATTATATATTGTGTTTCTGCTATTTGTATATCTGTATATTATTCTTTTATAATCTGTGTCCTGTTGCTGTCTTTCTGTTGCACTGTGGAGCTTCTGTCACTACAACAAATTCCTTGTATGTGTATAAACATACTTGGCCAATAAAGCTCATTCTGATTCTGATTCTGAAATAGACATTTTATTAGACATTTACTTTCGATTGAATAAAAATATTATAAATACTTATTACATTACTTTAAATATTATATTATATTATATAGTAAACAATAATAGTACATTATTATTACGTGTATAAAACTAGACATTTTATTAAAAGTTTACTTTTGAGGACTGAATAAAAATATTATAAATAATTATTATATCACATTATATATTATAAACAATAATATTGCATTTTATAAACCAACAAACCACTGCTAGGGATAATAATATATTACACACATTAAAATATACAGATGATATGATTATAAACTCTTACTGACCAAAGACTGATATGTAATGTGGTTGTGCTGCATTATTTCTACTGTTTTGTTGGCTGTATATGCATCACATCTGTTGACAGCATATGTAATAATATTATGTTAATTCATCATTTTCATGTTTTTATCAGGAGGTGTGCGACTACAATCTACACAAACAAACTAAAACCCTTTCATTTTTACTTCTGTAGTCATTTTACCAGAAGCCATCATCACTAAGAGGTCCTCAGCTAAAGTCACAGTGAACACACACACACACACACACACAGCAGTACTTGGTGCCAGTAGGCAGGGACTTGCCTGAAAGATTGAAAGCAATTAAAACTATCATCTGCAATGGCTTTAGGCTGGCCTGTGGCTGCAAGCAAGAGCTGCCAAACTCCATCAGACTCTCAGAGAGAGCGAGAGAGAGAGACAATAGCTGGAGTCAGAGAGAGAGAGAGAGAGAGAGAGAGAGAGAGAGAGAGAGCATGGAGTAGGAGATTTCTCTCTTAACACTAGATGGCCACCAACACTAGACAGATGTAGCACAGCAGCTGGATGTTTGAGACACAAACTACATTTATATTTACATCACTGTCTATCTAAAAAACAGAGTCATTTACCAACTACTTTGATCTGAATTACTGATGATTCAGAGTCAGACTGAATTCACACTAGTTATCCCCCTCCTGTCTCTCTGGAGCTTTACTTCAGCTTAACTACCACTTTTCAATTTCCCATCATTCAGACACATTTCTGCACCAGTGTTTTCCTGCTATTCTCTCTGATCTTTTTCATTATGACTCCTGAATTGTTAACCTTAATTATGACACTTACATTTACGAATACAAAGTTAAATATTCTGAATCTAATGACTAATTCTAAATCAAACTAATCTAATTTAACAATCTAATTCTACAAACTCAAGTTTCCTAACTGTAATTCTAACTCCAATTAGTCCATTCGCTGTTAGCTATTTTGATTAAATAAGTAAAACATTATAAATAATAAGTAAAAAAAATTAGTAATACATCATCAACAGGGGTGAAACTGTATTTTTTATGCTCGTTAACCTGCTGGATTTAAACATCATTTATTCTCTGGACAGTAACAAACTTGATTCTAGTTCTAATTTAGAATTTTTTACTTGTTCTAATTGTAATTCTATAGATTTTAATTTAATTCTATGATTTCAGATACTGATATCAAAAAATATTAAAATAAAACAATGCAATCAAATATAAAATATAAAATATACAAATAAAATAAAACTAAAAATAAATCTAAAATAAAATAAAACAAAATCATGCAATACAAATACTACAACACAATACAAAAATAATGATAAAAAATTAAATAGAATAAAAACTTAAATCAAATTATTAAATTAAAAATAGAAAAAAATTAAATTAAATAAAATAGAAATAAAAAATGCAAACAATATTAATTTAAATTAAATTAAATATGCAAATAATAATAATAATAATAATAATACCATTTAAAAAGAATAAAACTAATTAAATAAAATAGAATACTATAAAATAATAACAATAAAAATAAAATAATGAAATCCAACAAAATAATGAAATTAATAATGAAATACAAAAATTAAAAATTAAATTAAATGACTTAGATGACTGAACATGGAACCAAGCTGGAAACATGCAGCCCAATGTATATAGGGCAACAGCCGTGTGCCTTTGTATTCTGATTCTAATTTGGATTCTGTTTCTGGTTCTAATCTCTAGTTAGAACTAATTCTAGTTTTAATTCTAATTCTAATAGTCTCTTCATCTTGCTCTCCTTGTTCTTTTCTTCTGTCCTCACAGCTGTCACAGTATCTCAGCGTCTACATTATCTCTGCTGATTCCTCCCTGTCTCTCTCTCCTTTCCTCTTTGTGACAGTCAGAGTTGTTCAGAGTGACAGGTTGATATCAGAGTCCTAATCGCTGTCCGTGCCACCAGCCCAGGACCAGTCGACCCAGCCCTCGGGTGCCAGAACCCATCACTGTACTAAACACACACACACACACACAGGCCCCTGCGGTGCTGAGCCACATCACTGTCCCCGTAGTATCCTGCAGCCACCGGGGCCGAGACAGGAACACGAGCCCGTGTACTAGGTACACACACACACCGGCACACACACATACGAGTGTCATAAACCATCAAGACTCCTGGAAACAGAGACACATATACATTACAGTGCATTGCCAGCTAGAGAGAGTACCGCGGTGCCACGCCACATCACTGTCTACATCTACGCTGACATCCAGGGGTCAGACAGGAGGATACTGCGTCCACACACACACACAGTCTTTGGGTGCTTTAGATAATGACAGTCTATTTAGATCAACACAAAGGAGGAAATCTGACTCTTAAAAACAAAAACAACATTTTTTCGCAGCTTGACCACATGTAAGAAGCTTTTTATGTTCCATAAACAATATTCTCTTCTGTGGTTCTGGAGTAGGTCCTCTACATACAGTAGGTGAATCCATGAATTTCATTTGCATTCAAAATATGCATTATATCAGTTCATGCATCCCATGGGAATTTAACCCAAGACTTTGGTGTTGCTAGTGACATGCTCTGTTGTTGGAGATACAGGAATGCTTATTTTAGGCCAAAATTTATAGAAAAAAATAAGAAATTATATTTTGCTTAACACATTTTTCCTAAATATATTGCAGTATATATTACTTATATTTATGCATCACAGTTTAATTTGTTCTACATTATATTAAAGGGATAGTTCATGGAAAAATTACTCACCCTCATGTTGTTCCAAACCCGTTAGACCTTCGTTCATCTTCGGAACACAAATTAGGATATTTTTTATGAAATCTGTATCTTTTCTCTTGACTTACATCACTTTTCTTCATTTCTTATGAAGTCTCAGTGAGTTCGAGCTGGTGTTTTGGTGATTTTAGTGTCTGTATGAGCTCAGTTCTCCTCAAGTTCACATAAGTGTCCAGGAGAAGAACCACAGGTGTAGAAAATCACATGATCTATCCAGCCCGATCTCACGGCAATTCATACATATTTTACGAGGTGGCTAATTCGTACAAAATCGTACGACCTCACTTGTACAAATTCATACGATTTTTGCTAAATTCGTCAAATTCAAATTTGTACAAATGACCTACACCTAACCCCGGCCCTAAACCTACCCGTCACTGCACTCTGAAAAATGCTGGGTTAAATGCAACCCAGTGCTGGGTAAATATTGGACAGAACACATGCTGGGTTGTTTTCAACCAACAGTTGGGTTAAATGTTTAACCCAACACTCTGGGCAGTAACCCAACCGCTGGGTTCGTCCGTATTTTACCCAGCACTGGGTTGTATTTAACCCAGCATTTTTTAGATTGTGGGGTTTAGACAAATCGTACAAAATCGTACGAGTGAGGTTGTACAAATTTGGATCTATCAGCATGATCCACTAACCACAAACACATGCACACAACACCGGCTTTATTGTTAACACTACATATTTTGATTGAGCATTCTACAAACTCCTTTTTGTCAAACATTTCACCTGAACAGCTTTTTCTGTGTTTGATATGTAATTCAATGACATTCATACATTTTTAAGTGTGTCTTAAGCGTCCAAATACTTCTGGGGCTGCTGTATGGAGACAGAGAGACAAAGAGATGTGCTCTTGGGCTGGTGAATTATTAAGGATTACTAATATGTCCTAAAATGTCTCTTTGCCCCATCCATTAACAACCTGTCACATCTATTCCGTCCCTCACATGCTCAAAACACACAGGATAAATGTCATGCTGGTGTCCACCTGGTGGATGAAGTTATAGTGCATATCTAAATGTGTATGGAGGTTTAGGTTCTTCTAGAGTTTCTGAGTTTATCTCTGCTTTTCTTTCTGGTCTTTTAGCTGTATCTCTCTCTCTCTATTTCTCTTGCTTGGCTTCGCGCCTGCCGGTCTATCTCCACAGCCGAGCTGGTCGTTGCCGCAAGCGACGAGAAGCTGTCATTTCTTGTTAACATCTTTGCGGTGACCATGTTCCTTGATTAGAGCTAGTGTGAGTATGTGTGTGTGTGTGTGTGAGTGTGTGTGTGTGTGTAGGGGGGTGTTTGTGATGGTGCTCTTCTGCCCCCACCCGAAACTCACCCTCACCCCCCCAAACACAACCCCCAGAGCTAGTCTTAAAGATCAGTGATTTGGTCAATTGGCCTGGCACATCTTATAGCACTCAAACCCTGTGACACGCCAGCAGACCAGTCACTCACACACACAGACGGTCACGGGCCGCCCGCGCCAGCATGTGTGGAGCTGCAAGTGACGCTTTCTCAGAGCACATATGCACCAGTTTATGATGGAGCGAGGGACAAAGACACGAAATAAAGACCATGAAAAAGATAGATAGATAAAATGATAGAAGGACAGACAGATGGCTTGTTAAAGATAGAATGAAAGACAGACAGACAGACAGACAGACAGACAGACAGACAGACAGACAGACAGACAGACAGACAGACAGACAGACAGACAGACAGATAGATAGATAGATAGATAGATAGATAGATAGATAGATAGATAGATAGATAGATAGATAGATAGATAGATAGATAGATAGATAGATAGATAGATAGATAGATAGATACAGTGGATATAAAAGGTCTACACACCTCTGTTAAAAATAATTTCAGAACTTTTTCCACCTTTAATGTAAACTATAACCTGTACAACTCAATTAAAAAACAAACTGAAATCTTTTAGGAAAGGGGGAGTAAAAATAAAAAAATTAAATAATGTGGTTGCATAAGTGTGCACACCCTCTTATAACTAAGGATGTGGCTGTGTTCAGAATTAAGCAATCACATTCAAACTCATGTTAAATAGGAGTCAGTACACCTGCCATCATTTTAAGTGCCATGCAAAAGCCATGGTCTGCAGAGAGCTTCCAAAGCATCAAGAGGGATCTCATTGTTAAAAGGTATCAGTCAGGAGAAGGGTACAAAATAATTTCCAAGGCATTAGATATACCATGGAACACAGTGAAGACAGTCATCATCAAATGGAGAAAATATGGCGCAAGAGTGATATTATCATAGACTGGATGTCCCTCCAAAATTGATTAAAATGTGAGAAGAAAACTGGTCAGGGAGGCTGCCAAGAGGCCTACAGCAACATAAAAGGAGCTTCAGGAATTTCTGGCAAGTACTGGCTTTGTAGTACATATGACAACAATCTCTTCATATGTCTGGGCTATGGGGTAGGGTGGCAAGAAAAACATCCAAGCACTGCTAAATTTAGCAAAAACACATTTTAAGTCTCCCAAAAGCATGTTGGAATATGCGTTATGGTCTAATGAAACCAAGGTTGAACTTTTTGGTCATAAATCCAAAAGGTATTTTTGGTGCAAAAACAACACTCACATCACCAAAGGAACATCATACCCACAGTGAAGCATGGTGGTGGCAGCATCACGCTTTAGGGCTGTTTTTCTTCAGCTGGAACTGGGGCCTTAGTCAATGTGAAGGGAATTATGAACAGTTCCAAATACTAGTCAATACTAGCACAAAAGCTTCAGGCTTCTGCTAGGAAGCTGAAAATGAAGAGGAACTTCATCTTTAAGCACGACAACGATCCAAAGCACACATCCAAATCAACAAAAGAACGGCGTCTCCAGAAGAAGATTCAAGTTTTGCAAAGGCCCAGCCAGAGCCCAGACCTGAATCTGATTGAAAATCTGTAAATGATCTGAAGAGGGCTGTGCACAGGAGATGCCCTCGCAATCTGACAGATTTGGAGCGTTTTTGCAAAGAAGAGTGGGCAAATATAGCCAAGTCAAGATGTGCCATGCTGATAGACTCATACCCAAAAAGACTGAAGTCAAGTCAAGTCTGATTTATTGTCAATTCTTCCATACATACAGAGAATTGAAATTGCGTTACTCTCAGACCCTTGGTGCATACAGTTAACATTTAAGACACTGACAGTTGACGTTCAAATACAGATAAATACAGTTTAAACATATGTACATACAACTATACTGTAGATGGATGAACAGACACACACACAGACAAACAGACATAGATAGATACAGTGGGGAAAAACATTATTTGATCCCCTGCTGATTTTTTTTTACGTTTGCCCGCTGACAAACAAATGATCAGTCTATAATTTTAATGGTAGGTTTATTTGAACAGTGAGAGACAGAATAACAACAAAAAAATCCAGAAATATTTATTTGCATTTTAATGAGTCAAATAAGTATTTGATCCCCTATCAATCAGCAAGATTTCTGGCTCCCAGGTGTCTTTTATACAGGTAAGGAGCTGAGATTAAGAGCACTCTCTTAAAGAGTGTGAAAGAATGTGATGTCACATCCTGTCTGTCATACCAGCGACTGTCAGTCCCCAGCAGCTTTATCCTCCATGCAGATACATGTACGTGAAGTATAGGCCTGGTCTTTTCAGAGCTATTGTCTAGTGGTTAGCGCATGTGCCTTTGTCATGCTGAGTTGTAGTGCTCATGAAGGATACACAGGTTTAAATCCAGACTGCACTGTGTCCCACCAATCTAGTTTTTCTGCTTCATTCTGTTAAATAGAATTGAACTGTCTCTAATGATGACTGCTAATATGGAAGAAGTAGGGATATTCTCAGGAAACGATTTGTGTACTGGTTGTTAATAGAATACTGAACTTTATCACATTATTTAATAGATTTGTCATTGTTTTTTAATGCAAAAGAACTTTTAAAATACAGAATTAATTTAATTAAAATATCAGTCAATTTGCATGTCCCTCTTCCCACCATTACATTTCAAAGGATTATATAGAATAAAATGAACCAAATTCTACCTACAATTAAAATAGACGTTTGTTGATATGTGTTGTTAAAAGCACTATACAAATAAATGTGCACTGAATTTAATTAATTGTTTTCTTGCATTTTTGTGTAACTCTGTTTTCTGTGACAATTCCCCTTGTAAAATGATTTTTACTTCACATTTATGAGACATTTTTACAATTTTTTAATTTTAACAAAAATAAAGAATGATACAAAAAAATTGGCAAAAAATTGGCAAAAAAGCTCAACATGAAAAGCAGATGTGTGCTAACCACTAGACAATCGCAGCACTAGCTGAGGCATCATAGCTGCTAAAAAAAAATTAAAAAGCAAAAAGGTGTCTTAAAGGGATAGTTCACTCAAAAATGTCCAAAAATTCTGTCATTAATTACTCACCATCATGTTGTCCTAAACCTATAAGACTTTCGTTCATCTTCGGAACACACGTCATGGTACTCTCATGAACACGCATCTATGTCTGATACAGAAGAGAAGAAATTGTTGAATATAGTCTTTAGTTTTGTTTTCTTTGGGCACAAAAAGTATTCTTGCAGCTTCATAACATTGCTGTTGAACCACTGATGTCATATGGACTATTTTTCACTGTTTCTGGGCCTTGCATGTGGTAGCATTGCTGTCTATGGAGGGTCGGAAAGCTAAAATATCTTAATTTGTGTTCCGAAGATGAACAAATGACTTACAGGTTTGGAACGACATTATGAGGGTGAGTAATTAATGACAGAATTTTCATTTTTGGGTGAACTAACCCTTAAACAATCAGTAAATTGACAGAGCTTTTAATAAATGTTACTTTCAGTATGCTTCACTGAGAAAGATGCATGTAGATACAGGAAAAGAACAGGACTACAAACTGGCAAAAGGCGAACAGGAAAAGGGCAAAGGGAAAAGATAAAGAGAGGCCAGCTGAGAAACACAGACGGAAGGCGGACGGAGGGAAGAGGAAAGAGTAACAGACAGAGAGAGACAGAGTGAGTAATACTGCAGCATGGCTTCCCTCTAGCTATAGCTTCTTGACTTGTTTATGTATGGCGGAGAGAGGAGTGAACATATGGTGTACTAAAGCGTGGACTTGTCTTCCCCACACCCACAGGGGGTCTGTCTCACTGTATCACTCACGCATGAGCAGACAGGACAGGGCGCTGTTTCCTGCGTCTCTGTGCCCTGATTATCTCTGCTGCTTACTGCATTTTGTTAGATTCGTTTACCCTAGCTCGCCTTTTCTTATTTTGCGGGGAAAAAAAGCACTTGTACATCACAATATATAACTATAATAGTTCCCTTGTATTATCTCAAAGCACAGGTTGTATCACTTGAACACTGTGCAACCACCAGTTAGAGACCTACTCGTGCAAACACTCAAAACTCAAGAAAAATATCATTTTAACTATTGCAAAGAAAAATAAATTGACTTAAGCAGCAACGTTTCATGTAAATATGTAATTATCATTTCTTAAATTAAGTTTATATGTAACATTGTTAATGTTTATATTATTGTTTGCATAATGCATACCGATTTATTTTTAGGTTTAAAGTTAATCAGTTTTAATGCAATGCATTAAGAATCAATAAATAATCACTTTAAGGCAACTGCTTGATTCTTCTTCAGTTTAAATTGATTTCTTAATGTCTGCAATATTTACAATTTTTTACAAGCAGCAACATTATGCTACCTTTTAAAATACCTTGTTGTGGACAAATTCTAAGGCATCATCACACAAATCTACAAAGATAGAAATCCCAGAATGCATTGCAACAAGCTCAATTAAATTAATACAAGAGTGTGGATACAAGAAATCAACATTAAAAAAAATATATATATATATATAATTATTAATAATAGTAATATATTAGTATATAACAATAAATACATGTTAATATTTAATTAATAAATATCATATTTATGTATAATAAATACATAAAATTTCATTCAAAACAGAAAAATATCAATATTAATTTATATTAAATATAATTTATGAACCAAGATTATTTTAGAGCAAAATTGCATAAGATAATAACTTGTTAATAAATAAATATAATTTCATTCAAATCAGAAACAATATCAACATAAATATTTTTCTTTCAGTAAAATATCATATTAAATATTATCATAAACCAAGATAAATTTGCATAGGATAATACAACGTAATATCAGATAATAAATATATTTGACATTATAGTAAATATCATATAAAATATTTTAATAATTAATAAAAATAAAAATAAATTGCTAAATACATTTCATTCTGAAAAGAAAAGTATAAATAAAATGTATAAAACACACACACAGAAAGAGAGAAAGAGATGTGTATAGTTTTTTATTTGTTTTAAGCATAAACATAATGTGATAAAAATTAGGAGTATGAAATGTAAGCTTAATTCAAGATATATTTGTAACAAATCTTAGTGTTTCTAGAACACATATCATGCAAGGACGCATCAGACCAGCACCGCTGACACACAGATTGAGGAGAATTCGACAGGAACACACACACACTCACACACTCACGACGTCCCTGAAGGTCGAAGCATTTACAAATACACGCACACACAGTTACTCCCTACAGGTCAGTGAATTCACACACAGCCGAACCCTGCAGGTTGTTTGCTGTTCGCACACACACACACCGCGGCGACACACACTCTCGCCCTGCAGGGTGGGTTGATTGACAGCTCTCCTGATGGCGGGTGGCAGCAGCTGATGTTTCCCCTCATTTCGTCTTCCTGTTGCCTGGGTCAGGTGACACCCACAGGTGCAATGGTGAGCACCCCTAGAGCTCTGCCGCTCCACTCACATATGGCTGTGTGTGTGTGTTTGTGTTGATGTTTATATGCATGTGTTTGTCACGGAGGAAGTAGGGGGGTCAGTTATTCATAGATCAGAACCACGGAGGCAGAAAGCAGATGTTACCCTTCACTGTCAGACAGACGCATACACTGACATTAACGTCACACCAGCTACAGATCTAGTGTCTCCACCGCTCCTGGCCACACATACACTGACACAAATGCCACTCGGAGTTGACGAGCGAACACTGCTGTTACTCATACTTACATGTGTGCTACTTGTGTAAATCGCTCAAATGTTGATTGAGGTTGCACATGCACGATAAACCGACAGCAGTTACTCTGATGGTCATGACCGAACTGCATTTCTTTCTTCTGTGGAACAAAAAAGAATATATTCTGAAGAATGCTAGTGGTGCAAACACTTTCTCTGTATAGATAAAAAACAGAGACATTTTTCAAAATATCTTCTTTCATGTTCCGCAGAAGAAAGAAAGTCATACAGGTTTTGGAACAAAATGAGGGTGATTGACAAAACAGTCATTTTTGAGTGAACTGTGGATAAAAAATTAAAATTTGCTGTAAATTTACTCACCCTCAGACCATTCAAGATGTAGATGAGTTTCTTAATCAGAACAGATTTGTAGAAATTTAGCATTCCATCTCTTGCTCACCAATGGATCCTCTGCAGTGAATGGGTGCCGTCAGAATATAAAAACATCACAATCATCCAAAAGTACACCAATCCAGTCAATGAATTTAGGTCTTCTGAAGTAAAAAGTTATGTGTTTGTAAGAAACATAGCCATCATTAAGGCATTTTAACTTTAAACCTTCACTTCTGGCTAAAATAATAGGAGTCCATAATCCATAAAAACGCTTCCTCCAGTGAAAAAGTCCATTGCCTCTTGTACTCTCTACCCAAATCTACACACATATTTGTTTAGGACTATTTTGGACTGTTTTCACTTATAAACTTTGCTTGATCTGTGCATATTTCTCTCCTGATTCAGACCTTTTCCACTGAACGAAACAATATTATGAATAGAGGACTTGTATTTCAAACCATTGCTTGTAGCCAGAAGCAATGGTTTGAAGTTAAAATGCCATAATGATGGATTTGTTTCTTACAAACAAGTAGCTTTTTGCTTCACAAGACATTAACTGATGGAGTGGATTATTGTGATATTTTTATCAGCTGTTTGGACTCTCATTCTGACGGCACCCATTCACTGCAGAGCATCCATTGGTGAGCAACTGATGAAATGCTACATTTCTCCAAAACTGTTCTGATGAAGAAACAAACTCATCTAGGACAGCCTGAGGGAGAGTACATTTTCAGCAATTTATTATTTTGGGGTGAACTGTACCTTTAAGATGTGAGAATTCCATTTTTGATTGGTTGAACATTTAAATCAGGTTTACACCTTCTGAACTGACAAAAATCTGGAATGATTGGAACTACGAAAGCAGATCCGTTGTGCGTTTCTGAGCAACAACAACAACTTGATTCTATTCAAACAGGATGCTACTCGAAGGGCTGTTCCAAACAATAAAACAACTGAATCCCTTTTATATGACTGTTAGTGTGCATATGATGGCCTCTAGAAGAAAATAACTTTGCAGGTTATGGACAGTGAATCCTCATGCAGGCCTTTGGATGGACAGAAATGACACACTCCAGCCATCATCAGGAATGAACCCTCGTGAACAGATTCTATCGTTCACTCTTGCTTGTACAGAATAAAAATGTAAAAATTCTGGTTGGTTGGGATAGTTCACTTCCTGTCCTTCAAAAATTCAAATCTAATCAGGTAAAGAATTGCTTCATTCTACTATTGATGCATTAAAAAACATATAGAGGGATAAAAGGAAAACACAGAGAGGGAGGGGCAGAGGAAGGAGAGGCAAAGAAAGAAAGAAGGGTTAGTTGAATAATTGATATTTGCTGAGAGCGATATGAGTTTTCTTAATGTGCCTCACAGCATTAGCTAAGAGTGCTGCTGTTAGCACCAGCACCACAGGGCCAAAAACAGACAGAGTCCCAAAAACACTTCAGCCGTGTGCTTAGTCACTCTCACACACACACACGCACACACACACACACACACACACACACACACACACACACACACACGCACACACACACGCACACACACACACGCACACACACACACGCACACACACACACGCACACACACACACGCACACACACACACGATCCCTCCCTAAAATATAAACTTATGCCTTATACTTATGCATTTAATCTGTGATCTTAATGTGTATGAACAATCACCTCGGGAACATTTTACAGACAAATGGTGAAAAAGTGAGGGGGAAAAAAAAAGTATTTTCAACTTAAGAAATAATAATCAAAAAATGTATCTTGAGCAGCAAATCAGCATATTAGAATGATTTCTGAAGGATCATGTGTAGCTTTAATACCTTAATTGTGAGAAGAAAAAAATTAATTTACAAAACAACAATAAATTAAATCAAAACATATTTTATTTCAGCTAATTGCCAAAGCAACATTTCTCTTTTTTTTTTAGTTTAACGTCATGTACTAAAATAACTAAAACTTAATTCAAATTGAATGAAAACTATATAGAAAAAATAAAAATAACTAATTTAAAACAACAAAATTACTAAAAACTTTAATTTTCTAAAAACAGAAAATACAATAAAGAAAAATATTTTAAAAATTTAAAATAAAAACTGTAATAGTATCTTAATTATACTAAAATAACACTAGCACACACAATGATTATGTAGAATTATCATTACATTGACTTATTATAAACTATGCATAGAGTTAGGGCCATACCATGCAGGAGTGTGTGTGTGTGTGTGTGTGCGTGCGTGCGTGTGTGTGTGTGTGTGTGTGTGTGAGTGTGAGTGAATGGGTGAATGGGTGAGTGAGTGTCTGTCTGTCTGTGTGTGTGTGTGTGTGTGTGTGTGTGTGTGAGAGAGTGAATGGGTGAGTGAGTGTCTGTCTGTCTGTCTGTCTGTGTGTGTGTGTGTGTGTGTGTGTGTGTGTGTGTGAGTGAATGGGTGAGTGAGTGTCTGTGTGTGTGTGTGTGTGTGAGTGTGTGTGTGTGTGTGTGTGTACTTGTACTTCTATTCTGGTGGGGACTTTGACCTGAATACACACCGCCTCGTGGGGACTCGTTTCACCGTGGGGACCTAAAGTGAGGTCCCCACGGGCAAAGCCCCACAGGCTCCTCCCAAACAGTGTTTAGACACGCCTCACGCGTTTTTTTCAAAGTCCCCATAAGGGCCCTTTTCAAGACAAAAATCTGTGTGACTGTGTATCAATGCGCCCCTGGTGATCACACAGAACATTGCAGTCCCCACGAGTAACATTGTTCCGGAAAAGTGCGGCACTTTTTCCACACTCTCTAGCGCCACCTATTGGTCAATAATAAAACGAAAATTGTAGCGCCACCTATTGGTCAATAATAAAACAAAAATTGTAGTATATATGTATTCAATATATTATTATACTATTTAATTAAAATTTTATATTACTTTATAAAATAAACAGAAATAAGTATATTTACTGTTGATGCACCAATTCAAACAGAAAATTAATTTTGACTAAGCAAATTCTTTGTTGTATTACATCATAAGGCATCAAATGATTGAACATTATTATTACTATTCTAATATATGATTATTATTTAATTCTAATATTATTAAATCATGATCAGTAAATGATAATACAGTTTTCCCCCTCTGGGATACCCTTGTGGCTGAGCCTTTCAGCATATATTAAACAGAAGAGTTTACTTTCAACAGATCACTAACAAACAATATACAGTATGTTAAAAAATCATCAGGCACTGATAATATACAATCTTTGTACCTGAAATTGGCAGCTGCTGTTATTTAAACTCATCTGGATTATGTTTTTGATATTTCACTACATACAGTTGTAATTCAGCAGATTGTGGTCATCTGTTTTTGCAATTCCTTGCACAAATGGTGTGGTATTAGATAACTACAGACATTCTACAAAGCTCTGTGCTCTCTCAAAGCCTTAAAAGTGAACTGCTAACACACTATTTTAATGTATAATGACTTTATTATTTTGTAAATGCTAACGTTAAGCTAACAGAGCTGCACATGATACCCTCAGCCCATATCTCAGAGTTGATCAGTGGTCTTCCAATACTCCGTGGGCTAGTAGCAGTGTTGGGAAAGTTACTTTTAAAAGTAATGCATTACAATATTGCGTTACTCCCTAAAAAAGTAACTAATTACGTTACTTAGCTACTTTTTATGGAAAGTAATGCGTTACGTTAGTTTTGCGTTACTTTTTAAATATGAGCAGGGCTTGATTGTTTTTAATACAAGAAATGACATTAATACAAATGTAAAAGCCCTGTATCTTGTGAAGGAAAAGTAAATTCACGTCTGTAAAGTAAAACTCAGGAGAAGAAGGTTTAACACTCTTCGGCAATAAATAAACAATGAAGCACAATTGTTAGTTTATCTAAAGTCATTTTTTCTTATTAGTCTGGTTGAACTGGATCAAAGGTCAGCAGCAAAGACATCGGTTAATAAAATGGGATTAGATACATTTGTGTTGTTTAACATATTTAATTATTGCAGTTTGCATCATATTCTGAGTTTGCATTTCACTGTTTTAATTCATTTTGATGAATACTAAATCTGTTTTTTGCGAGTGGGATGAGTTCATGCACATTCACATTTAGATCTATAGTAACAGCATGTTCACACAGCGACCTGTCAGTCAATACATGGGGAAAGAGTAACTCAGATAATTTTCTTGTAAATTAAAAAGTAATGCGTTACTTTACTAGTTACTTGAAAAAAGTACTATTATTACGTAACTGGCGTTACTTGTAATGCGTTCCCCCCAACACTGGCTAGTAGTGATGTCATGAGATTACAGAGAGCAATGCTGCTTTAGCATGACCTAATGGAGAGTGCTGATTGTGGGAGAATGGGGCCAGATACAGTACATCTCTCTTTATGAAGTTAACAGTACAGAGTGAGAGACAAACAGATCTGGATAAAAGAAATGATAAATCTGCTGGTCCAGCATCAAGATGTTAGTGCTGCTAGTGAAGTATAGGGCCGATGATTGGTTGCTAACGCTCCTGTCATTGCTCATGCAGTGTGATCACGTATGCCCTCAGTTCCTCAGTTCACAGAGCCACAGGAGCAGATAAAGGTCATAGGTCATCACAGGATGGAAGCTTTAGCACTAATATTCCTGTTAGTAGAGCGGTTCATCTGAATGAAGTGGACAGTGCTTCTCTCAGCAGATACCAGGGCCATGATGGGCTTCTGCTCTAATCTAGCAGCACACTGACTTCTCTGATTCCTAATGCTGAGTGACAAGATGATCAATATATCATAATCACTGCAGTCTAATGTGCGTATAGTACATATACACATGTAAATGTACACACAAGTCTACACAAGCTAAGCATTATTGTATGTAGTTTCAAATAATTTTGCTAGGCTCTAAATCAGGGGCTTAGTCAGGAAAACTGCACCATCATTTGTTGTATTATAGTTAGGTAACATGAATTAAATCATGTTATAGCATTTGTAAACTGAATTGACAATTATCTGATGTAGTTTGCAAAGAGAGTCTTTTTCCATTCTCCTCTACCATCCCAACTGTTATCTAGGTGAATGCATTTATATTTACATTTATTCATTTAGCAGACGCTTTCATCCGATTGGACTTACAAATGAGGAATACAAGATTCAAGATTATTATTTGTCACATACACGATTATATAGAGAGTATATAACCAGTAGTGAAATGAGTCCGGTCCGTTCCATGGACAGTGCAAATATTATAGAATACAACACAGAGGAAATATACATAAGATGAAATAAGTAAAGAACTAAATATAAACATGTGCATGACAGTATACTGTAGACTTAAATATTAAGATAAGCAGGAATGTACAAGAGAGGAATGTGCAAACAGGTTGTACATGATTGTCATGTAGCAGCAATACCAAAAAAATAAAAATAAGTAAAAATACCAAAAGACAGAAAGTGCTGTGTGCTAATGACACTGTCAGCATGAGGTAGAGATATGAATATCTTACTGATGTTAGTGATTATAAGTGGAGTGGTGTGATGTTAAGAGGCTGAGTTAGAGTTTAGGAGTGGAGGAGCCTGATGGCCCGGGGAAGAAGCTCCTCTCAGTCTCTCAGTGTTTGCCATCAGGCTCCGGAAGCGCTTGCCAGATGCAGCAGAGTGCAAACACAGTTACTAGGGTGCTTCCAGCCCTTGATGCTTCTGCAGCGTCAGGGTTAGGGTGAAGCGATTCAACTTAAGAGAAGTGCTAGCAATACACGGTTTCAATCACTGTCTAGAACATTACAAGCAAGGAGAGAGATTTTGCTTTTATTTTAAAAATAGTTAGGAGGATGCTGTTAAAGAGTTTCAAAAGCACACATGTATCAGTTCTTCTAAACTCTTCACACAGTTCTCCTAACCATCTTTCAGCTTGACACAGCAGTTCATTTCACATCCAGACTGCACTAAAACACACTTTATCACTCATAACACAGCAACCTTTAAAAACAGGGGGCATTATACAATGTTTTCTTTTGGAAAATTTCTTTACAAAACAAGAATGAGACTCTCTCTACTGTTTATAATTCACTGCAGTGTATGTTACATGCTCCATGTTTACATTTCACTACAACATTATTCCTAAGTGTTCCTCCTTTGTATAGAAGATAATGAAAGTGAAAGACTAACACGTGAAGATGTTCCGCTACAGCAACTGCTTTGATAACATTAGATTTTTTTACATTCAGAACATTTTTCTATATGATATTACAGTTCTGGCTTATTCATTTTTGTACTGTGCTAGGTTTTGAATAGTTTTGAAAACATTATGTAAACGTCACATTGTCTTGTATATTACATAAAGTTTTGGTGGTGTTTGTGTTGAAGTGATAAAGGAATTCATATAATTTGACAGATTTGGTCAATGAATGCATTTTGTGCCAAATGATAAAAATGATAGCCCACATAGACTCGCTGTGTGAAGAGTTTTGAAAAAGTGACCTAAGTATTGAGAAATGTGTCCTTGCAATTGTAAAAAAATGTAATATAGACAATTTCTAAGGACATCAACAAGAACAACAGCTCTGACTCCCATTCTGTTTCACACGCTTAATTTCAGTCCCTTCTAAGAGTCCAACAAAAGTTCACGTTTGGTTAAGATATTCATGAAAGTCATTTAATGTTAGCTGCAACTCAAGCTGCTTCTTGTGTTGTGTTAAAATAGCTAGAAACACGCAGGTTCGTGGATCTATGACACCTCAGTCTAGAAATGGTCTTCACTTAGTCAGAAACCATCTGAGAACAAGGCCTCAAGTAGAGGCTTCAGGATCACGTTTGGTCTCATGAAGACAAGCCTCACTTGTTTCAGGCCTATTTTATTTATTTTATCTCCTCTCAGAGGGTCAAATAATATCAGGTCTGATAATTACAAGCGCTAGTAATAGTTACTTTTTATTAATATCATAAAAAGGGAGTTCTAAATTGGATCCATTCCTTCATGTGTTGTTTTTAAATGTAAAATGTAATAGGCTATAAATTTATTTTTATATCAAGGTTCTGTCATTTTTTATTTGAAAAAAAACAAAAAAACAGTTGAGTCATTAAATCTCCAAGGTTGGAAAATGCATTTATTTTGTTAGAGCAAATATGCTGATTCACCGATTTGCAAAGAAAACAGAAATCCCAGAAAAACACAAAGGAAAGTCGTGTAGAGAAATGGTCGTATTGTAATGGAGCGGCGCGTTACACAGAAGCGGAGACGCGCGTCCCCACCGCGACCATCCCCTCCCCCACTCCTCCACACCTGCGCCCGCCTCAGAGATGCTCCACACACCGCGAGGAGGACCACACATGATGGACGACGGGAAAGTAAGTTTATGCATGACCCCAATATAATATTGTGCTGTTCATGTAACTTACGTATTGTTTAGACATATATCGTAGCATAAAAAGTGACGTCAGTTTATTTCTGTGCGTTAGCGCTTTTCACAATCAACATAAACTTAATGCAGCTTTGCAGAAAGTATAGATTAATGTACCAAAATGACAGTAATGTTAACAATAATATATTAATTAGGGCTGTGGATTCTTATAAGTCTTAAGATCATGTTTTAAGGCCACAGTTAGAATCGCACGGTTAACGTGTGTTTTAGCATTAATCCACTTATAAACTTCATTTACTTTAAAATGTTGTCTTAATGCTATTTCTGAATGCTATGTTGTCTTAATGCTATTTCTGAAGGACATATTTTGACCTTGATGTGTAAACTAATGTCTGAAGCGATATGTGTAGTTGGTGTTGGAGTCTGATTAGAGGCCTGCACGTGCAGAGCCATGTGGGGGGTCTGAGGCTGGATTCATGACTGGCCCACTAAAACACCACCATTATGTGTAAAATATGCAAGAGACAAGTTCAATAAATACAGAACAAGTTTTTTCTACTTCTGTAATGCAGTTTTCTAGACTGGAAAATGCCATTTTCTGTCAAATTGTTCTGAAAACATCTAGCCTTAATTCACAATATGAAATACTTTAATATATTGACTAATTACACGATTGCAGCTTAAAGTAGAGTGTAATGTAATGTTAGATCGTGATGTTTGAGTGACTGTCACACTTGTGCTTGCAGGAAGATGAAGCTGGTATCCAGTCACCTGTGGAGGACAGCTCTGGATGCACAGGTGAGCTCATCAAGTTTATAGTGTGGCAAATATTACTCAAAATTATTCTTCAAGCTTAGAATTAAAAGTAGCTTTATGAGCCAGAGTAACCCAGGCTTATAAGAGCACAACCTTGAAATAAAATAAATACCCAACATAGCCCTCATACTCTCCTCTATCGAGTGCATGGATGAGCGTGACGTACGCTTTCAATCTCACATCTTTTGTTTATAGGTAAAGAATTTAGTAATTAATTACTGGTCAGTTTAAATGGAAGTCTCAAGGCTTTTAACAATGCAGATTGTGTCAAAGCACTTAACAGTATCTAATAGGAGAATAGAGATTAAACACTCAATTTTCAGTTAAAGGCATTTCATTATTGAATGCAGAGACGTCATTGTCTAGCTCAGTTTAGTTTAATTAGGATCTGTGTAATCAAATCAACGATAATCACTAGAAATGAAGTGTCCCCAAACAAAGGTGACTTTCTTCTTTCAGACGAGTCCAGTCGGAGTTATATTAAACAATGTTTTTGATCTCCAAGCATTAGAATGAAGCATACGACTGTTATTCCAGAGGATGTTCAATCCATCATAAATCATGGGTCACACGGCTCCGGGGGGTGAATGAAGCGATCTGTAGCGATCCCGTGCGTTGTTGTTAGGGGTGTGCGATATGACGATCTTTGATCGTGGATGATAAAAATGTGTCCACGATCTGCTTTTGAAGAAATATGGTAGTATGGTGCTCCAGCACATATTCTATCAGCTCAGTTCTGGCGCCGCCGTCTCTATATACTGTACAACACCACATACATTCACATCAGTCAGCGGTAGAGTTACTCTCACAGGACACTGCACTTATTCACAATCACAAAACTACAGTATTTGCGTGTTTTAAAGCCTTTACTGGATAAACGTTTCATTCACTCTCATCTGACGAGAGCGCACACCCTCCTGTACCCCCGAAGCGCTCGCACTAGGGCCTGTCTAACAGCGCCTGATTACTGAACTAACTTATCTTGCGCTAATACTGTCAAAACACACAAGGTTTACATACAGACTCAGTTGGTTATCTCTAAAATGAAAGTAAACAGCTGAGAGAGAAGCAGATGCGTGTCTGTATATTAGATGCGTGCAGCTCTTAAAGGGACAGGACACTAAACATGCTGTCAGCTGTCATTAAAGGGATAGTTCACTCTAAAATTACATTTCTGTCATTTACTCAGTCATGTTGTCCCAAACCTCTATTAATTTCTTGTGCTGAACACAAAAGATGATATTTTGAAGAACGAGGGTAACCAAACAGTTCCTGGTCCACATTGACTTTGATAGAAAGAACAATCCCATGGAAGTCCCTGAGGACCAGCAACTGATTGCTTTTCTATCTTCTTCAAAATAGCATTTATGTTCAGCAGAAGAAAAAAACTCACTCAGGTTTAAAACAACTTTTGAGTAAATGATGGTATAAATATAATACACTATGCCAGAATCGACAGACAGATGACATCATTTTTATTCTTTAATGTTAAAACAACAAAACACAACGAGAAAAAATTATAATAATACAGTTGCTTTAGTAGGAATCAATCTATAAAGTGTTTTATTTTTATATTTGTTCATTCAATTTCTTGAATGCTCTGCTAAATACATCTATTGTACCTGAAAATGAAACACTGTTTTATTTGTATATTATGGGTATTTGTAATGTGTATCTTTGTTCTTATTTTTAATAACAAATATAAAATAATTACATATTTTTTATCTTCGCCCACTTTGGCCTAAATATCCACCATTCTTTTTATATTTTGTTACCTTAAAAGGCTTTGTCTTTATAATAGGGAAATTATTTAGGCTGCTCAGACAAAATAGTCAAAGCAACATGACAAAGAATCGTGATAAAATTGTGAAATCGTGATATTTCTAAAAACCGTGATATGATATTTTTGCCATATCGCCCACCCCTAGTTGCTGTAATAACAATATCCATATTTAAGAAGTTTGAAGCACTTCCTGTCAGTTCCTGTGACGGTCATACACGCGTTCACACGAGCGTGTCGCTCCAGCGGACTCCGGTCTGCGGTCTGACTGTTAGAGGCATACGGCTATGGTTAGAGGAAGTGAGAGAAAAGTGTTCATAAGTCCTTAAATATGGATATTGTTATTACAACAATGTACGGGATCGCTACAGATCGCTTCATTCACCCCCCGGAGCCGTGTGACCCATGATTTATGATGGATGAAACATCCTCTGGAATAACAATCGTATGCTTCATTCTAATGCTTGGAGATCAAAAACACTGTTTAATATAACTCCGACTGCATTCGTCTGAAAGAACAGTCACCTACACCTTCGAAGGTGAGTAAAAGACAGGCTGATTTTAATTTTTGGGTGAACTATGCCTTTAATTTGGAATCGAAACCTGCATTTTTTTGTTATAATGATTATAAATTTTCTTTACGGGTTTATTTAAAAAGAGAAGAGATCATCTGTAGAAAGTAAACCAAGTAGTTAATTATATCTGCTGCTTTTAGTTAAAAAAAAATTAATTTCAAAAACCAATTCAATATGTGTACTTTTTTTGTTAAATATTTGAAATGCTTTCAAATGACATACTATTTGGTGTGGTAGCATTAATCAGTTTAAAAGGACTAGACATATGATTATGTTATTGTGAAAAATACCTTTCTGAAATATTACATTTTTATTTTTACATGCATTCATTGTTGGTGAAAATGAACTTCTAGTGTCTTCTCTAATATTTTACAAACGTTTGAACAGCCTGGCATTGTTCTTTGTGAACCTAAACAAGCTTTTGTCTTCTGTGAATTACAGCGGATGATGTGGCAGACGGTCCTGAAAAGAAGATCACTAGTGATTCACAGGTCTGGATTATTCAACACCTAAACTCTCCCAAGCCATTAGGGCTGTGCGATTAATCGAAATAGAATCGTAATCGCGATTTGAGACGTTGCAATTTGCTAATTGCAAAGCCTGCGATGTGGACGTGCTATTCCTCCGTTCCAGAGCATATGCATGACTGCCAGCCTTGAGTGACAGTCTTACTGACCAACAGAGTGACCTCCGTTCCCCCCGATCAGCACTGCTCTAGCCAACTGATTAAACACCCACCATCTAAAAAGGGTCCGATCGAAAGTTAGGCAAATTAAAACTAAAGAAAAACGTATGTAACTTCAGCCTCGAAATGACAGAAAACGAACAAAAAAGGTCATTTGCAAGAGCTGCGTCACAACGCATATCAAGAGCTCCCTTATCGGTTCTGCTTTCAGTCCTGGAGAATAAAAGATACATCTTTAGATGTTTTTATTAGTAGGCTACATCAACATTATCTTACACATTTGATCTCCCCAACAGATTAATTTGAAGTAAGTTTATACGGCATGTTGGCTAATTCAGAAGAGCGCGCACACAGCCGTGTCTCTGAATGCTTCTCATACTCGCTCCGCTCTGCCCCACGCTGAGCGTCTCACACGTCTCACGGACGAGCCGGTTACACGCAGCCTGTCTCGTAATGCTCTTTATACTCGCGGTCTGGCGTCCGGTTCTGCTCCGCAAGTCTCTCACGAGCGCATCTGGTAATATGGACGAGGCCTGACGCACGCGCACAACCTGTGTCCACTCGCGCCTGGCTCCGCGTTTAAAACTAATGTAAATTAAGTCTAACTGCTTGATAATTTCACTTGGATGAAATAAAACATTCAGCACATTTCCCACTTGTTCTTAAAATCTCAAATACTTAAAAATGAATAAATCAACCCATGTAATACTTTAATAACTGACTAAACAAATACAGTTCTTTATTTATAAAAAATAAATAAATCTTTCCTGTGAAATTCAGTAATTCTGTAAAAGTAGTAATGCCATTATAATCTTCCCTGCAGAAAAACAAAAAAAAAGCCAGTAGACCCCCTCCCAAAACACAAAAGAAAATGTAATGTATTTAAGGGTTACGATGGGAATTGTATTGGTTTTGATGTAAACTATAATGGTGTCTGCTGGTATTTAATGCATTCTATTGATGGGATGTAATCTAGCAGATGGCAACTAGGGATGGGCGATATCTTATCGTTTGCGATATACCGTTGAAAATTCTCCTCACGATAACAATTTGTCTCCTCACGATAATAACGATAAGTCTAGTTGATGACGTAGTTTTGTGCGCGCCCGATTCACTGTTGACGTGCGGAGTGAACAGTGCGCTCAAGGCACAAGTGCTCCTAAAAAGAAAATTAAGCGTAGAACCCTGAGATATATTTCTCATGTGAGGAGCCCCAATTTTAAGTTTTCTTTTTTATTATTATTATTATTATTAAGTTGTTTCATTATCAGGAAAAAATGCAAGTGATCCGCGCGAGCACCTCCCTGTCATGCATGCGCATTCTTTTCCGCACAAACACTTGAATATGAATAATAGTCTAGACTCTAGAGCATAGCCTCATAAACTTGTTTTAATAAATCGCTTATGCATTAAATAAAGATACAAAACAGGTTGTTAAATATGCTGAATATATTGTTCAAATATTTATAAAATGTGAAACTGTAGCTAATCTTATTCGCAGTCTAGCATTTTGCATCTGCATAACATAGTGAATTATTTTTTAACATGCAATGATACAAATAAAACCAAACCAAAAAAAAAGTAGACAAATAAGAATGATGTAGCCCACATCTCTTGAGCGTCTCACTCAGCATGCGCGCGCCGAACACGCAAAATCTTGCTCTCTGCATGAATGCAACGCAGATGGCGACACAAGTTAGTTTGAAACACATAACAAGTGTAAATAAGATAATAATATTAACAATGAACATTATATGACATTTAAAATAGTTTTGGCGATTTTTCCTTCAGTCCGCCTGTGCATTTCTGACCCAAACAGCAAAGCAGCTAAATCTCCACGATGTTCTCGTTAAATATGCAATTTCTGAGATATTACAATGAATTAATTTCTAAAATGTTATGATATGGAAAGCCTGAAACAGATCAAAGCAGTATAGCCATACACAGGCTTTCAGTCATCAGCAACATGCATGCCAGTATGCATATGATTTAATATGAAGCGTCACGTATTATTATGGTTGATAAGAGCAATTAATGGAGATGAGCTGTTGATCATAATTAGCATGGCCATAAGTTGGCTTTGTACAGAAAGTTTCAAGTTAATTGTATTAATTACTATATAATGAAATTAACTTAATCTTTAAAACGTTACGGACGTGACAGCGCTGAAGCGTCCTGACGTCATAAATCTAGACCAAATCCAGAAATCATCGCTGTTTAGACAAAGTGAGTGTATTTACTTTTCAGACAGGCCTCCATCTTTCTACAAAATACTTACTGTTGACATAAATTTAAAAATGGGCAGTCTTTGATATCTCATTTCAAAATATGAAATACAGTCGAATGAAAATGTATTTTTACTATAGGTGCACCCCTCATATGTGGGGGATAAACATAGCGATTTCCTTCAAATTTCTATTGAAGCACGTTAATGCAGTAAAATACAGACCTAAACGCACAACTCAAACAGGGGTTTGTTCTTTTGGTAAAAACTTAATTTTTTCATGGTAAGGTTGACATTTGCATGGAATTATTCATATGTATTATATTTACATTCTAATGATATAGATCGTCATTTGTATCGTTATCGCAATAAATACCTGAAATTATCGTGATAAATTTTTTAGGCCATATCGCCCATCCCTAATGGCAACCAATAGAACAACAGTAATTCCTATTGGAATAATGCCCAAAACAAAAAGGAATTTTGTAATGTTTTTTAGGGAAACTATAAGAATTTCTGTAATGGTTTCTATTGTTTTGTTTTTTGTTTTTTTCAGCAGGGTAACGATACTCATACTGTGCTGCACATTATTGACAATATTGAGCTGAAGCTTGACTTTGCAAATTTAAAATCACAAATCAAATCGCAGTCGCAATATCTGTCAAAAAAAACATCGCAATTAGATATTTTCCCCAAATCGCACAGCCCTACAAGCCATTACAAAAGCCCATCTGCACCAGCAAGCATGCAGACGTTTGTGTCAGGCAAGCACCTGAACCCTACAGTCAAACACAGTTGTGTTGCAGGATACTGTATCCATTTCTAATTTGACTCTTAACGAGTTGTTTAGTGTAATATAGGGAATCTCCTGTGGCTCACCTCTGTGTCTGCTGTCAACAATAAGTCCTTATTTAAAGGTTCAGTTCTGAAGGTAGCATAAATAGCAAAAGAAAAGCTTCCAAAAAAACTTTAAAACGTAGTTTTTTTGTCTTGTAGTTTCAGAAGCATCACTTGAGTCGCCTCCAGAAGCTTAGAGCGCATCACAATGCTTGTGAAGAACGATACATGAAGGCGTACACAAAAACTGTAAATGATGAAGAGGAGAAGACTTTATATTTATATCAGAGCATGAAAACAAAGGTTAGTTGTATTAAGTCTTTTGTATGGCTTCATTTGCTAGGTCAGTCTTATGTTTGTTAAGTTAATTTTGAGTTATCATAACATCAAACTTATCGTTTTCAGTTAGCAGGTCTCTCTAGTCAGCGGTTGGTCCACAAATTGTTAACGTGTTAGCTTGCATTAGAGGGTCTGTGTTAGATTCAGACATAGTAGGTACCCTAGACGGTGAGCCACGGGACGCCCAAAATAAAGCTTTAATAAAGCCTGGTGATTTTTACTCTTTTACTTGTTCTGATTAAAGAAATGTTGGGGAGTTCTGGTAACCGTCTGTTTTCAAGAATGTTGATGCGATCTGTGTTGTACAAGGTGAAAGGAGATCATTTTTGGCTAACATTGTACTAACTGAAGCACAGCTAAAACAGCTTTCCGAGCTAAAATGAATTGCCATTAAAAATGTGCATTTGAGTGTATTTTTCTGATCATTTTTCAGGAAAGACATCAGTGCTCCGACGGTAGTGATTGTACCGTGACCCTTGACCCCACTCCAGACAAGGACACGGACACTGTACCTGAGCTCCTAAGAACTGACAGCGTAATCGTAAGTTTATTATCTTAACATACTTATATGAAAAGTGTCCCTTTGTCCTGCACATATGAAACAATAATAATCTATAATAACGGTGTAATAATGAAGGAACTGTGCTGCTGTACCACGAGTGCAGCAGGCGTAATAAAAATAGGATAACTTCCGTCAACATATCCAATGTGACCAACTGCTTGCACAGGGAGCGTGTCTTGCAAGCTGGGGACTATTTCCACAGACTCTGTGTAATATCACTGCTCCTGCTGCACACATGGTACGGCAGCACAGTCCCTTGATTATTACGCTGGAATGAGATTATAGTTCCTAGCCATATCGGCACAGAAAATATAACTTTTCATTTTCCGTCAGTCTTAGTACACGATGTAACTACAGAAGAGTCAAGTCTTAAATAGGAAAAATATCAAAACTCTTTGGTCATTTTTGAGTGCGATGCTAATGGTCTAATCCGATTCAATGATCTATGCTAAGCTATGCTAAAAGTGCTACCGCCAGACCCGGAGATCGGCTGAATGTTTACTAACTGTTTAACTCTTGGGGAATTGGAGAATGAGCCTATTTTCAAAAATAGTGGCTTGTTCCTTTAATATGTTGTCGGCCATGGCATTTCTGATCAAGACCTCTAACTCGTAGCTTTTATTCACAGCTTAACAGAAAAATGCTTGGAGAATATCTGTCCAGTTCAGAGCTCAGTGAGGAAGAATATATACCAGAGACAGAGGAAGAATCTGAAAGTAACACTTCAGCAGAGGAAGAGAGTGGTTCAGCAAAAAAGAAAGCAAGAAACAAGAAAAGTAAAGGAAAGATAATGTCAAAAAAATCAAGATCTCGACCACTGAAAAGGAGGCGTCTGACACGTTCTTGTTCTTTGGCTAAGAGTGGAAGCAAAGAATCCTCTTCATCGGACAAAAACAATACCGGAGAATCCTCCTTATCTGATGAACCTGAAAGCAGGTCCTCTTCACCTCATAATTCTGAAGTTACAGTCATGATGCTGAAGAAGAAAGAAGACGGAGGCAGACTGTACAACAAGAAGTTCTACTGCCTATTTTGCTTCAAACCTTTCAGTAAAATGGCGCGCCACTTAGAATCGAAGCACAAAGACATGCCAGAAGTGGCAAGAGCGCTTGCATTTCCAAAAGGCTCTAAAGAGCGAAGACTGCACCTGAGTTTTTTAAGAAATAAAGGTACCCGTTCTCATAATGCTCAAGTGCTTAAAGAGGGAAAAGGATTTGTAATCCCCCGACAGCAATCTGTTGCACCAGTAAAACCAAGGGACTACTTGCACTGCGTAAACTGTGCAGCGTACCTGAAAAGGAAATCAATGTGGAGACACATGCAGAGATGCCACCTAAGCCAGAAAGTCAAAGGAATGAAGCCAGGAAAAACTCGAGTTCAGTCGCTTTGCACGTATACTGAACCAGTTCCAGATGGTGTGAATGCACGATTTTGGAAAATGGTGCATGAAATGCATGAGGATGAGATAACAAATGTGGTCCGCAAAGAGCAAATCATATTAAAATTAGGGCAGCATCTCTTTAATAAGCATGGCCATGATGTCACAAAACATGAATATATCAGACAAAAGATGCGTGAGACAGGCCGCCTGGTCCTCCAAGGAGGAAAGAACAGCAAGTTGAAGGAGGTGTCAGATTTCTTCATCCCGGCTAATTTCCCTCATGTCATTGAAGCGGTTCACAGTGTGGCTGGCTTAAATGAGGAAACAAGCACGTACAAAGCACCATCTTTAGCCCTGAAGTTAGGGCACAACCTCAAGAAGATGGCTAACATTATTGAATGTGAGGCAATGATGTCCGGTGATAAGAATGCCCTTAGCAATGTGCAGGCCTTCAAACAAATCTGCGACACTAAATGGAGTGAGTGTGTGTCATCCCAGGCCCTCCGAAATTTGAGTGAAGCAAAATGGAACTCTCCACAACTTCTTCCCTTTGCTGATGATGTGAAAAAAATGCACCAGTATCTTGACAGCCAGAGTAAGAAGTATCAAACAAAACTCGAAGAACAACCAAGCATCAAGAACTGGTCAGAACTGGCAAAGGTGACACTCTGTCAGGCAATAATGTTCAATCGTAGACGGGAAGGAGAGGTGTCCAAGATGCCCCTCAATGCTTTTATACTGAGAGACACCTCATCGACTCATCCAGATGTAGAGCTTGCTTTATCAGACCTTGAGAAGTCACTTTGCAAGCACTTCCAGAGAATTGAAATAAGAGGCAAACGTGGACGAAAGGTCCCCATTCTTCTCACACCAGATATGGTGACATCGATGGAGTTGCTTGTGAAGACTCGCCGCAACTGTGATGTGCTCGATGAGAATGTGTTCATGTTTGGAAGACCACAAGCACTCAGTCACTTCAGAGGATCGGATGTTATTCGTCAGATCGCTCAAAGCTGTGGAGCAAAACACCCAACTGCATTATCCTCCACCAAACTGAGGAAGCACATGGCCACCATGTCCAAGGTCCTCAACTTAAAGGACAATGAAATGGACGACCTCGCTGACTTCCTAGGACACGACATCAGGGTCCATCGCCAGTATTATCGCCTGCCCGAAGGAACATTACAGCTGGCGAAGATCAGCAAAATACTTATGGCCATGGAACGAGGACAGTTGTCTGACTTTAAAGGAAAGAACCTAGATGAGATCCAGATTGATCCACAAGGTAAACAGGCATGAATAAATAAGTAAACTCATTTACACTAGTGGTGGGAGAAAAAAAATCGAAAAATGAAAAAGTAGCCATGTGCAGTAATATTGAAAAATGAGGATGCGTTGCATTCTGATGCATGGTGATTTTGAATTGAATTGAAGCGTTGACATGATAATCTTAATCGAAACAAATAGTGAAACCAGTGCCAATTCGCACCCCTAATTTTAAAGGGTTACTCCACCCCAAAATGAAAATTTTGGCATTAATCACTTACCCCATGCCATTCCAGAGCTGTAAAAGCTGCAATGGAACGATACGCTGTTTGCGTTCAAATCAAAGCGTAAATACGTGTAGAAGACGTATCGTTGCATTGCAGCTGACACAGAGCAGCGCACGCTCAGCAGGAACACCACTGTCGATTATAGACATTTGTTGAATGTAGCTGTTTAAAAAATGTTTAGTTTGCTACCTGATTATTTTGTCTATGTGATTGCTGTATTTTCTAGAGAGAGTCCTGATGGACAGTGATGGATCAGAGTCTGAGAACGAGAAAGAAATGACCGAAAATGATGCTTCACCTTCACCTTCACCTTCAGATTCAGCAGGTATGTAGTGTGTGTCGTGCCGCCTTTGCTCAGTAGGCAATAATGACCAGTGACGACTTGAATTAAAAACAAAAGAGCTGTTTATTGTGGTTTTGTGCAGTGTTATAGACCTTTTTCCTGAGTAAGTGAGCGGCTCCATGATGGATTCTAACTTCCGTTTGGATGCTCTCGTTTTCCGGTCTCCATAGAAATCCGTTAAAACACGATAAAAAGATTGACTGAATTGAAACTTTTTCAATATAACTAAATATAAAAATGTGCGGAGGGTTAAGCTGTGCTGTTGTTGGCTGCCACAGTAACGTAATAAACTAAGGAATTCCTTTAAAGCACTTGTTTTGCGTTCCAGAAATCCTGTCATGTCCGGAGCTGTATGCAGCGCTTAAGTTAAAATACTGGGTGTTAAATAATAAAATGTTCAAATAATGTTTGCTCTTATCATTCTGTGGACAAAATCCTGTGACCCTCACCCCGATCAGGAGCTGTACATTCACAACCTTATTATGCATCTAACAAATACGTGGAACATTATTTGTCATCTACTGCAATCAGCTATATCAGCTATTTAATGTAAATGAGAAAAATCCTATACTGATACACAACACTGCCAAGGTCTCTGGAAGAGGTTTGGATAGGTGAGGGTTATGTGCTCTGTGGCTGAGTGAGCAGTCCGGTGGTGGGGATTTCATCCACTGCTTGTGCTGGTAATAATGCAGTGGAGAAGGAGCAGGAATCCGTTTCGACAGCCTTGAACATGAAGTGCTGGAGGATGCTGATCTCCTGGAGCACCAAAGGGTCCTAAAATCTGGAACATGCAGGTGTGGCCGTGGAGTAGGTGCAGAAGGTCCTTAGCCTGGAACACACAAGCAAAGGTACCTTGAAGTGAAGGTTTGCTCGCCGGAGCTTAACCTTGTTGCAGATGTCTGTGTGTCTTCTGCCCGTCTGGGCTAGAGACCCAGAATTTGGTCGATCCGTTTTGGCTCTCTAGGATGGAGACTCAGGACGTGCTGCATCTGTTGTTGTCTCGCTGGACGAAGACTCTGAAGTCTGAACGTAGAGTATCTCTTTCCTCGCAGGCTGGAGGCTCAGAATGTGGTCGTATCTGTTACTCAGGACTTGGTATCTGTTAGTGTCTCTTCCCTTATGGGACTCAGACTCAGAACATGGATGTTTCTGTTTTTATCTCCTACCCCGCAGGCTGGAGACTCAGATCGCTTGTTTCTGTTGCTGCCTTCCCTGTAACAGGCCGGAGACTCAGAACATGGAGTGTCTTTTGGGAAGGTACCTTTATCTCTTTCTGATGAGAAGGAGATTGCAATCTGGCACTTCTCCATTTCCAGGCTGTGATTGGCTGTTTCCATCAGAGGCCTTCTTTCCTCCTGTGAACCGTATTTGCGTTGTCCAAACTCACATTCAGAAAAGTGTCACTAAAGCTTTTTCCAATGCATTATTCACTTACCAAACCACAACCAGAATACCTTTGGCAATGTTACGAACACATTAAGTCCAAACATGATGGAAGAACAACTTCTTGCCCTCTAAGAGGTGTCTGGCCGTTGTCCTGGCATCTTTATCTGATGGCGTTGGACAGTTTGCTTATGTTAGTCCACCAAGATCCAATCAAAATGTAGCAAACCTTTGTCCACTGTTGTGGTCAGAGAGCCCTGTTCACTACAGATGTGTTTTCAATGCAGCTAACCTCGCGTCGCTTCATGTCATCTTCCCACTCATTAAACTATGACAGGTGCTTTACTGCAAAAACACTGTAAAGTGATGAAAAACGGCGCCACGTGATTTTAAAATCATTTGAATTGGTTTCACATTATATTATATCAGCTCGGAAAATATGTAAATGTGAGTAGAAAACAGAGACCGGAAATATAAAGCATCGTTCTAAACGTTCAGAAAAATGTCTATACAAGAAGTGCAGTGCGCACGCGTCGTTCATTATTCATCCGTCCAGCATGCTCTCAGTCTAGAAACGCATTATGGGCAACATATTCTGAACGTGTACAGGACATTAAATGAGTATTTAAACTGTTACTGCTGGCATTATTGGAGAACAATTAAACTTTCTCACTATTACTAATCTAATTTAATTCACAACAGTCTGAAAGGGAACGATGGGAAAGCTAGAAAAGGCTAAATATTACTGGAAGAAAAACATTGAGTGTGCTTGCTGATATTTAGGAGTTGTTATTGAATAATCTTTTATGTGTCCAGATAAATCAAAGAAGTCCTCTGCTGGAGTTGGACAACACAAAAATAAAGAACCACCCAAAGGTAATGCGATTTAATTTTTAGACCATTTGACCGATTCTAGATTTTTTTTACGATTTTTAACTAGTCAACTTAAAAAATGTAACTACAACATGATTCAAATGATCGTTTTCTTTATTAATCCTCTATTTAAAGCAAACTCTAATCCAGGTGCACCACATGAAGTTGTCAACATGATGTAAATATTAAAGTATCTTTTACAGAAAAGATGCATGAACTACAACTACATCTTGTTCAAACTTGTCTTATTATGTTCAGATATAATAGGAGGAAAATGCTTTAAAATAAATCTCAAAAGTCAAGGTAATTCAAATTCAAAATGACTGAAGATAAAACACCAGTAGATTATTATTATGTATAAATGCATCTTTCAGTCTGTCACATGAAATATCAGACATACAGCAGTTACAGGTTTCCATTGTTGTTTTTTTCTGTGTAACCATGGATGTGTTTAACTGTTGCGCTCGCATCAGCTGCTCATTCTAAACAGCGCTCAACTTAAAAGACATTCACTCCCATATTCTTGCATGTTTCTCCTATTCCTCTGCACGCGGCACATCTTTATCAACACAAGTGCATTCTATGTGAATGAGGCCTTGCGATATGAGCGCGTCACACGTTTGGTAATATTTTTATTTAAAAATTGTGAATCCTTAATTTCTAAAAAATAAAATAAATTTGAATTAATCGATTAAATCCAGCCCTACATCTGATATTGTTGTACTTGTAAAAAGAGTTAAATTCCGTACAGTGCTTTTATTATTTTTATATCCTATACAGGTCCTTCTCAAAAAATTAGCATATTGGGATAAAGTTCATTATTTTCTGTAATGTACTGATAAACATTAGACTTTCATATATTTTAGATTCATTACAACACAACTGAAGTAGTTCAAGCCTTTTATTGTTTTAATATTGATGATTTTGGCATACAGCTCATGAAAACCCAAAATTCCTATCTCAAAAAATTAGCATATCATGAAAAGGTTCTCTAAACGAGCATAGAGAATCTGTGGGATATTGTGAAGAGAAAGTTGAGAGACGCAAGACCCAACACTCTGGATGAGCTTAAGGCCGCTATCGAAGCATCCTGGGCCTCCATAACACCTCAGCAGTGCCACAGGCTGATTGCCTCCATGCCACGCCGCATTGAAGCAGTCATTTCTGCAAAAGGATTCCCGACCAAGTATTGAGTGCATAAATGAACATAATTATTTGAAGTTTGACTTTTTTTGTATTAAAAACACTTTTCTTTTATTGGTTGGATGAAATATGCTAATTTTTTGAGATAGGAATTTTGGGTTTTCATGAGCTGTATGCCAAAATCATCAATATTAAAACAATAAAAGGCTTGAACTACTTCAGTTGTGTTGTAATGAATCTAAAATATATGAAAGTCTAATGTTTATCAGTACATTACAGAAAATAATGAACTTTATCACAATATGCTAATTTTTTGAGAAGGACCTGTACATGCTATATTATATTTGTATATCCTGAGAAGAGAAGTGAAAAGATGTTTTTGTTGTTGTTTCACCTGTTAATCTTTGTTAAATACATGTGTGACACAGTTACTGGTAACCATTTAGTCAGTATTCTATGCCATTACTGAATATTGCATATATTGAAAGTCTTTTCAGTTTTGCTCATTTGTTTATAACAGGCAAGACTGATAAACAACTGCAGCCGAAAGGCAAGGACTTGGAGGAACCACACACAACGAAGAGTAAGCTATTTTCAAATGTCTTATGAAATAGGTCACACTTTCCATTTTTCTGTGAAAGTTCAGTCAAAATCAAGTAATTTCAATAGGAATCTGCACAAAAAAACATTTTGATGACAACAGAATTCCCTTGATTTTCATGTGGAGCTGAAATTTGGAGAGGTTTGACACGACCGTATAGAAAGTGTGTGTTTTTCAGTGATCTGCATTGATGGAGATTTGTTACAGCAGCATGGCAGATAGATCCAAAATGGACAAAGTCTTCATTTCAGTGGTTTCTTCTTAGACAGTTTTGTCCAATAAAACACTGCATTTTTGCGGCTTAATATTCATAGACAATAGTCCATATTGACCTACGTTTGATGTATCCATCCAAAATATGACTGGATTCTGTGATTTTTGTCTGTTTTCTGCATCGTGGAAATCATAATTTGTCAAGAAGGAAACACTGTATGATTGCAATGTGAATGGGTCTAATTAAAGTATCAACAAAACTCCTGTAGACTGCAGTGCAGCTAGAGATGTCAGAATTGGATAAAAACATTTACAAAAGCTCTTATTAGATTTTTAGATGTGTTGCTGTTGGTCACCCTGGGCCAATATGATTCAAGCATATGTGCAGCTTTTAATTAGCAAAAACCTATTTCAGACCAGTATCTACTGAAGGCTTAAACATGAAAAGAAAGGGAAGGCTTGTCCAGTACAAAGTTCCCGTCACCAATTTCCCATGCAGTAATTTATGATTAAGACCAATAAAACTGAATAAATGAAATGTTTAGTCATTTTTGTCCTTATCTTAGATATTGACTGAATTACCAGCAGTTTTGTTTCCCATTGTTACTTGGTGACATGCATGTAAACGTGCCAGAATTGACAGATTTTCAACCATGATTTTATCAAAAAATGTGTCGATGTTTTGAGTCACTTTTAACTAATCACAATTACTAATTACTCTTGTTTTATTCAGGACTGTCACAGAACCCCCGGAGAAAGTGGTCTCCAGAGGAGATTGAGGCTGTGGAGAAGACTCTGATGGACAGCATCAGGTCTGGACAGGTTCCTGGTAAAGCTCAGTGTATGGAGTGTATTGAACGCTCTCCAGCAGCACTTCAAGGGAGAAGTTGGGAGGGCGTCAAATTTTATGTTAAGAATCGTATTGATTCTTTAAAGCGAAAAATGTAACAGAAAAGGGGAAAGGGCCTTTATCTGGATGTTTTTTCCTGTTGAAGGCAACAAGTTTGTGTTTGTTGCTTAGAAAACAAATTTCAGTACGTTAAGAGTACTTTCAAGTGAAGTGTTTTAGAGAATTAAAAAGTCAGCTGTGTTGAGTTTTTAGTTTCACAAATACAGATAATGTAAACAATCACCGAGCTGAAATGACACAATTTTATTCTTACGCAGCCTGTTGCATATTGTGCAAGTAGTGTTAAATACTGAATAAAAGAGTGATGCATTTGATCTGTTCATCTTCTCCAGAGTTTTGTGTGCTGTTACAAGCCTGATATTGATAGAAATATATAGCATTATGAATGCCAGGCATGTGGTGTTTTAATTCAGAGTGGATTCCAGTATGCACAGATCATTATTATTTAGCAAAGACCATGATACCCATGGTGTCAATGCTCCATGAACATATCCTGCTTGTCTTAAAACATGACTTGTCTTAGTTATCATTTGGACCTTTTCAGATTTTCAAAACTGAAGAAAATTAGATGTGTTAAACAGGAGGTGAGGTAAGGCTTTTTTCCACCGTTTACATCCCCAGAAATGGTCTATTCAAATACAGTTGATGGTTAATTACTGAAAGGCAAGATAAAATATATAAATACAGACACATTTATCCCTTTTAAACAACTCTTTAATGATTGTCTAAACTTAAACTTAGTTGTTAATCTTATAATGGTTTATTATTCTTATAAAATAGATAATCTATAGATAATTCATAATAGTGACACCCAATGGTGGTTTGTGGTAAGACACAATAGTGACGTCCCCGCCAGAATAGAAAAACCTGACAAAAATGAAGCTTTTTAAACTTAAGTTTTTTTGATAATAAATATGTTTTTTTGGGATCAAAAATTATTCCTGACACCTCTGACTTAAAATTATTGCTTTATTGTATTTAGAAATTACGGTCCCCATGTGTAACCTTCTAGTCATGAGTCCCCACAAAGTAACAAAAACAAGTATGTGTGTGTGTGTGTGTGTGTGTGTGTGTTTGTGTGTGTGTGTGAGTGAATGGGTGGGTGAGTGAGTGAGTGTCTGTCTGTGTGTGTGTGTGTGTGTGTGTGTGTGAGTGAATGGGTGAATGGGTGAGTGAGTGTCTGTCTGTCTGTGTGTGTGTGTAATCTCCTTTGATAAATGTGTTGATATTAAAGTAATGATGTGCCCTGTGAAAATGTATAACTGCACAGCTGGATCGCTGCATTGGCCCAGCAGCGTGTGTGTGTGTGTGTGTGTGTGTGTGTGTGTATTGGCCTAAGGTTGCTCTCTCTGACTCATAATGAAGTCGAGCTGTCATGCTCACAGATGCCTGAACATACGGACACACAATCTCCACTTCATCTTGAGGTTCATACACACAGAAATACAGTTCATTATCTTCAGGTACACACACTCGTGAATCAGTGAGCGGGTTCAAATAAAAGCGCTCAAGGAATTTTTATTTAGTGCTCAGAGGATGCTCTTTCAGATCAGGACACCCTGTACGTTTCATTTAAGTACTTTGTTTCAGATGTTTCTTTAGGAGAAATAAAAAAAGACAGAAATGAGACTTTACAGTGGCTCACATCATGTGATCTTGGATTAATTTGAGTGTAAAATGTTTGAGTTCACATTGCAATCTCTACTTTTGACTTGCAGATCTGAGCACAGTTTGAGACATTTCTTCCTAAACTCCAGAGGAGATACATGTGAGATTAGCATCTTTTCTCAGATGCAACTCCTGAGAGTTATTTTCTTATTTGGTATTTTTGTCTTCTATCTAAACGTTCTTAAATCAAGATAAATTTACTTGAGAAGCAAAATGACAAGTCTTGTTTCAAATTTAAAATGTATCAAAATTAAGTGAGTTTTTGATTAAAAAGTATTTTCTATGGGGTAAGAAAAATACATGAAATATTTTTTCTTACATTTTTTCAAATTTATAATTTTTTTACAAAAGACTTAATAAATTAATTTTCCTTCTCAATTAAATGTATCTTGATATCTTTTTTTTTTTTTTTTTTTTTTTTTTTTTTTGTAACAAAGCAAAAAAAAAATGTTTTCCAATGACTGTGAAATAAATTCAGGGTCTGTTCCTCACTCAAATATAAATCAAATCACTTTGTAACATATTGAATAATATGTACAGGTCATGTAATTGACTTTTATGATGATTTTTACGTCATTTTTGAATAACATCACAAACTGCTATTGTTCAGAATGTCATGACAGAGAGTAAATGACAGAAATTGTAATTTTTTGATAAATTATTCCTATATTTTGCCCATAACTGATGAAGGGTCTCTCTCTCTCACCTATAAGTTGTAAGTTTAGTATAATATAGCAATATAATATAATACGAGTCTTTATGAGTATAGCTTTTAAGCCTTAAAGATCGGAAAATTTATTTAAATTTTAAAGAAATGTAGTTAGTATATTGACATTCTCATGTGTACTAAAATGATTATTAAATAAAACATGAATAAATTAATAAATAATAATAAATACGACATATTTAAAAAAAACTAATAAAAATGGCATACAAACAAAATTACTGTAAGTACAATTAAAATGAAAATAGGGGAAAAAATAACAGAAATTTCATTTTATTCCTCATAAACACCCTATATTTCGCTCATAACAGAGGCAGGTTTCTCTCTTTCCCCTATAACGTGTACATTTATTGTGTCTTTCTCAGTCCCCCTCCTCTCTCTCTCTCTCTCTCTGTTTCTACAGATGGTTAGCCCTACGGATCACGCTGTCACAGTTCATCTCCTCTCGTGTGTCTGACAGCACGCCTGATCCTCCAGGAAGGGCTCAACCCCCTACAAACACACTGACATTTCTCAAAGGACCTGTGCTCATAAACACTCACAAACCATCGCCCGCGCGCTCTGCCTCCCCGTCACATATCGCTCACTGCTTTGATGACATTCGCTAATTCCCCATTAAACCATCTATTTAATGTGCCCAAAACAAGGTTGCACTGCAAAATAATGCAAGGAATTCCAGTTTTCTTGATCAAAATTAGTATTTTAACTAGTTTTTAGTGGAAAAAAATCCTATAAAATGTTCAACATAAATCTAACATAATTGATGAACACTGACAGGTATTGAACTGAACTGAATAAGGACCCGATTATCCTCTGTTGAACTGCTGAAATAGAATTAATTT
The DNA here is from genome assembly GCF_936440315.1 of Barbus barbus. Lineage (NCBI taxonomy): Eukaryota > Metazoa > Chordata > Actinopteri > Cypriniformes > Cyprinidae > Barbus > Barbus barbus. The sequence continues at coordinate 23,400,796 of NC_136722.1, read as the reverse complement.
CATAATTGATTAATTTTAAAACTGTTATTTACTGTTTATTAACGTGAAGCTGCTTTAAAACCTTTTAAACTATATTTATAAAATTTCTGTACTGTATAAATATAACGCAGTATATAAAAAAAAGTCATTTATAACATTTAATTTTTGAGTGTTAGTTACTAAACTAAGTTTAAAAAACACTGAACTGAATAATGACAATATTATCTTAAATGTAGAGTTACTTTGCAGCTGGAATTGAATTTGTTTCATAATTGATGAATTTTACAACATTATTTTCCTGTTTATTAATGTGAATCTGCTTTGAAACTAAATAAATACAATTTCTGTTGTATAAATATAATGCACTATATAAATGCCAATTGACTTTGTCAACATAATAAAAAAGTAATTCATATTTAATTACAACTTTTAATAATTATTACTATTACACTCTCTGAAAACAAGTCTTGCTATATTATGCAGTTTTGCTTCTCAAATACATGTATGCTTATTATGATCAGTAATTTTACAGGAAACATGACAAAAATAAAGATTAATGATCATTTTTTGATCTGAGACAATTGAATTTTTAATTTCAAAGCTACCAAAATCAACATAATGACTAACATGTTTAATGCCAAATGCTAATAGAGCTTCTAAGTCACTTTATAATTTTTACTCTTTGAATGAATGTAAAAAGCCCTCCATTACTATTTCATTAACATCATATCTGTTTCCTCAGAGACACACCATTAACTTCTCGCAGAGATGTCTTTTTTAACTATTGCAGTCGTGAGTGAATTTTGTGGCTAGTTTGTGTTAAAGATATTAAATTATGCAGGTTGTGGAGAGAAACCACTGCATTACGCTGGAGAAGCACAGACTGACCCGACCACAAAAACACTGAAACATCTCAGAGATATGGAGAAGTGGAGTCCTTTGATTATTCAGAAAACATATTTTTCATCACTACTTTCAAGCTTTCTCCATCCAAACCACATATATGTTATGAATGATTGATGGTGTTCAGCCTTTATTTACCGATCCGTCATGCACTGTTAGCAGTGCACATTAAAACTTGATTCTGCAGCTTCATGCTTTTCTACAGACACAAACTGGGTCAAACCGCGAATGTAGACCGAGAGACTTAGAGACAGAAGTCCATACGGTAAAGAGACGTTTCTGATCGCGACATTAAATTCCACTCCGATACCCAACTGAAGGAATAGTTCCCTCAAAAATGAAGCATTTATTCACCTTCATGTCGATCCATACACAGTAATCACATCTTGAAATTTAAAATTGCATTGTATTGCTTGTTAAACTTGCGAATTGTTAATATCTGATTATTATTAATAACACATTTTACTTAATTTTTACTTAATTTAATTTCCTTTTGAAGCAAAGGAATATATATATATATATATATATTTTTTAATGCAATACAGTTTTATTTTAATTGTTAAATCCTTTTTGCACTGCTTTAGGCAACATTTAATTTAATATAAATTAATAAATGAATTTAATTCAATTTAATTTAATTTCAGTTGTATTTTAATTCTTATGAAAACTTATGCTTTGCTTTGAGGGATATTTAATTAATTTAATTTTAATTTATTTATGAATAAACTATCAAATGAATGCCAAAATTTTGCTTGGGCAATATTTATTTAATTTTATTTAATTTTGTAGTAAATTATCGACATTCATATTTATATAGTTTTATTTTAATTGTTACCAAACTGTTGCTTTTGGCTTTAATTCAATTTCATTTCATTGTTAGTAAAGCTTTTTGCATAGTTTTGGGCAATATTTAATTTAATTTAATTTAATGTAATTTAATTTAATGTTAAAAAAAGTCATTTAATTTTATTTAAAACTTTATTTTAATTGTTAATAAAACTTCTTTCACCACAATATTCATGCTGCTTTGGCAATACAAATGTACAGGTCCTTGCTACGGCAATAAAACACACTAAATTGAAACTAAAGTGTTGTGATAAGGCTGCTCAAGTTTCCATCAGCGACTTTAAATTGCACTCCGGCCCATTTAAGCAAACTGTCCCAGTACAGCAAGACTGAAGAGTCTCGACTTCTCCTTAATGGACTATACCGGGCCAGTTTCCTAATTTGGACCCACTTGAGCTTGTGCCAATAGCAGAGGAGGCAGGAGGGGCCTGTGCCTGATTGTACTGCCCCAAGGCATCCCTCCTAGAGAATATATATATCTGCCTCTCTCTCTTGTTCATCCATGTGTGTATGAGTGAGTGTGTGTGTGTGTGTGTGCGCATTGCTCTCCCCTCATAAAACACCCGAACGCACATCACCGGCCGCCTCTGGAACAGAACGTGACACAGACGCGCAGCAGGTAAGTCAAGCCGTTATCTGCAGATAAAAGTTATTATGACGTAAGAGTTTACAGCTGTTTAGAGCAGATTAAACACTTTATGAGCAGTTAGTGTGATTGTGATGCAGGACTGAAGTCTTTCTGTGTTTGAACGTCTCGAATGCAGCGGTGTGCATCTGAGTGATGAACTGCTGACAATCAACTGAAAAAGTCTTGATTCACTTATTTGAAAAGATGCTGTATGAGATCATATAATGTGACATTAATATAATGCAGGATAAAATACTTAAGCCATATGATGGATAATGAATTGTATACTTAAGTGTGGAAATGTGTCAAATTAAGGTTTTGAGTTAAAAGGCCAATTACACAATCTAGGAGTAGTTTGAGTGTTTGTTTTCAAGTTCAAAACTGTCCTAAAAGGGAATCATTCTATGCGCAAATATGCGTCATATTTTTGTTATAAGTGTTTGTGAACAATTGAAGACCATTAAACTACACTTGAAATACAAAGTAAAATTGCAAAAGTAAATTTTAAGCAAAAGACGTTTTTCTTTATTTTTAATTTTTTTGTTGTAAAACGGTCGGGCCACATTGTCAGATTAATATTGGGGCAAGTTGTCACATGGGTTTCAAATGTTGAAATGGCACTGAATTAAGCACAATATTTGTTATCTTTTTTACTGCTGTTTCATTGATTGTTTTACATTTCATACTTGTCCTTCTGTTTAAATTTAAATTATATTATATATATATATATATATATACATCAGCCCTTAAAAATATTTTGAGTTTAAAGTGACATCTTGCTCCAGACTCTTCAAAAGGTGCTAAACGTTAAGACATAAAATACAATATAAGCTTTATTATATTGCTAATAAACATGAAATTGGATTTGCAAAATATAACAGAATTTCTAAAGTAATGCCTTGTTGACTATAATTTAAAAAATTAATTTTAATGATTAAATTAAATGTATTATTATTATCATTACATTTATTACATTCATTTATAAATTAATAATTAACAATAAAATACAAATTTAAAAAAGTATATTTTTGGACATCAGATATTGTCATTTGTATTAAATGTCGACTAATGTTTTACATAAAATATGACAGTCAAAGCTGAAATTAATTTGAGTTATTGTTTATTTTCTAGATCCTTCATCAAGAGTTAAATTGAGAAAAAAATCATGTGTCACCATCCAACTTATTCTGCTGAACTACTGTGGAGGTACGAGCCACACACACACACACACAAAATTACAACACATTCACATGTGCTTCACACAAAAAAACAATGATCTAATTTCAAATAAGAGTCACCTAAAACTTTAAAATGCATTGCATGCTGATATATCTTAGATGATTTGCTTTCCAATCAATCATCTGTGTTTGTGTGTGTTATCAGTTCTTGAATTTGTCGCAGCATGTCGATGCTTTTAGCAAGCGTCCCTATTTAAGCGAGACAATACATATTTAACACACAACGATCAGAGTGTTCATGTGAGTGTCATCGACCAGTGTCCGGCTGAACCCCGAGGGCCTTAAAACTAACACACCACAAAGAATGTCCCGCAGTGAGAACAACTCTAAAATAATTTTATTGATTAACGCTAACAGCGGCGTTTGATGTCCAGTTAAATCCAGAGAACGGGTCGAGGAGGGGGACGTAACCGCAATATGACCAAAACTCACTCACACACACACACACACACACACAATGTTCCTGTAAATCATGCAAAAAGACGATGGTAAAACACTGGAGGATTTGCAGACAGACAGATTGCGGCAGATCATTGCAGATGTGATTTCATTCTTTCTTTGAATGCTGTAATAGATGAAAGTTTGGTGAAATTCATCGCCATTCGTCTTCTTTAAACCGAAATTACTTCGGGCTCTCATTGTCTCAACACCCCGAGATACAAGCACCAAAACTCATGCCTCACAGCGGGACATTTCATCCTCCCCTTCATTTCCTGCCTGTAATCTGGTCTATTTCTTCATTTTCTTCTCTTTTTTTTGTTCTCTCTTTCCACCCAAAGCAAAATGCCAGGAGCAAATAATAAATAATCAAGAATAAAGAGTATTTTTATCATAACAGAGAGGCATTTGAGTGATATCTTGTGCTTCTCTTTTAATTATGCCATAATTTAATTGCTTTCACTGTGCCCTGTTCTTAATGCTTTTATTAATAATAAAAAATGATTAGTTAAATTACATCAACTTACGGTTTACTTGGTTCTTTCTGAAAGACTGTAAAAATTAAATAGTTTTGATTAAATTATTTTCTATTAAAACAGATGTGTAAGAGGAAAAAGTTCATTTAAATAGAATTCTAAGATAGAATTTTATATAATATTTGCTCATGATAGGGTGGTAACAGACTTATGATTGTTAACTGTTAATACTTACCTTAATAATAATAATTAATAATAATTAAAAACATATAAAAATATCTTAAAAATGAATAAAAATGTAAAATATTTTTTTAATGTCTTTAAAAATACATTTTACGTATATTTGTTTACTGCAAAGTATAAATTATTTTTCATTAAGGAACATTTGTCAATAAAATAATTATCTGTCAGAGCAAGAAAAAAAGATTATTTTTAAACAAAGATTATTATTTTTGTTGCTCTATAAAAAAACGAATGTTAAAATAAGCAGGAAAAAATGTAAAATATAAATATAATACAATAAAATAAAAAATTATAAAAACTTAATTAGTACGATTACATTTATATAACAAATTTTACAGTTTTTAATTTGTTTATTAGAGGCCTTAATGCACGCTTCTATGCAATACATTTTGCATTAAAATTGCATTAACCAAACATAAACTGTGAAAAGTGCTATAAAATGAAAAAAAAAAAAATCACTTGACTTAATAATAAAACATTATATTATATAAAGCAAATCTCTAAAATACAGTTATTCAGTCATGCATTTGAATTTTTAAAAAAAGAAAAACGTGAAGAATTAAGTTTATTCTTATTTGATTGATTGAAATGTAGGATAAAAGTCATTCTTTCTTTGATTGAAGAAGACAAAGAAAGTGAGAAACACACACAGAGGCTGTAGAAGCTAAAAACTGCACAGGAATGATGAGATACAGTGTAATGTATGAGAGAGACAGATGACGGTCGTGGACGGACTGATAGAGCGGGTAGAAGAGCAGTCAATCTGCCTTGACCCACATTCCTCCGCTAACGATGCCCCACGGGCGTGATGCCAATCTCTCATTAACACACATACACGCGGGCAGCCTCGCGTCCCTCTGCCCTTTGTCAGGATGTGCCTACAGCTGACCTTCAGGGTCCTGCTGTAAATACTACAGAGCCGCGCACAGGTGCAGCCGCCTCTAGAAACACACACACACACACACCTCGCCGCTGCTACACTGAACTTAATGAAAGGTGGCAGATAGAGGACTTTCGGCACTTCTGAGAAAACCACAACGTCTCTCATCATCTCTTCTCTTTGATAAAGTCTATGTGAAGTCATAACTGAGTCGATTTACTTTCTTACGATACATTATAGGTCTTATTACAAACAATTCATCAGTGCATCAAAATGATGTAAAATAACTAAAATCACTTTTTATTAAGTCATCAAGCCTTCTCATTTTTACAGCCGCCTGACACTTTTTACCATCCAATCAATTTCTAATTAATACATTTACATCGTAATTAATACATTGTCCTACATTTATTGTCAATAAATGTCCAATATCGCATTACGAAATTAAAATGGGTTGCAAACACGAGTTCCACATTGACATTACCTGGCAAGCTTTTCTGACCAATAAAATATAAATATTTATTATTATAAATAATTATATTTATTTGTAAACATTTTATATTTATAAATACACTTACACTAAAACCTCCTTCCTTTTTTACTGTTATTTTTAATATTGTAAATTATTAAATGTAATTTAAAATATTAAATTATTCAAATAATATTTTGTTTACCTGTAATAATGCTGTAAATCATTAAATAGACTAATTTAAAATAGAATTAAATTATTAAAGTAATACTATTTTAAATATATTAGATAATTACATTAAAAACAATAATGTCCAAATGTGTCTTTTGTAGTAAAAACTTAACATTTTTCTAATTTTTACCATTTAAAATATTAAATTAATAAAATAATAATATTTGTTTATCTATATGATATTCTAAATTATTAAATACAATAATTTAAAATATTATTAAATTATTAAAATAATATAACTGTTTAATAATGATCTGACTTATTAAATGATTTAAAATGTTATTAAATTGTTAAAATAATGTTTGATAAAATTCAAAATTAATAATACTATTACTAATAATAAAATAAAAAAATATAATTTTTAAATATATACAATTATTTATAATATATATATTTATATATAACAAATTTAAATATTTTTAAAATTATTAAAGTAATAATATTTTATATTCAAAGATGTAATCATATATTTTCTTGATTTTCTCAACAGCTGAAATCTGATGGCTGCATTCCCAAGTGATCCCAGTCCTGACCAAAAACAAATTTACATGCACACAATTCATCCTACAAACACACTCTCAATGCAAACCTGTCCTCAAACGCACACATAACCATAAGCATACAAGCTCCTCAGAAATCCAGCTTTGTGAGAAACCTGTTTTGTGACTGTTTTCATATCGCACCATGTCGAAGGACGATTGTAAGGTGGGCTGCAAACACAAAGAACGCAAGCCCAAAAAGCCGCACTACATCCCGAGGCCTTGGGGCAAACCCTACAACTACAAATGCTTCCAGTGTCCGTTCACCTGCATGGAGAAATCACACCTGTACAACCACATGAAGTACAGCCTGTGCAAGAACTCCCTGTCGCTGCTCATCGAGTCCGACTGGCCGTATAAAAAAGAGCAGCTCCGGCTCCAGCAGGGCGGCGTTCGCTCACGTAGCCCGGCTAAGGGTCACTCAGAGCAGGTCGCGATGTCAGACGAGCCCTCGCATTCGGCGGCTTGTCTGGAGGAGGGTGAGAAAGGAGAATCCGAGAGAGAACCAGAGAAAGACGAAGACGTTTTGGAGACAAACTCATCGACGGTTATGAATCCTGAATCTGTGGATTCAAGAGGAAGCAAGCGATCAAAGCAAGAAGCCGAACTCGTGATGGCCGACGTGTTCTCGCTCGAGGAGCAACTTTTGCGAGCACGTTCGGTCGAAGTGGAGTCAAAACTCAGACACTACAGATTGTCTAAAACATGTCTTTCTGGACCAGCTGCTTTGCTTTCAGAGCAATGGCGCATCTTAAGCAACCAGACATCTGGTGTGAAGCCCAAATCAGATCCAGTGGTGTCTTCTCTGCCTTGCTATCCTCCACCGACGTCAACGGGTCAAACTGAATGCCCTGAAACCCCGGGTTTCAGTCTATCTTTGCTCGGCGTTGGATATCCGTTAGCTCCTGGACTCCTTTCGTATCTAAATCCAGCACTTAGCTTACCTGCGAGTACGGCGAGCACAAGTGCACCACTGCCGTTCCTGGCATCAACCCATGCGCAAAGACACTCAGAGCGACCTTTACTTCCTCCTCACCTGTATTACCCTTTCCTCTGCGAGCACACTTTCGGAGCGACGCCTTCCTCGACGTCCTCCGAGACTGGAAAGCTCATCAAACCGCCAACCATGAGCCTGCCGGGCCCTTCATACCCTCCCAAACTCAACCTGTGGAAGGTCCCGGCCCTGCGGCCCACATCCTCGCCCGCGACCTGGCCGTCGCCCTCCTGTTCCTCCCCAGAACCGAGCCATGGCATAAAGGAGAGGATACGGTCCAGGGAAGGGAAGAGCAGCTGGCTGCAGGACACCTCCTTCATCAGAGAGCAAAGTCTGAAGAGGACAGCAGCGTCCTTGGACTCCCATGGTGCACCAGGAGAGAAGAAACCAGCTCTTGATTTTGCCCTCGACTCTCTGAAAAACGCTCACAAATCTACGTCCATCGCCTCTCTGATGTCCAGCAGGCCACACAACAGGTAAGATGACAGGACTTTCTTTAAAACATGTTGTATTATAAATATACACATATTTTAAATAAATAATAAGTATAATATATTAGTATTAATAAAAAATCATATATGTATTATTATTATCAATAATAAAAATTATAATAATAACATAACCCTAACATATATATATATATATATATATATATATATATATATATATATATATATATATATATATATAACAAAATTATAAACAAATTATATATATATATAATTAGATATAATTATTTATAATATTAAGCATGAATTATGAATTACATGAATTATGCGCATTATAATTCCATATTAAAATACTGAGTTATATATGCAGTATTATAGAGCATTATATAATATGCATTATAATCCTTTTTTTTTTTTTTATTATCAATTTTTATTTGGAGCATATTACATAAGCAAGAATTGTTTATTCCAAAATGTTATTATTATTAATAACATATATATACAGTCATGGTCAAAAATATCGGCACCCTTGGTAATTATGATCAAAGGCAGCTGTGAAAATTAATCTGCATTGTTAATCCTTTTTATCTTTTATTTTAAAATTTTAAATGGGGGAAATATCATTATGAAATAACTGTTTTTCTCAAATACATGTTGGACACAATTATTGGCAACCCAAGTAATTCTTATGAGTAAAATATCTCTGAAGTATATTCCCATTCATATTCACAATTTTGAGCACTCCAGGGTGATTATGAACATGAAATTATCCAGCCATGGCTTCCTGTTTCAAAGAAACATAAATAGGAGGGAAACCAAAGCCCAAATTCCCTTAATCATCCGTCACAATGAGAAAAACCAAAGAATATATTTCTGATGTGCAGCAAAAGATAATTGAGCTTCACAAATTAGTGAAGTGGCTTTAAGAAAAGAGCTAGAGCAGTGAAAATTCCCATTTCCACCATCAGGGCAATAATTAAGAATTTCTAATCAACAGAAAATGTTACGAAACTGCTTGGAAGACGTGTGTCTATATCGTCCTAATGCACGGTGAGGAGGAGAGTTTGAGTGGCTAAACACTCTTCAAGGACCACAGCTGGAGAATTGCAGAAAATAGTTGAGTCTCGGGGTCAGAAAACCTTAAAAAAAAAAAAAACAGCTCCTACATCACCACATGTTGTTTGGGAGGGTTTCAGGAAAAATTATCCTAGCTCATCCAAAAACAAACTCTATTTCATATTCAGTTATTACTAGACACGACTGGAACTTCAAATGGGACTGGCTTCTATGGTCAGATGAAACTAAAAAATGAGCTTTTTAGTAGCAAACACTCAAGATGGGTTTGGTGAACACAGGGATAAAAAGTACCCCATGTGTACAATGAAATATACTGCTGTATTTGTGATGTTGTGGGCCTATATGATATATATATATATATATATGAACAATACAGACAAAATTAAAATTAAAGGGAAGTGGTGTGTGGCCATACTAGGAATACTAGGAATTTGTTCTCTGCATTTAACCCATCCAAGTGTACACACAGTAGTGAACATACACCCGGAGCAGTGGGCAGCCGATGCTGCGGCGCCCGGGGAGCAGTTGGGGGTTTGGTGGCTTGCTCAAGGGTCTCACCTCAGTCGTGGTATTGAGGGTGGAGAGAGTGTTGCTTATTCACTCCCCCCACCTACAATCCCTGCTGGACCTGAGACTCGAACCCACGACCTTCGGGTTACAAGTCCAACTCTCTACCCATTATGCCACGACTGCCAATCAAATTTAAATTTTGCTATTAAATTTAGCTATATTAAAAATTAAAAAAATTAAATAAATGCACCAATTACACCAATGTTGAAAAGCACTGTAAAGCATGACCTCTTGTGCTGATTGCTTTAGAAACAGTTACTACAGCTTTTTTATGAGAGAAAATAAGATTATAAGGAGTGTTTTAAGATATCCAGAAACCTAAATCTATATATAAATATACACACCAGATGCATTATATCTGGGATGTCTTGCTTGAGTGTTCTCTCTCTCTATGTACTACATGCTCAGGATGGAGTTGATGAATGGTATTTAGATACAATTAAACTGTGTTTTCACAGCCCCCGCAGTGACGTCTCGTCCCCACCGCATATGTCTGATCAGCTGGAGGCGAGACAGAGAGGAATGGAGAGAGACACAGACCCAGCAGCTGCGCTCCTGCAGGACTTCAGCACGTTACTGCAGGAGTACCAGAACACAGAGCAGCGCGCCGCATCTCTGCCGGAGCAGTGCCACCTGTGGGCGCACCTGGGAAAGATCCGGTCAGAGCTGTCACACATTCAACAGGCGCTGGAGCACACAGCACGCTCCAATGAAGGGCCGCTCGATCTATCCGTCAAAAAAGACCCAGCGGGAATCACGAACGTCGCCAGAGACATTCTAGGAGAAACAAAAGACACAAGAGATGAAAACTGCTCCGAGACGGAAGACGACGAGGAGGAAGAGGAGGATGATAAATACGAAGAAGATGTGGTGGAGCGAGGAAGCAGTGTTAAAGAAAGGCAGAAGTGCTCTCTGGATGCACTGATGAAACTGAATCCGTCCCAGGTGCCTGGGGTGAAGACAGAGGTGCTGTCTGACGCCGGGCTGGCGATTCGGCCTGGGACGGCTGAAGCTCTGTGGCACAGCAGAACCACGAAGTGTGAGGCCGACTCAAGTGTCCTTCTCTGCTCCAAAACACCCAACAGACCGTCGTCCATTCAACATCTGGACACGCTTTGTCCGAGCAGCCCATTAACAACCACCGACACACTGGTCTAGTGAACATGAGCAAGAAAAATAAACAAGAACTGACATTATTTACATATTTACACTACAAGATAAATGTTTGGACACACTTGACTGAATTTATGCTTCTTTTTTTTTTTTTGAAAGAACATAATACTCTTACTAAGCAAGGATGCATCAAATTGATCAAAAATGACATTAAAAACATTTATAATGCTGCAAAAGATTCAATTTCAAATAACTGCAATTTTTTATAACTTTCCTGAAAAATAAAATATATCACAGTTTATGCAAAAATATAAGCGTTTTCAAAATTGATAGTAGCAAATCAACATGTTAGAATGATTTATGAAGGATCGTGTGACACTGAAGACTGGAGTAATGATGCTAAAAATTCCGATTTAAAATTACATTTTAAGATATTTCATCATATTTACCACTTATTTGAAATAGCGATAATATTTTGCAGTTTAACTGTATTTTTGATCAAATAAATTTGAACCTTTGGTGAGCAGAAGAGACTTTTTTTTTTTTTTTTAAACAACCCAAAGTACACTGTAAAGGTAACACTACATAAAACATTATGGCCCGGTTCCACAGACAGGGCTTAGACTAAACCAGGATTAGGCCATAGTTCAATTAGGACATTTAAGTAATTTTTATTAACATGCCTTAGAAAAAACTTTAAAAAACTGTCCATCTTGAGACAAAACAAAGGCACTGATATGTTTTAAGATCAGTAAGTACAAGTTTATTTCAGTTGAAACAGCTCAGGATTACATTTTAGTCTAGGACTAGTCTTAAGCCTTGTCTGTGAAACCATAGGTATATGATTTACTAAATAAACTGTGAAAAAAGACAATACAGATATGAAGAATCAAGCACAGATCTAAATCAAGCAGCTTATGCCAAAAAGAACTGAAGGAAAATAATGAAGGATAAACATGCACTGACTTAATGATCACAACCATTTAATGAACTATGGTTAATCCATGTATAGAATGAGGATGGAAATCAAACCATTGTTTAAAAGAAGGGTTAAGGAACTACAACTATTTATTTAGTATATTTGTTTGTAATATATTAATTTAGTTTTCTGACATATGTCACATATTTGATTTATTTTGCATTTATTCACTCAGTTCCTCCATAAGTTTATGTTTTCAGACTTGTTGTCTTCTGTAAATAATCTAAATTTCAAATAAGACGCTAATAAGATGATTGTTTCACAAAATAAAACTGAAGGAAGATACTGCTAAACTCACATTACTGTTTCATCTGTGTGAATTTTGTGTTCATTTAAGATGCATAAAAATCCTGCAATAAAATTATCAAATGATATTAGTGCTTGTGTGAATGTCTTTGCTTCTTCATTGCAAGACAGTGGTGAAACAAATAATTAGGTGAAGTGTAGTTTATAGTATGAATAATAAATACAACCGGACAGATTGTGTTAATGTTTCGGTTATAGGGCTGTAGGGTAAAGCGGTTTGCTCTAATACGTGGTGTACAGTATTGTTCCTGACGTGTTGCTCTGCTGTGATAAAGGTGAACTGTAACAGTGAGCTATACCTGAGAAGAAGCTCCTCCACACTGAAAGGTCAAAGCTGCAGGGACGAGACGATCGACGGGCCCCAGACAGCAAAACTGAACGGCCCCGAACCTCTTACACGTGTATCTGAAAGGTCACCTGCCACAAACACAGGTGTCAAGATGCAGCTGGTCACCGCAGACATGATTATTATTACAATTCTGCTGTCAGAGAATAAACTTAAACATACACATTTAACCTCGGAACAATTATTTCGTAAAATGGATAATGTGTCTTCACAGCCTTCATTTTTAGGGTAACGTGAGGTAAATATTCAGCATATGTGAGGCTCAATCATGAACTCTACGGGACATGAAGTGAAGCGGTCCAGCAGTAGCACAAACTCAAATAAACGGTCAAGTTTGAATAAAAAGTTTTTAGATGTATTTTCACATATTGTACCGATACAACAGGATATAGGCTATAACCTATAAATTTCTAATGTTTTCTAATGTCATTTTTAACTCATTTTTAAAACATGTAAACCAGGCAGGGTTAAGTTTACAGTAGTACTCAACACTTATTAAAATTATAATAATTTAATTCTAAAGCACAGCCACCACAAAATCAGACTGACTTTGAGATCATTCTGATGTTAAATAAAGATTTAAAACCATAACAAGAAATAGTTTAATAGCTATGATACGGTTTTTGAAATCAAATATTTGCATATTTATGACGGGAAACACTGGCATCTAACAGTAGCTTAGAAAAAAACAAGTTAATCTTAAAAAATAAAGCAAATACATTAATCCAAATAGGAGTTATTGAATAAACATGTGTCCTAAACTCCTGAAACAATGGTGTTTCATATTTTAGAGCAGTCCCTGCAATTTATGAAAGAAATCAATTAAATCTGCATGTGGGTGTGGGTTTTTAATTCTTAACATTTTCATAAGTAACTGTAATTTAATTACTTTTTACTGTAACTGATTACAATTACATTTATTTTGTAATTAAATTACGTAACTCCGTTACATGTAACTAAAGTCACCATTTGGAGCCACGAGAGATGAAAACCAATAGAAGCAGATTTCTAACACAGAATTGTGCTCATTGTCTTGAACGAGCGCCTTCACTGAGCTTGTTATTCCATCGCAGTTCCGCAGGAGGCGCTGCCGCAGCTCTCGTTTCCAGAGGACTTTCACAGAGATTTTCTTAAAACACACAGGTCACACTCTCAATAGTTCACTTAATTTCTTCAATATATAACACAAGCTCTTCATTGACAGTGTTGTCACAATGGCGCACAGCACAGTTGATTAAAACTATTTTTTTTTATTGTAAAATGTTTGTTGTTATCTTTTTTTACAGTCTATGGTTGTGATGGAAATGGCATTACAACCAAGAGATAACATGAGTGATGTAAATCACTTTCACACAATAAAGCACTGTCTTTGGATAAAAATGGTCTAATTTTCACACACAAACGCATACAGACAGACAGACAGACAGACAGACAGACAGACAGACAGACAGACAGACAGACAGACAGACAGACAGACAGACAGACAGACAGATAGATAGATAGATAGATAGATAGATAGATAGATAGATAGATAGATAGATAGATAGATAGATAGATAGATAGATAGATAGATAGATAGATAGCCCTCCATATATAAGAATAGTAAAGACAAAATTGCTCTGTTAGCTGTGGAGTCAAGACATTTGCAAATATGATTAAAAGATGAATATGAGACAAAACTACAGAATGTCACATTTTATTATTAGCCGTTTCAACACATACATGTTTTACCAAATAAAGAACAGCACTTTTAGAGTTCATCCCACTCATTGATGTGAGCATAAGTATTGGGACAGTTGAACATAAGGCAGATATAAAAGATTAAAAGCTATTATTTAGTTGCAGATCCCTTGCACACAATCACAGCAGTGAGTCTGTGACCCATAGACATCACCAGACTCTTGCTCTCATCCTTTGAAATACTTTTCCCAGCCTTTAATGCAGCCAATCCCAATTGTTGCTTGTTTTGGGGAGTTTCTGCCTTTACTCTCCTCTTCAGCTGGTGAAATTCATGTTCAATCAGATTTAAATCTGGAGATTGACTTGGGCAATCGAATACTTTCCATTTCTTTGCTCTTATAAATTCCTTGACTGAACTGCAGGGTGTTTTGGGTCATTGTCCTGATGCAATATGAAGCACTTCCCAATGAATCTGATGGCATTTTCTTGAATATTGGTAGGCAAGATGGTTTTGCACCCTTCCAAATTCATTCTGCTACTGTCATCATACATTAAGTCATCAGTAAAGTTGAGAGGGCCTGTTCCAGAGGCAGCCATGCATGCCCATGCCATGACACCACCTCCACCATGCTTTACAGATGAGGCTGTATGCTTGGGATCTTTGCAGTTCCCTTTTTTCCTCCACATTTCTGCTTTCCCATCACTTAGATAAAGGTTCATCTTTGTCTCATCGGTCCATAAACACAGTTCCAAAACTCTTCTGGCTCACCTTTGTGCTTTTTTGCAAACTCTAATCTTGCCTTTCTATGTTTGGTGCTGGTCAGAGGTTTGCATCTTGCTGTGTAGCATCTGTAATTCTGTGTCAAAGTCTCCTGAGGACAGTAGATTGTCAGAGCATCACCCCAGCTTTCTGGAAGTTGTTGGTGATTTTACAGACACGTCTTTTAGGATTCATTTTCACAGCTTTTATGATTTGTCTGGCATCAACTACTGTTGTTTTCTCAGCCGATCAGGTCGTTGTTGGTTGCTGGTGGTTTCCAAACTCTTGATTTCTCCATGCCCTTTGTTTTTGCTAGAGCTCTAATTGACTTCATCTTCATCCTGGTTTGTGTGTCATCATCGAATGCAAGATTCAGAATACAGAAGTAATGGATATAACTGATACGACACATTCCCTGCTTTTAATATCTGAAGAATTAATGCAACAGGACACAGCTGATCACTTAGAAAGAGCAACTGTCCCAATACTTATGCTCACATTAGATAGAGGGATGAACTCTAAAAGTGCTGAACTTCTTAGCTGGTAAAACATCTATGTGTTGAATCACCCAATAATACAATGTGACATTCTGTAGTTTTGTCTCATATTCATCGTTTACACAGCCAACAGAGCAATTTTGTCTTTACTGTTCCAATACTTTTGGAGGGCACTGTATATGGGCCATTCCCCAGGACATTATAGGTACAAACGTGCATAACGATTAACTATAAAATACATTTTATTATTAAGCAAAGTGTGTTCTAAAATTACATCTCTACAGATCACATTAAGATTCTGTGCAAAAAACAATTATCATGTGTGTGTCCCATTCAGCAGACCAGGATTAAGATTCTGATCCCATAAGCAAACACACACACATAAACATAGACACCACTATAATACAGATCTGCACAGCCGTGATGGTCAATCACCAACAAATCCCCCAACTCCAGATCTGCAGTATCAAGTGAAAGTACACATATCTCTTTTTGGACTATAATCTTAATACTTGTGCCATGGTAAGATCTTGTTCAGGTATTCGACACATGCATGCAGCGCTGTTGCTGTTGACTACAAATACAAATCTTAAAAAATAATTGTCAGTAATTAAAGTAAAATAAAATGAAACATATTAGATTTAAATTGGAAATGTTGCCTTAGAAACTAACTTGAAATAAGTCCTTATAAGTAAATAATAAGTAAATTACTAAAATGACTAAAACTAAAAATAATAATAATAAAATAAAGCTATTTACTCAAAAAAATTGTACAGAAACAATTTTCACTCAGAAATTGCTAGTAAATTTCACAATTAATTATAAGGAAATGGCCAAGCACACACTGAATAAACATGAAATTATAAAGTATAAAGGCTGAAACAGTATTTTCTTCTTAAATGTACTCCAAAAATCTTTATTTACCACTTTAAAAAATATATATTCTAAAGTATAGAAACATTTAAAAAAAAAAAGAATCAAATGTAACAAAAGCACATAAAAAAAGAAACTTAAAATTAACGTAGCAGTTAACTATAATTAAATGTTTAATTTGTTAATTTGGGCTAACTGGGAAAAAATACAAATAAAAGCTTATTCTCAATATAATATATAAACATTATATAAAAATATTAAAATAACACTGGCAAAAAAAAGTCATGAACTTGAATGTAAATGTTAAAGAAAATGCTCAGCACATTTGCTTTTTATTGTGTGAATTATCCTTTCACTTCTATACTGAACTAATAATATTTCTATGCTCTAAATCAAACAAATTTTCCACATTTTAAGCCATTTTAAAACATTTTTTAAAGCCATTTTACATTTAGCCATTATTGGCTGCACCACAAAGCAGCAGATTACAGATTTTAATTAAGACATTATTTGGGCCATTTTTAGATCTTTTAGATCTTTCTACATTTGGCCCTCACAATGAAAGCAAAACAAATGCGCACACTCAAATAAACTCAATTCCTAACCCAAAAAGATTTTTTTTGCAATTAAAATGACTTTTTCCAGTTGAGCACATCCCCAAAGTGCTCAAATTTGGGCCCCAAAGTATTGCTAAGCAAAAGCACGCACAATAACCTCCACAACCCTGCCGCATTCATACTTTTGCACACAGACTGTTTCCTTGAAAACTGGAGTAAGGAGAGAGAGAAGTTGGCACAGTTTCAGATAATCCAGCTAATCTGAACAAGAGGTGCCACTTCACTGAGCAGGACGCTCAAAAGTCCCACAGTTACACTGTGTTTGCGCTTTGCCAGCCTGACAGAACGTGACAAATGCTTCATTCACTGACACTCATTCAAGTATCAAAGTGTTAATTCACTGTAGGGCGGCGTGTTAGAGTGCATCAGTCATGCGTGTTCAGGCAAGAGTTTATCCTTCCTGTACTAGCGAGGGGTCACTTCTGCCCTCAGCTGTGGGGTCAAAGCTCACACACACCCTCTAATTAATGTTTCCTGTTTAAGGAGGTGTATAAAAACTCCCTGCCCTGGGGAGATGTTTTCAGTCACACCGCTCGAGCATTCACACTGCTTTATTAGTGAAGCTTGCTAAGACAAGCAGCTCTTTTATTAGTGCTCATATTTAGGGTTAGTGATTTGAACAAACCCCAGACCCTGATGATTCAAATTTGTGTAAAAATGCCTTTCGTCTGATTATTATTTCTGGCCAAAAATTATATATCAACATACAGAATAATAGAAAATGTTTTATGTAACTGTTTTTATAACAGAGAACAAAACACAATAAGAAAAAATGCATACACAGAAAAAACTAAAATAGATAAATTAATAAAAAAAAATATAAAAAAAAACAAGAAATGTATTTGCCATGAAAATGCCTCTGCCTGATCATTATTTTTGTCAAAAATTATGATGCAGTATACAGAAAGATGAAAATGTTTTCTTTTTTGTTCAGTTTTTTAAGTGAAAAAAAAAAAAAAATCTGTAACTTTTTTTTACTATAGAGAAAAAAATTATTGTAAAAATACATACGGAAAAACTAAAATAAATGAATTATAAATTACTAAAATGAATAAAAAATATTTAAATAATGTATGAAAGCTTTTTTCTGTGATGGGATAGTAAAAAAACTAATTGAAACTTTTTGTACATTCTTCTCACAATTTTATATAAGTTTATATGTATGACTTTTTCACATAATTCTCATAATTCTCTGCAAGACATAAATTCTGAATTACAAGATAACTTATAATCATCTCACAATTCTTGATTTTTTTTTCTTTAAATTGCAATTTGCACTTCTGACAAGAAGAGTTGTAAGATATAATATATTCTGAGAAGAAGAATTGTTAGATATAAACTTGGAATTGTGAGGAAAAAAGGCAAAATTTTGAAATAAAATATGTGGCGGAAATAAAAAACAGAACTGCAAGATGCAAAATACTTTTTTCCACTTTTGCTCAATCACATGCATGCAATCACATCATTACAAATTTATTAGAATGAAAACACACTGTGCACGTATAATTACACACACTCATAAACACACCCATGAACACAAACACACACACAGAGAGAGAGAGAGATTAAATTAAATGATACACTCTTAAACTCAAAGGTTCCAATTAGAACCAAAGATGTTTCAAAGCCTGCTGCCACTTTTTCCAGTTCTCAAGATAACCATCTATTATTAGTGCCTTAAAGAAAGCAGATACCACTGATCTGAAGACCCTGAGTAATGAAACATCAAGAATGAAAGACACTTGTATAACAAATAACCAGCAGATGCAACAAACCCCTTAAGTTAAGAAGACCCTTAGTCATAACACCCAATTACAACGGCATTTCTTAAGGGGTCTGACGCAACTGCGCTCAGATAATTAAGAAGAACACTTCAGATAATTAGGAAAAATTTGATTTCTAAAGCTGAACCTTGAGAACTAATAAGAAAACTCACAACAAATTTCTTAGAAAGAAAACTTTTCCTAGAAAAGTGACGTTTTAAAGTTAAAAATGAATAAATTAGTTAACAATAAGCATGCATATGCATGCATTTTATCCTATTTCATACTTTCATTTACACAAACTATTTGTAGGAATGAAAACTCAAATATAATACTTGAATATAAATGCAAGTGTGTATATTTTGCATGACGTTTTTTTAATGATTCTTTGGTGTAACAAATGAATTTTGTATAGTACAAATATACCATTTACTCTCTAATTTAATATGAAATCTGCATGTATTATAATTAAAAACAATGCATTTTTAAATGCTTTAAACTGTTATGCATGCCGACTACCCAAATACAGCTGTAGTTGGTCAAAAAAGCTAATTATATGTGACTGAAATGACCAAGTCAGACTACAGTTACATGATAAATTACACATTTCTATTATATTTTCGCTTTGAAACAACTTCCAGACCTGCATAGGACATCATTTAAACTAACAATTCCTGATTTATTTGTGTATTTGTTTGTAGTAAACGGTTCACACAGCACAAGCAAGTCGAGCCAATTGAGTTTCCACTCTTGTACATTGTAAATGTGACAAAGAGACTCTCTTTCAGTTTTTAATCTTTTCAGTGGTGTTTTCAGGACGAATGGAGGAGGCATCTCTCCCCCGCTGTGTCGGCAGCAGTGAGCTCCTGTGGGGCTAAACACACAACACACACACACACACACCGCCGTCTAAAGTGTGTGTTTAGCCCCTGAGAGAGGTGGCTGGCCTGATGAATGAGAATAGAAATTTTGGAGGGAACGTCTTGTCGAGTCAGAGACACAAAACACACCCTCAAACACACACACACACACACTGTTGTGGTCAGACAGGGGTTTGACCCTGAGGGCACAGTGTGTGTGTCACAGATGTGCTATTGGTTTCCCTCCAAAATGTACTGATTTACAATGTATCAATGACAATAGAGTCAGTCACTCGCACAAGAGGAGTAACAGGCAGAAAACGAGGGCGAAACAGAGTCAAACATCTGAAATTCTCTGTTGTTCTCGCAGAACAAACCTCGCTGTCAAACTTTATCACCGAAGGCTTTCCAGCTGTCAGGGCATTCAATAGGATCATTTAAGCAGCTGTAACGTGGCGAACTGCACTTTTTCTTTGCATTTTCATTTAATGATATGGAATAAAAAATACTGGTCAAATTCTGGTCAGTTTGGAATAATTGCAGTAAAAACAGTGACATTATTACAATTTGAAATTACTGCTTTCTATTTGAATATATTGTAAGATGTCACTTATTTCTGTGATGCAATGCTACATTTTCAGCATTACTGAAGTCTTCAGTGTCACATGACCCTTTAGAAATCATTCTAATATGCTGATTTCCTGCTTAAGAAACATATCATCAGTGTTGAAAACAAATGTGCTGCCTTATATTTTGTGGAATAAATGCTTTAATTCAAAGGCCTGAAAACTTACAACAGCAGACAAAAATACTGGACATTCAAAACAAATGACTTTTATATCAAAATCAACTTGCTGTTGAAAATGTCTCTCAAAGTGAAGCACTTGTAAAGTAAAGTCAATGTAAAGTCGTGACGTATTGTCAAGTATGGTGACCCATACTCGAAATTGGTGCTCTGCGTTTAACCCATCCAAGTGCACACACACAGCAGTGAGTAGTGAACAAATGAAGACACTTTGTGTTGATGAGGATATTCAGTGTGTTACAGTCACCCGTCCGTCGCCTCCACTCGAGCTGATACATTATACGAGTCTCAGTGTGTAACTCTACACTATTGATGAAGATCCTTTGAAGAGCTTTAAGTCTGTCCAGGTAATTAGTGTTAAATGAACAAACACATCTAGTCCTTTTGAAACTTTTGTTCTCTAAGAACAGGTTTTCTTGAAGTGCAAAAGATGGGAAAGTAACGTTAAAATGGAGAGAAAAAAAATTATATATAATAAATAAATGTATTATATATATATATATATATATATATATATATATATATATATATTTGTTATATATATATAGCAAAATAAAATCAAGTATCATAATAGACATGCAAACATGCAAAACAAAGTACACAAACAAAAAAAATAAAAATAAACATAAAAAATAATAAAACAAAACCAAACATAATAAACAAAATGAGACATATGGATAACATTAAACGAACAACAAATAAAATAAAATATACAAACATACAAAAAAAAAAAAAAAAAAAAAAAACTAAACTATACTAAACTAAAAAAAAATAAAAAAATTAATTAAATAAAAAATTACTTTCATTTATGCTTCTCAGATGCAAAACAAAAGAAACAAAAAAAAAGAAAAGAAGATTGCAGTTCTCTCATTTGCCTCCTCTAAAGTTATTAAAAATCTCTAAAATGTCTCAAAATGTGCTCAGATTTGCCAAGGTATCTAGAATCAGTCTCAAATTGAACTCAAAGGTTTCTCGTAACATTTTCCTAAGACCAACTGATCTGAACTGCTATGCATATTCATTTTATAGCTCTATACTTTTACTGTATGACAACTATTGACTCTTTTGAGTCTAGATTTGAGTAAAGAACTGTTTATAAACCACCTTCTGAATCTCCCAAACTATAAAAAAACCAACAACAGAACAAAAAAACTGTTAAATTTAGGTTGATTTAGCGATATATGAGGTAAATGAAAATACAGTGTTAAGGAAAACAGTGTTAAGCTTGGGATGTAGTTGATTGTGTTTTTGAGAGTGTGTAGATGTGCTGATGCATGTGTGAGGCTCTTTCACATCTTCAAAAAATGCGGCACAGCCTGTTTTCTGATTGGCTGATAATTAGATAAATGAAACGCACTGACAAGTGATCTTTGTGTGAGTCGGCCAGTGTGTGTGTGTTTACTAATGATCTCAGACAACACAGACTCAGGGGTCAGTCGGGGTCAAGGCAGGAGGTCAAAGGGCAGCTTTTCAGAGCCACTCAATTGCACTATCATTAAATCGGGACATGCTACCATTTACCTATCCGTAAGCAAGTGTAATGTTTGTGCAATTGTCTTCACTCATCAATATGGTTTGTCTTCCTGCACTTCATATAGCATCCTCTAGTTTTTTTTCGTTCAATCTCAGCTCATGCATTTTGGCCGATCAGCTCTTTTGTGCTTTTATTGATCAACTCACAAACACACACATACACACAAACACACTCAAATCCACAGGGAATCCCGGTCAATCTATTCCTGAATTCCTCAGGAACTCAGAAATGGCGGTAAAATGATCTTTTGGCCGCGTACTGACTCAAACTGACTCTTTCAGTGTCTCGTCTTTGTATGTGATTCACATTACCATCACAAACGTCAGAACCTTGCTGACCTCCATCACAAACGCATGGACAAAATAAGGCGGCCGATTAGAAAACACATACATATGCAGACACACACACACACACACACCAGCGAGGCTTCAGTTCTGAGTTTTTGTTGGTACAACTATTTGGCTGAATTGAGAAGAAATGGTTCACACTTGTTTTATGGTCTAGCAGATGAAAATGTTGCATTTATCACTGTGTAAATAATAGCACATCTTTCCTCAAAAACACACATGATTTGAGGAATCATTCACAATCACGGCAAGACGACGCACACTCAACTTAATACTATAGCTTTGATAGATACTAACGCTTTTCTTAGTGAAAACCACTAATTAGAGTGTCCTATTCAATGAAGACATGATTACTGCTTTCACAGAGGTCCTTTTATGCAACACCCTATGGTCTATTCCTGCTTTGCTTGAGTGAAAAGACCACCAACTTACTAGGAAGTCCTTGCACTGACAGGTCCTATAACAGCTGATAAAACTCTCACATGCATGCTGCATTTTTAATAGACAAAAACTTGAATGCATCATACTACACTTTCAAAACGCATGAGAATGTTTACTGGGTTAAAAAGCTCAAATGCAATACATCTCCTACTGGAGTTACAACTTGGGTTATTATAGTTAGACTAAAACAATAAAAAAACACATTTTTGTTACCAGAAATAAAATAAAAATAATGTATATGAAAAAAAAAAAAGAATTAACTAATTTTATTTAAGCTAGTCGCCAAAGCAAAATATCGAATTTTCATTTAGTTTAACTTGATGCGCTACAATAACTACAACTGAAATAAAATTAATAAAAAAACTATGTACATATATAAAAAATATATATATATATATAATAAAAATGACAAAAACACACCAAAAAATTATTAAAATATGAACTAAAATTAAATTAAAAAAGGAAAATTTAAAATTAAAAATAAAAATCTAATTCAAAATATTAATAAAATCTATAACAGTATGTTTTGCTCTTAATAATGGTATATTTAGTCATTTCAAAACTGCCAGGGGACAGTATAGTGCACAACTTGCATTTCATTGAAGTATCTTAGTCTCAGATGTTTCTCCCAAAAATCCTAAGGAGACATAAAAACAGACACAACTGAGTACTGAGCAGAGATATTGAGATTGCTGACTTTTAGCTATCTTGGAAAATCTAAGCATATCATTGAAATCTCTTTTGAAACTCTAAATGAGATGCATGTGAGTCTTTCGCTCAGCAGGAACAAGCAGGACACTTATGCAAAAATGTGTCTAGGAGAAACAACTGAGATATTGAAAAGCTCTCATTTGTGCTATCATGCTGATGCGGCCTGTTTAAAGAATCCTGACTGACTTTGGTCTGAAAGGACTGAAGATATTTCAGACGGCGATGTTGACGGCAGGGGGAGGAGAGGAGTCTCTCAGGGGTCAAACTGCACTGGCATGCGTTCATGCGAGAGGGTGTGAGCTAATCATGCTTAATGTGAACCGACACACAATGAGAGAGAGAGAGAGGAGTCGAGACGCGGAGAGAGAGAGAGAGCAGAGAGATATCCATGAGTCAATGAAGAAGAAAATTAGTGAATGCAGGAGGGGGAGGGAGAGGATGGGAGGATGGGTGAACACACTTAAACTAATGAGATGCACAAATACGGCTTTAGAGAAAGAGAGAGGGGGGGGGGGGGTGAGACACGCAATCAAACTGAACTGTTTGTCATGCTGTGTGTATGAAAACAAATACTGTAAGATAAATAAAAAGGATACATTAAATTGATCAAAAGTGACAATAAAGATATTTACAATGTTACAAAAGATTTCTATTTTAAATAAATGCTGTTCTTTTGAACTTTCTATTCATCAAAGAATCCTGATAAATAAAATGCATCACAGTTTCTACAAAAATATGAAGCAGCACAACTGTTTTCAACATTGATGATAATCAGAAATGTTTCTTGAGCAGCAAATCAGTATATTAGAATGATTTCTGAAGGATCATGTGACTCTGAAGACTGGAGTAATGATGCTGAAAATACAGCTTTGATCACAGGAATAAATTACATTTTACAAAATATTCCACTAGAAAACAGTTATTTTAAATTGTTATAATATTTCACTGTTTTTAATGCATTTTTGAGCAAATAAATGCAAAGTTTGTGAGCAGAGGACTTTTTATAAACATTAAAAAAATACTACTGACCCCAAACATTTGAATGCCAATGTCCTTTGACTACACATTATAAAACATGCTTAATGCATGTTATTGCATGTTATTTAAATTCCTGGTAATATATTAATATATCTATGTATTTTATAACTCTTTTAGGGGAGGGAGGGAGTTCTTTCTTTGAAATTCTGTTAATCCCACTGGATTTGCAGACTATAAGGATTGTAAAACTGAATGTTATCTAAAATCAGTGGATGTACTGCAGCTGCTTGTGAAATCGTTTCTTCATAATTGACAGTGATGCACTAAAGCGAGGTTAAATATTCCTACAACATTTAGGAGGAAAAAGAGTAAAGAAACACGAGCACACAGCTGTAGAGCATCTGTGAAAGAACACTATTACATGTGTGTTATTACGAGAGTGTGTGTGTTTAGTGTCGGTTGTGTGTACGGAGGATTTGCTTTCGTAACTCTCCCGAGCTCTCGTTTACACACTCGCTCATTTTCCCGAAACATCACAGGAGTTCTTAAAAAAACTTATCTAAATGTGCTTCTGCATCACTTTTGCTGTTGCTTAGGGTTAGGGATTCAAACTAACTGCTAACATCAAGTATTGAACAGATGCAACTGCATAACTGTTATGTAAGCAAAGAGACTTACAATTAGAGACAAGCACTTAGCAACTACACAGAATACCCTAGCAACCACAAAAAAAAAAGCAATTTAAAGGCCAAAACAACCATACAACATTACAACATAATTTTTGAACAGGCAAGCGTCAGATATTTTCTTGTGTTTAAAATTTTTTCTATTTTTTAATTGTGGCACAGCATTAATGCACACATGAAAGTACACATTTTTTTTAATAATGGTAACTTTTGATTCAAACTACCAATCAAAAGTATTATTATTTACGCAAGGATGCATTAAATTGACAATAAAGTGACAAAGACATTTATAAAAGATTTATATATTTTATAACTCTATTAAGCAGCACAAATGTTTTCAATATTGATAATAATCATAAATGTTTCTTGAGCAGCAAATCAGCATATTAGAATGATTTCTGAAGGATCATGTGACACTGAAGACTGGAGTAATGATGCTGAAAATACAGCTTTGATCACAGGAATAAATTATATTTTAAAATATATTACAATAAAAAACAGTTATTGTAAATTGTAAATATATTTCACTGTTTTTAATTTATTTTGATCAAATAAATGCAGACTTGAAGACCTCTTCTTTCAAAAATATAAAAAATTAAAATCTTATTGACGCTAAACTTTTGAATGGCATGTACTATTTTATCCACTCTGCACAGTAATAAAGTGAACCATAAGCCAAAATGCATCACATAATGTTGCACCTGGTGTTATCTCCTTATGGTTTTCAGCAAATTAATCAAAAATGAAAAAAAAATACAGGCTAGACAAACTTGAGTTGGATCCTTTATAACTTTACACACAATCTTTCTGCCCTTTCTAGTGTGTGACCCTTGTTCTAATCTCACTGTCTCTCTGTATCCTTTAATCTTTCCATTATAACAGCGAACAATGAATTAATGAATAACAATAACAATAACAATGAAGTGCCTTCATTGAGGAAGCACACACAATGCTGTATATGCCAGCAAACCCCTATGAGAGAGCTGTGAAAATTGACACTGTTGTTCTCATTGCTCTTTCTCATGTGAGAGAGAGAGAGTGTGTGTGTGTGTGTGTGTGTGTGTGTGTGTGTGTGTGTGTGTGTCGAGAGGAAAGACAGCAAACACAGCTGGATCAAGATCTGAGGAGACCATCACTATCCCACCCCCAAACACACACAGAAACCATTAATCGGACTTGAGATACATGCTTGAATGAGGGGGAAAAGACTGACCAATCACTTCATGGATCGCCAGAGAACCGCTGAAGCAAAACAGTCATTCAGAGCAGAAATAAAGTTGAAGCAAAGCTGATTTGTTGATAGACTGATTAAATGAATGGTTATAGAAACATATAACACTGTCCTGCATCATATTTGCTGAATCAAATCCAATACTTGCTTTTGCTGATTCAAAAAAACTTGAGCATGTCCCTTTTTCACAAAATATGATGCATTTCATAGAATCTTTTGCTTTCCACAACCATTTGTGTTATCCTTGTATTATCCTTTAATCAGCAGAAAAACTGCAACAGAGGCATAATTTCTCTCTAATGGAAGACTAATTAAAAAAAATATATATTATATTTCACAATTCGGACTTGGTTTCTTGAAATTCTGAGAAATAAAGTAACTTTTTTCTTACAGTTCCGTTTTCTTTTTTGTTTCAGCCATGGAATAAAAAAAATGCTAATTGCTATTTTTTATTTCACAATTCAGTCTTTTTTGTAATTGTGCCTAATCCTGATTTCCACTCCTTTACAGTGTTAAATGTAAATGTTCATTTTGAATACCTCTTTCTGTCATTAAAACATTTAACATCTGGCTGCTTTTGTTATTTTGATGAGTGCATTAAAGCTGATATGATTTAAAAAATATATATTCTTATCTTGTAAAAAATATACATGATAGAAAGTTTTTATTTATATTTTTTAACACAGTATCATCAAATTAAGTAATATTAGGCATTTTTTGCAAATCAACAGACATTTTTATTTTAAGATGTGGGGCTGTGTAATGCATCAACATCAATTCAAATAGCATCATAAGCTGTACTTGCATCATTTGCACTGACAATCCAAACATAGCTTCACCATATTTCTTAATTTGGAAAAGGTTTATGCTTTTGGTGTGCAAATATTGGAAAAAGACTCAGTCAATTCTCAAGCTATACAACACTGCAACACTAAACATGCACACGCACATACATGCACATTCACGTTTGCTTTCATGTGTCTAT
The DNA here is from genome assembly GCF_936440315.1 of Barbus barbus. Taxonomy (NCBI): domain Eukaryota; kingdom Metazoa; phylum Chordata; class Actinopteri; order Cypriniformes; family Cyprinidae; genus Barbus; species Barbus barbus. The sequence continues at coordinate 23,373,324 of NC_136722.1, read as the reverse complement.
TCTTTGAAGTGGCCACCAGAGAACAAAAGCCTCACTTTATACACAGCAGATCAGCAGGGAACACAAAACACACCTCAGCAGGGCTACTGGACATCAGGCTTTGAATATGTCAAAGGTCCTGTCATAACCACATCAAAGGCACACGCTCACGTACACACACATGCACACTATCCATAAAGATAGATTGCAGTGGTGACTGATACAAAAGAATATTTGATTTGCTTATAATGCAGTGAGATGAAAGAGTCCCTCAGCATGGGCCGAACGGAGGGCAGGATGTCCTGCAGAGAGCTCCATTTACCCCCAACCACCACACCCCTCCCCCTGGTCTTTGCCTCTCTTAATAAGTTAATAGCCTAGCACTAGAGTGGATTAATCATGCATTTATATGAGTTCATCCTAGTTCTTCCCAACTTGATTTTAACTTGAGCTTTGACCATTTTTTGCAAATTAATTGATTCAACAACGAATTCGAATCTATGAAATGATTCTTTTAGAACCGAAAGCCATTTGCTTGTAAATCAGTGACTTATTGTTATTTATTTATTTATATATATATATATATATATATATATATATATATATATATATATATATATATATATATATATTTATTAGCAGTAAACAACACTGTGAGTTTGGAAAAGTGAGTGAAGTGAAGTGACCCATACTCGGAATTCGTGCTCTATGTGCACGTTTAACCCATCCAACGTGCACGCACGCACGCACACGCGCGCACACACACACACACACACACCAGTGGGCAGCCATTTATGCTGCGGCGCCCGGGGAGCAGTTGGGGGTTCGGCCTTGCTCAAGGGCACCTCAGTCGTGGTATTGAGGGTGGAGAGAGCGCTGGACATTCACTCCCCCCACCTACAATCCCTGCCGGCCCGAGACTCGAACCCACAACCTCTCTAACCATTAGGCCAGGACTTCCCTGGCCTTGTTGTTTGAAGTATGTTGTTTGTAGTAACCATTAACTTTCTAGAAACACTTGGAAAACACTACAGTTATTTTGTGTTGTTTATTTTTTTTAAACAATAAACAACACAAATACAACGCATTTTATATAACCTAAATTGAAAACACAGACATAAACAGCTATTTGGGCTACGAAAATGTCAGACCGAACCATTTGATTCGGACGCTTTTGCCAACAACGTGTTATGTTTCAAAATCCTTCACATACATTCAGGCTGATTAAACATTCTTCTGTCGTTTTCCTTTACCCAGTGTGTGAATAGAGGAGATGCCATTCATTGGACTTTAACTGTGGAGAAGCCACGCCTCCTGCTGTGGGCGGGGTTTAAAGTTTGGTCCAGTTCTGAAACTCTTGCGCTGGAACTCAGTCTCTGCTCCCGCGGCACGGACTGATCTACAGAAAGAGAGGGGAAGTTCAGTTTAGACAGATCAGTGTTTTAGATCAGACAACAGCATGGAATCAGTAGGATTTCGTTTAGTTTAATTATAGATTTGGAAAAGCAGCGAAGAGAAGGACTTTACGCACGCACCTCTCTGGAGAAGCGCAGTGTCTCTTTGCGCGGTGATGGAGGTTTGGGACTTTAGGAATTTTGCGCTTTGGATTTCATTCCTGACGGGTTTCACGATGGCCAGTTACTCAGAAGACCAGTGCAGCTGGAGGGGAAGGTAAATATTACCAACATGCAGAGTTACAGGCTTTATATCTGTTGATTTTTTAAATAGATTGCGTATTATATTTACGTTTTGCCCTAGAATGCATTGATTTTTTTTCTTCTGCTATCCTGCATGATTTCTGTGCAATTAAAAGTGTGCAAATGTATGCAATTAATTATAGTAAACATATTTTGTATAAATATAATGTGCAGGAATAATCTCTCACATATGTGCATGAATTGCATTGCATATCTATCTATCTATCTATCTATCTATCTATCTATCTATCGTTCGTGAATATTTTTGGTCATAGTGTAATTTGAATAGTTTACGCAAATGCGCGCAGAAGCCAAACCTGTTGAGCAAAAAGGGTTAATTAAGCGCTTCGTTTGTAAAGTATAAGGAATATATAATTATAATGGAGTAAATAGGTGTAATATGTGGGTTGCAATTCTAATGGATGTTTAAGTTTGTTTCCATTAGTGCAGAAAGTTTAAATGGCTGCAGTTAAAGTAACCAGTAACCAGTAGGGGGCGTTACACTTTTCCTGTAACTTTATGCATGGGTCAAATGACTCAAGACTCAAGTTTTGAGAAAGCAGACCAAGAGAAATGACTGTTTTTCTGCTTGCATCTCATTTAATGTGGATCAACTGACGCATAGAGGTTTGGCGTGCTCAGATTTCTCTGGTTAACCTCTGCTGGTTTCCATCTGTGCAGTGGTCTCTCTCAGGCGGTAAAGAACGTGGAGCAAGTTTGGTTGAGGTGTGCGGAGGGCTCGGTGGAGTGGCTGTACCCCGCCGGAGCGCTGCGTCTCACTCTTTCTCCCCGACTGCCGTGGAGCGCCATGGGTCCCGGCGAGTCCAGCAGGAGACCGGTGTCGGCCTGCATCAAGCCGGATCAGCACTGGGGTGGGGCTCAGCTCTACCTGGAGCGGGATGGAGTCCTGGAGCTTCTGGTGGGAGACGAGACCTCCAACCCGGCCCGTGTGCGCTGCTTCAGTGCCATGCCTGGAGAGCGACCGGCTCTCTTCCTGCAAGCGACGCCTCACCAGGACATAAGCAGACGCATCGCTGCGTTTCGCTACGAGCTGAGAGGCGATTGGACGGCGCAGCCGTCAGTCAACACGGATCCAATCGGCAGCGAAGGTGAATATTCTGGAAGATACAGCAGTGATTTATGTAACATATACATAGTATACAATGGTTGCAAGCAAATTAAAAGCTATTTCATGCAACGACAACAAAACATAGATATTTAGTCAAATTTACTTTCAATATTGAACATATTAAAAATGTTTTCTGAATTTAATAGTGTCCCAAAAATAATCTAAAATGTCCAAAAAATTACTACTAGCAACTCTTCTGGACTTTTAGGATCATCTACATGGGTTTGTTTCCTAGTAAACAAAACCTGAATGTTTCTCTAAATCTTCTGAGTTGATGATTTGGCAAAAAAAGCACAGTGCAAATGCTACAAAACTATGCAAAAACACATATTTTACTAAAAATTGGTTTAAAATATTAAACACAAAGTGGGAACTAACATTTATAATTTAATATCTGCCCAAATATAATCTAAAATTGCAGAGAAACCAACTCTTCTGTACTTTTAGGACAATCGAAACAGATTAGTTTATGAGAATTAACCTGTGAATTAATCCTGAACGTTTCTGCAAACCTGTGAGTTGATGATTCTGCAAAAAAGAGCAATGCAAAGCTATGAAACTATGCCAAAAACATTTATTTTACAAAAACATTGCTTCAAATATTGAACACAGAGCATTTGTAGATTTTGGAATTTAAAAAACTGAGAACTAAAATTTACCATTTGATATTATCCCAAAAATAATCCCAAATTTCCAAAAATGACTGCCAACTCTAGTACTCTTAGGCTCTTTTACATGGGTTCGTTTCTGAGAATTCACCTGCAGATGATGTTTCTGCAAACCTGTGATGGGTCTGCAGAAAATTTCAGTGCAACGTTATGCAAAGTAGGTGTTTTAGTTCTCCGAAATTAAGTTGAGCAGCAGACAGACAAAACCAGCCATGAACAGAGCATTCATTCAAACTAAAATGAGACTTGAACTTTAGAGTAATGCATTTCAGAGTAGAACCACCATCTGAAGACTTGTGCTTCTCGAAGAGCACAAACAAGCTCACAAACAAGTTTGCAATTGTAGCACTGTAATTATTTAAATGTAACAGGTTTCAGTAATAGTTATAGGTCGTCTCAGCTGGGAAGCTCCTTCCAGCCAGTTGTGAGAAGCGGGGGTGGGAGCGTTTGGATTCGAGGAGCGGAAAAGCCAAGAGCGAGGGGGAGGGAGAGAAAGACAAAAGCTTCGTATGGGACGGGGGTTTGTCTCCATAGTGAGCCATTTTGGAGACCTGCATGAGAGCGCAGTCGCCGTGGTAACGGGGGTGTTGGGGGGGGGGGGGGGCGCAACTGAAAAGCGGATCTTTTGTTGGGAGTTTTGGGAGCAGAGAGGAGACAGGGAAGGACGTTTAAAAGTTTTAAAGGGCCAACAACTTTCTTTCTCACACCCACACAGACACCTGTTGCTGTTTGAGAGCGCACACATGTAGTTGCATAGAAAACATGCCGGCATGCATAAACTTTCAGGAATGATGACTCAACCAATATGGCCGACATTTAGAGCGCAGGATGGCCAATATAATGCATGTTTTAATGCAAATGAATTTGATGTACATACAAAAAAACTGTTACAATGTGTTCAATTTAAAAATTTGTATTCACTCACAATTCACTAAACATGTGAAAAAAACTAAAGTTAAAACCATAAAAACATTTTTGTTACTTGAAATAAAGTTGAACTGAAATAAAATATTTAAAAATTTTGATTTATTTTATTTCGGCTAGTTGCCAAGGCGACATTTCTCATTTTTATTTAGTTTAACTTGATGCGCTAAAGTAACTAAAACAAAAACTGAAATAAAAATGTATAAAACCACATAGAAAAAAAACACAAAAATGCAACAAAATGACAACTTTTAACTAAAATTAAAACGGAAAATATAAAAACTAGTTGAAAATATGAATAAAAATTTTATAGTATCTCAATAATCACTAGTATTGATTCAAGAATGTGTCCAAAAACATTAATTTGCAGTGATTTTACAAAAAAATTAAATCACAAATTAACTTGCCATTTTTAGACACTATAAATCTTATTTAAATTATATTACAATTACATTTAAATTTATACAGTTAATAAAATCTTAGACTTGAACAATGGCATATTAATTAGCGTAGCCTACTGTCTGTTCATCACAGTCTCATTTTCATTCGTTTCAAATGAATGAAGCCATCTACCCTGACTTAAAGTCTGACATTTTGACTAGAAACTATAGTTAACATGGAACATTTTTGTAAACGTGTATACAAACATCCTGCATCTTCAAAATGACACAAACTTGAAGAATGAGAGACGGTTTGGTTTCTGTGTGGGTGGGTAAAGTTTTCTTACTTTACTAGCTCATACAGATCAGCCAGATGAAGGTTAGAGAGGAAGAGGGAAGTGTTAGGATCTTGATTGAGGGGACACACACCTCTCTCATGAGCTTTGATCAGGTGACGTGGCTCACACCTATCAGGAGGTCGTTTATCTCCATCACACATCCACCGAAGAGCTGTAAAGTAACCGCTGCATGTTACGCCTCATCTCTTGGTGTTCCTGTTCTTCTGTGTCTCATGTTCTTCTCTTCTCTTTCTTTCACAGGAGCCTGTAGGCCGTGCAATAACACCGAGATCCTGATGGCTGTGTGCACTAGTGACTTTGGTGAGTATTTGAATTGACTTTTTGTTCTGCTTTTTAGGATAAATGTGCTTTTATTCCAAGCAATCAGCAGGACTTTTCCACTAAAGTGTGTAAATGTCTCTAGGATAGCAAGAACCTCAAACCTACAGCCTTCAGCTACCAATATGCCACATGTTCTGGTTGTTTAGTTAAAGATCTGGAGGTCACAGGTTCAAACCCAAGTAGGGGGGGGGGGGTCAGCCCTAATTTAGTATCATTAAGAAACTATTAGGTTTTATTAATATTTTGAATTAGATTTTATTTTAGATATGTAGATAGATTTTCATTTTATTTAGAATTTTGGTCATTTTGTTGCACTTTTTTTTGTTTTTTTTTCATTATTATTTTATTAGGTTTTTTTATTTGTCTATATAGTTTTTATTTATTTTTTATTAGTACATCAAGTTAAACCAAAAAAATGTTGCATTCATAATTAACATTTAATTTTAGTTTTAGTCATTTTTTGTTTTTGTTATTTTTATTGGTTTTTGTTCATATATATATATATATATATAAATATTAAAATTTTAAGTTAGTTATTTTAGTACATTTATTTTTTTATCATTTTAATTTTTTATTACTTATTAATTTATTTTACTTTATTTTCATTAAGTTTCATTAACATTTATTTGAAGTACTTTTTCAAGTACATTTTTATTGTTTTTCTTCACGCTAAGTTACTCTTTGCACTGAACTGCTTTGGATAAAAGTACATTTGTAATTGATTCGCACCAAACCCAATTGGCATCAGTCCAGCAGGTTAATTTAGCACCTTCCAATTGAATTTTCTGGTTTAGAAGGAAATCGTAAACCAACCGAAGCAGCAAAAGCTCAAGTTTGCAACTCATTACTTATAATAGCGTCTAACAGAGCTTTCTGTGTTTTTAGTTGTTCGAGGAAACATCCGTTCTGTGGATATAGACTCAAATCTGAAAGCGGCAGTGATCAAAGTGAGCGCGACGCGGGTTTACCGGCAGAAGTTTGCACTGTTCCCTGAATCCGGGCGTCTGACGCGGTCGGGCGAGATCCGGACACCTCTGCAGTGTGGCGTTCGGCCCGGCGTTGGCAGCTTCCTGTTTACCGGCCGTGTGCACTTTGGGGAGGCGTGGCTCGGCTGCGCTCCACGCTATAAAGACTTTCTGAAGGTGTACGAGCAGGCCAAACAGTCCCTGATGATCCCCTGCACTCTGGTCAACGACTGACGGGAAAACACGCTCACGCGCGGGCGAAACTCGTGATTCTGTTGCAGAAGATCTGAGAAACTCCTGAGCAAATGATAGAAACACAGACAGAAGTTTAGGAGAACAGAGACACTGGAGGAGCAAAGATCACTGGATCAAGATGGATATCTGAAAAAGGACATTTGTGTGTCCATGTCTATCTAATTCCACCCAGATTTGGGGTCCTAATCTGGGCCTCTTTTTTTAAACTCAGGAAATCTTGTCTTTGGATGCTTTGATATGAACATCACTGAAACATCCAAAGTCCTCATGATGTTGGAGACAAACTCATGATGTTGAGTTGGTAAATAAGCTGTACGCAATGCATGTAGCGCAGTCGTCTTTTGCAGTATTTGATGCCATAGAAAAACATTGATTTGTCAGCCTTTATATGAAAATAATTTTTTTTATATTGAGAGTATATATTTTATTTTTTATTTTTTATATATATATATATATATATATATATATATATATAAAAAAAATCAAGTCTATTTTCTAAATTTGCACTGGTGAACGGAAGGGAAAGATGGCGATACCTGGATGCTGCAGGCACTGAGAACCAAAACGGATCTATATGTAGCATAGCAAAAGATGTTTTGTATAAATATATATTTCTATAATATGAAATCAGCTATGGTTTATATGCTAACAGGCTGAGGATAGCATGCAGCTAACATCAAGTAATGAAAACAATAGCAATATATTAATTATTTGGTGTCTACAGATAGCATGTGCTGATTACCTCATGGTTAACTAGTTAACATGGTTAACGTCACCACTAGTTTGCTTTGATGTTGCTAAGCTGATATAAACTTACCATCACGTTCAGAGCACTTTTACTCTGATGAAAAATGTTTTTATTTTCAACGCTGCATTCACACTGACAGCGATTTGCATCTGAACGAAATTCCTTTTCTATGAATTTACCATCTAAGACTTTTGCATTTAGACAAAGTTGAGCAGTTCAACTTTATGCAAATGAGCAGCAGTGCAATGACCAATGGGAGAGCAGAGTGTACAGTCATGTGATGCTGAATATTTAATTGCTTTAATCTGATGGTTAAACTGTTGTCAGTGTGAACGCACATGAACAGGGTATCCTCGCAAATCTGGATTTTATTTGTCGTTTAAATATATGTGCTTACGAAATAATCTATATAGATAATTTATGGTCTGAAATGTCGTCTCTTGCTCTCAGACTCTCTGTAAACACACTCATACTGTGGACTTGTGTACCAAAACATTGACTGCTGGTCTCAGGCAAACACTGTCCTCCATCTAATTCTGCTTATCTGCTATCGTCTTTATTTTGTGCTTCATATCCATTTTTGTCAGCGATGTATGTGCACTAAACAAATGACCGGATCAACCAAATGTAGAGAGCGAGCCGAGATGCGAAGCTGCCATATTTTATGCTGCCAGTGTTTGTTATTAATGTCTTTACAAACCAATGTGACTGCTGGGTGTAAAATATATGTATATGTGTGGATATCAGTGTATATAAGATGTTTTAGAGTTTTATAACTGGATGATGAAATATTCTGTAACATTGTAGAGTTTGTATGAAATATTGGTTAAAAAATATACAATAATTGTTTATAAAGGACAAAAATCATCGAATTTGTGTTTGTCTGGTCTCTGAATTACTTATTAAAGTAAAACAAGGTGTGATATTGTAAAAAGAAAAACCTGAAATAGATTGTTTTCCAATATGAAATAGAAAATTAATTGAAATAAACCAATTAAAATTAAAGTAGATACTTTTATTTAGATCGTAATGTGAATATTATCAATATACTACACTTCTGTTCAAAGATTTGAGTTTGACTTTAATGACTCACTAAGGCTGCATTTATTTGATCAAAAATACAATAAAAATGTGAAATATTATTACAATTTAAAATAACCATTTTTACGTGAATATATGTTCAAATGTAATTTATTGCTGTGATCAAAGCTGAATTTTCACCATCATTACTCCAGTCTTTAGTGTCCCTTCAGAAATCATGTTGATTTGCTGCTCAAGAAGCATTTCTGATTATTATTAATGTAGAAAACAGTTGTGCTGCTTTATATGTTTGTGGAAACTGTAATATATTGTATTTTCAGGAGTCTTCCATGAATAGAAAGTTTAAAAAACACCATTTATTTGAAATAGAAATCTTTTTTTAACATATACAAGTCTTTACTGTCACTTATGATCAATTTAATGCATACATGATGAATTTCTTTGACAAAAAAAAAAAAAAACCTCTTACCGATTCCAAACTTTTGTTATAGCAGACTGTGCTGCTGTCATAGGCCATGTTTCACTTTATTATTATTATTATTAGCATAAGTATAACCTTATACTGTAGTTGTAAGGTGAATAACAGGAAAATGAGGAAGGGTGTTGGTGAGCTATTGAGGGTGTGTGTGAGTGTGTGTGTGTGTGTGTGTGTGTGTGTGTGTGTGTGTGTGTGTGTGTGTGTGTGTGTGTGAGTGTGAGTGTGTGTGTGTGTGTGTGTGTGTGTGTGTGTGTGTGTGTGTGTGTGTGTGTGAGTGTGTGTGTGTGTGTGTGTTCAGGTGTACAGTGTGTGTATGTTTGGCCTTCCAAGAGCTCCAGAGATAGAACAGGAAATGAGCGCGACCCAACCCTCAGACAGGAGCTCTCTGACCTGGATTGTGTCCATTTATATCTACACACACACACACACACAGGATCACAAACTGCATTTCAACCACAAAACTCACAATTCAACTCAATCTATTTCTGTTACCACAATAGCTCTGTAATACATTTCTAAATATAAAACAGCACTTATATATAAAAAGTGACAAGATTGTAGTTGTTTGACATTCTGTCATTATAGATCTTTAGAATACAATGAAAAATTATTTTTCGAGACTGTAAAAGAGATCTTTTGGAGAACGTTTTCCAATACTACAAACTTACTCCTTACGTCTTTCTACTTAAAATTGAATTAACATTTAATTTAATGTGTTTTTTTTTTTATTCCTGAGTGAAAATTATTTCAAAGTAAATCCTACAACTTTTTAAGTGAACTTAAATACTTAATACAGTAATTTAATTATACATTATAGAATTAATTCATTCCTTGAATGAATGAATTAATTGGTTAAAATAAATATATTTTACCTTTAAAATGTTATTATAAATATTTAAAAATATAAATATTATACACTACTGTTCAAAAGTGTGGGGTCAGAAAGATTTATTTTTTATTTTATTTTATTTTTTGAAAGAAATTATCACTTATATTAAGTAAGGATAATCAAAAGTGACAGTAAAGACATTTATAATGTTACAAGAGAGATAAATGCTGTTTACCTTTTATTCATTAAAGAATGCTGAAATATGTATCACGGTTTACACTAAAATATTTGGCCGCACAACTGTTTTCAGCATTGATAATAATCAGAAATGTTTCTTGAACAGCAAATCAGTATATTAGAATGATTTCTGAAGATCATGTGACACTGAAAACTGAAGTAATGATCACAGAAATAAATCACATTTTATAATATATTCCACTAGAAAACAGATATTTTAATTTGTAGTAATATTTCACAATTTTACGTTTTTGTTTTCTGTATTTTTGATCTTTCAAAAACATTTAAAAAACTTACTGACTCCAAACTTGACTTTTAAACACTATATAGTATTATTAGTTGCGTAGATCACTATGCTTGTCTAAAATGCAGTAGTTTTGTTGAGAATATTCATGATTTAGCTTTAGGTTCCAGCATGACTATCTTCTGAAGGCTGCAGATCCCTGACATAACACTTCAACCCCCCGGAGAACACGACTTCTCCAGGAACACACACTTTTGTTCCTTAAGGGTCTGCAGATGGCCGTAATCCCATTAAAATGCGGAGGGAAGCCCAAGTGTGTGTGAGTGATTGAGTGTGTAGAGCCGACCTCCTCAGGTCGGGGTGGGCAGTGTCTTTCTTATTTCCCGCCAAAATGACACTAATTATCACCTCAAACAAAAACAATTGGAGTTACACAGAAAAGCAACATCAAAACATGATCATATAATCCTAAAAGTCACAAAATTAACAGCGTGAACAGACAGTTTTCTTCCAAGATCCCAACCATTAAACCTATAGCTTTACACTTTTCCACCTCAATTTCATAATAATTTTGAAATCATAAACATAGTCCCTCTCCTTTTCTCCTGTGTTCACTCAGCACTGGTTTTAAACCATGAAAACTGAAATTCGTTCCAAAAACCAATTACCCTCTCCTACTATTAAAAACAACACATGCTGTCACATGTCTTCCAATTTGCACAACGCACACATATCAGTCAACGTCAAAACACATTAGCGTTTCATGTCTCTTGAGCTCCACGCAGCTCTTGAGAAACCTCTCTGAGAAAAACCATGACTCATGTTACTCTCGCCACAATATTTCAATACATAATAAGAAACATCGAACTAAATCATCCGTGACAGAACATGCAATCCAACTCACAAAAACTACCATTAAGAGTTCCCTTAACAGACCAAACGCATGTCCACGTTATTAATCTTAACTATTGATTTAAATGGATTCATTTAGCAGACGCTTTTATCCAAAGTGACTTACAAATGTGCAATACATGAGCGATTCGTCTTAATTAAAGCTATATGAGATTATGTTTTGGTTAAACAAAATCTGCAATTATAATAAAATATTAGTGATTTAATGAATGAATAAATAAATTAGTGCTGTCAAACGATTAATCGCGATTAATCACATCCAAAATAAAAGTTTTTGTTTACATAATATGTGTGTATAATGTGTTTGTTTATTATGTGTGTATATATAAATACACACACATACAGTATATATTTGGAAAATATTTATATGTATTTATATTATATATAAATAATAAACATATTTAATATATAAACATAACATATTTTTCTTAAAAATATACATGCATGTGCTTGTATTTATATATATATAATAAATATACACAGTAGAGTACACACTCATATATTATGTAAACAAAAACGTTTATTTTGGACGCGATTAATCGTTTGACAACACTAAAATAAATACATAGTGATATTAGTGTGTTATTTCTTAGCACAGAGATGAGAATAGTGTGTTTTGGTTAAAAAAAATTACTATGATAAAATCATACATACACATATGCACAAAATATCTAAATTTAACAAACAAAAATTGATATTAATGTGTTATTGTGTATCACAGAAATTAGAAAATATTGTGTTTTGGGTAAAAAAAAATGTTCTATAATATAATTTAGGATTAGGGTAAATATTTGCGATTTAAAAAAACACAATACTGATATCATTATGTTATTTTGTAGCACAGAGATGAGAATAGTGTGTTTTGGTTAAAATATTTACTATGATATAATAAATTATTTTTTATTTAATTAACTAATGAATAACATAATTAAGTAAATAAATAAAGTGTGACACAGACACACACTTTTTATTATTTATATATAATATAATTAATATTGATATTAGTATGTAATTTTGTAGCACAGAGATGGGATTAGTGTTTTGGTTAAAAAATAAACTATAAAATAATGAAATATTTATAAAAAATAAAATATATACAGAGTGTGTAGTTACTAACCAGCCAAACCTTGAGCTCTCAAAATAGCTTGACTAATGGGGGACGAGTTTAGAAACCTGTCGGAAAACAGTCATTATTTTTGCTAATTTGTTTGGTGCACAAAATAAATACAGTTTAAACCTCATATTATGGTCATTTTACAATATTTAAATCAACCAGATGATGTACTAATAAGTGTGATCACTCTGAAACAAGGACACTGACAGGAAGTGTGACCTGTTTCTCAGGTCAGAGAGACAGAAAAGTGTTTGCTCCAGTAACAGAAAACAAATCCTACGATCACTCCTGAGATTCAACACAGTTTTATGCAGCAGGACCTGAAAGCCATCAGTGCCAGACCGAGGCAGATCTGGGTGCTTCCCTGCGGGACGATCAGCGGCTGTGATAATGGGCAGAATGTGTGAACACATGCAAACGGACTGTGAGAACAGGAACTGAGCCAAAACATGAGGAACGGTCCAGATACGGAACGGCTCGTTCATGTGAGAGAGAAAAGCGCCTGCTCTTTGTGTGCAGCGGCTACAGGAGGGCGTCTGAATTTTGTCCCAATCATGACACGGATTAAAGCACAGAACAGAGTGTGGGAAAAACTCTCGGGACCCTCCTCTCCCTCTCTCAAACTTTCCTTCAACCGCTCAGCGTGTCATTTCTCGGCTCAATCTCTTGATGTTTCTCTCAAACTCTTGTGCTTTTCTTTCTCTCCTCCCCGCAGGACCTTTTTCCACTCAACTCCTGCCTCTCTCACTCCTCCAGACGCAAACTCTCTCTGAACGCTTGAAATCAGCCAGCAGGTGCTTCTGACAGAGCGAGAGAGGGAGAGAAATGAACGTTAAGAATACAAATGACTGCTAAATAAACATTTTAAACAACAAAAGAGTAATCTCTAGCTGAGTGTAACTAGAAAAATATACATTTAGGTTATCAATATGACCATGTGAACTATGAAATACTCAAGCTAGCATGACAATTACAGTCATTTAAATAAAAAAGGACTATTTAAATATAAATTGTATGCATTCTGGAAAGGTAAAAGTTCATTCATGTTGTCTGGCTCTCAGTCTGTCCTTCTGAATTCACACACTCATTAATGTGATAGTGGAGTTCTGCTCAAATTCCTCTCTCACGCGTCCCACATTCTTTCGTCCTTTGTCACTTTTTTTCTTTCCTCCGTCTCACCCCCCCAGCCTGTACTCATAAATTACTGCCGTTCACAAGGTTTGTCCCGTCCACTCACTCACTCACACACGCACGCACACACGCACACACGCACACACACACACACACACGCTCTAACACAGCCTGCCAGAGTTTATTAGGCACATATCGCCTGAGCAGAAAAGACCAAACAAACGACTGAAGCAGCAGTTCTCATATTCAGACTGCATGCAGGTTTAGAAGTCACTACTAGCTGCTGAAGATGGACCCTGATGCCCAGCTGGAATATTATTTGGCATTCTGAATCTTCCCACTGCTCGTAGTATCAGACACACATTCCCCAGCAGATCTCAGCGTCACTATGGGCTCAAATAGCCAGATGATTCATGAATGACTGCTGTAAAGCATGGTGAAAACTACTATACTGATGTTTCACTGCAAATGCAAATATAAAACAATATTAAAAAGAATAATATCAATAAATAATGTAATTAATAATATAATAAAATAATATAACAATATTAATATGTAAATGTTTTATATATATGAATATATATATATATAATATATAATGTATTATATATATATATATATATATATATAAATTATATAATATAAAACATCTATCTGATGACACTCTATATTATTTATTAAAATATTGAATTTATGTGAAGATACCTCAGTTCATCCTATATTACAAACAATAATGATAAATAATATTATAAGAAATTATCAAATTTGAATATTAATATAACATTAAAAAAATATTTATTATATATATATATATATTAAACTTTATAAATATACCATTAATTCAGTTCAATATAATAACAAATTAGTGTATGTATATTTGTATATATGTACATACACAAAATATATTATGTTTAATATTGATTTAAGCATAAATATAAATATAAATTAAATATATTTTATGTAAATCATATATAGACTACAATAATAAATATGAATTGAAAAAAATTGAAAATTATTATTTCAATAAAAAACTGCCTAAAACTGTGAGGTAAAGAGCTGAACGCACTTTGTTCTCTTTGCTGTTATGTTCTCATGATGTCAGCGTGCCTGTGCGGATGCCACCCAGTGTGAGCTGGCACACAGTCGGCCGCCCGGCCAACCCCCGAACCCCCCAGCAATTACCCTCACTACCCATAAGCCCCTCCCCGGCCCTGCTCCTTTCCCAGGGGTTCAGGGGCCACTGTACTCACTACACCCCGTTTCCCATACGCATAATCTTGAATTTTCTCCCCCGGCTCATAAAGAGGCGCTCGAAGCCTCTCAGTCTGCAGCCCATTTCCCAAACACTCTCCCTTTATCTGCCAAGCCCACAGCCTCTTTCTGTCTCGCTCGCTCTCTTTCTGTCTTTTCCACGCTCTCTTTTTGCAGATAATCCATGCTATTTTTTTTTCTTTCCAGTAATATGCTTTCAAGTTTGCCCTGCAGTATTTCCAACTTTAAATTCCTAGGATGAATTCACGTTGAACTTTCTCTTTGAAAATGAAGGTACAGGGCAGTTTTAAAGTTTTTAAAAGTTCTATTTTTTAAAATTTGAAATGCTTTATACTAAACTTTTAGGAAACAAGTTTTATAGTAGATGAAAATAAGATTGAAAATTCCTTGGAAATGTACAATTTTATTTTATTTATATTTTTATAATATACATTTTTATATTTTTTCTATATATATATATATATATATATACATATATATTTATTTATATAAAAAATTCTATAATTTGTAAAAAATAATAAATTCTATTAAAAAACAAGAATTTTAGATTCTAACAACACTAAAGTAAAACAGTGTATTAAATGCCTCTAAGCCTCAAAAACACTGTGAGTGTGAAAAACACTGATACGACTAGCTCATGAAACCACTGCAGTTGATTTATTTTGTGTACAAATAACACGTCTGTCACTCAGTGTTGTATGTTTCTCAGGGATGTGTGTGAACTACATGCTCTGTAATGAAATGATCTTAACCCGTCAGACAATTAATTGTCAGCAGCCTTTCATTCTCGCAGCCCGTAAAATTGACATAAGCTTTACAAACATTCCACACATAGTTTCTCAGGAAGGAAGAGCAAATTGAATCACACACACACACACACACACACACACACACACACACACGTGTTTCTACAGGATTTAAACACATGCTGTACAAGTCATATTGCTGTTGCTTCATTTTGATGATTCAACTATTCAATTCAATTACACTTTATTGTTGGAATTTCTTCAAAAAATTGTCGAGTACACATTAAGCATTAAACAGTAAAAATGCAAATGACGGCGTTAACGAGTGTTTACATGTACAACAAAACCTTGATAATGATCAAAAATCATCTATTCTATAACCCTGTTTTTAGGGTTAAATCAATGAACCCATATCACAAGAAAAAGCATCTGAACGCAAACAGACATGATAAAGGTGTTTACATGCAAAACAAAATCTAGATGTTAAGAGATTTGAAATGATTTAAATGACATTTCATGTCTTCTGGTGTACGATGTGCATGTAAACACACTTCATGATTGGCTAATGCTGTTTATGATTACTTCAATTAGGCTTAAGAAAGCTTATCACACCATTAGTTTCATATTATGAGCTGAAATTACTAACCAAATCATGTTTTTTTGCAGGCTGTCTAACAGCAGTAGCACTATTTCAGTGGTTTATCTCATAACCGCCCTTGTTGATGGATTTACAGGGTGGGCGGAGCTTAAGTACTGCACTATATCACTATATTAATGTTGTTGCTGACTGGTTTACAGAGTGAGGAGGGCTTATTAAGTCCTACGCTGTATTTAAAAAACTGCTGTTTTTGATGGATTTGTGGAGTGGGCGGGGCTAATGTGCTGCTGCAAGCTATATTTCATAACTGCTGCTTCTGAGTGACGTGTGAAGCGGACGGGGCTTATAAATAGCGGCACATGATTTTAAAACTGCGATTTTAGAGTGACTTTTGGAGTAGGCGTGGCTTATGAAGTATATTTGAAAACTGCTGGCTTTGATTCATATGTGGGGTGGGCGGGGCTTATGCACTGCTGCACTTTATTTCATAACTGCTGCTTTTGAGTGATGTGTGAAGTGGGCGGGGCTTATGGGTTATTGTACTATTTGATCTTCCCTCCGGTGATCCCAGCAACCTGCGGAGCCGCGTTATCTCCAGTTTGTACCTGCACAAAGACGCCACACCTGAGCATGCCACCTAGAAAGCCATTTCCTTAATATCACAGGTGGGTGTTCAAATACCTGCCCAGGTGATTGTCCACATACTCCTTCAGCTCAGACACCTGCTCCTCTGCAACCATAGCCCTTGTGATCAGTTGGGCGCGCTCCCTCTCTTGAGCTTCCTGTTGCAATTTTACAGTGTTTACCAAGGTAATGATAGTAAAGCTGTTTCATGGTTACATGTGGGGATGTTTGTGTGTTTAGACAATATACTGCAATGTTTAATAGTTATTAGTTATGGTTAATTAACTTTAGTGGTTTCTTGCGGCAGGTATTTGGCCTACCATGGTGTCTACTAATACTATCCTGGATCAACTTCATTATAAACCAATCAGATTTGATCTTGCTTGAACACGATCATTTTTTATGAACCAATCAGAGTTTTTGAACCAATCAGAGTCCATCAGAGTTTTTGGCTTGAATCAACCATTTATGTTGGTTCCAGGACTAACTTGCTATTGGTTACCTGTGTGGAGTTGGTTATTTCTCTGATCTGCTTTTGAACATCATTCCAGACGTCTTGAGTTAGTCCAACCCTGCAGAATATTTCAACAAAAATACATAAAAGCCAGTAAACAGTATTTTTACAAATAACTGAATGATACTCACCTCTGAGAAGACTCTGTTGATACAGCCATCTGAAATACCAAGTACATGATCAAGTCACAGAGCTAATCCATTAAATAACACACACACACACACACACCTGTTCTCGAGCCAGTTTCAGTTGGCTCTCCAGGCGGGCTTTGTCCTCTCTCAGTCTGTGTAGCTCTCTCTCGGTCTCTCCTCTCAGTTCGATCCCCGTGGGACTGAAGTGGGCCTCAGGGGGTCCGGCCTCTAAAGTGTGTTCAGGGAGTGCCAGGATCTGCTCACGTTGCAGTCTGGGACACAGAGACACTACTTATCAGACCAAATCAGATCTAGTGTGTATGGGAGCAGGTTTCACTTTAAAAGTATTTGTATTTTAGATTTAGCCTAGAATAATCGTTTTACTGAGCATGTTTAATTTTCAAATAAAAGTTCATTAGTATTTGACGACATTTTAGGTTAATTTCATAGTTGAGGCCACTGGTATTAACTAAAACTAAACAAACCATAAAAAAAAATCATTAACAATTAATTTAAATAAAATAAAACATAAATATATGTCGAAATAATATATATTTGATGAATATTATATGTATATGAAATAAATATATATATATATATATAGCTAACTACTAAAATGACAACAAATTTACTAAAACAATAGCATCTCTATGATACTAAAAATAACACAATAGTAAAAGGACTTGCTAAATCAGGCTTTCCCTAAATGGGAGTTATGAGGAAACTGTAGGGGGATTGCGAGTTTGTGATTTTTTCCCCCCAAAATTAAGCACTTATTAAAATACTATATATAATATTATATATATTTTTTGTGTTCCTGCATGTCATAGGACCATTAACCTACACCACAGAACCGTGAGCATGAGAATGAGCTGTTAAAGGGGTCATATGACGTTGCTAAAAAGAACATTATTTTGTGAATTTGGTGTAATGTAATGTGTTTATGTGGTTCAAAAAACATTATTTTCCACATACTGTACATTATTATTGCTCCTCTATGCCCCGCCTTTCTGATTTTTTACAAAGCTTATCGTTCTGAAAAGCGAGGCCTGCTCTGATTGGCCAGCTATCCAGTGCATTGCGATTGGCCGAATACCTCAAGTGTGAGAGGGAAATGTTACACCCCCCTTACCGTATTTTGATGCCGTGTCCCAGAATTGCCCCACTTTATAGAAACAGCCTTTGTGCAAGCCAGCATTGTCGGCTACTCTCCCAGTTTCTCTGTGAAATGCGCTGCACACACTCTAATATTTGGGTTGAACTGTTCTGGAACAGTGTTGTAAATATAACTTAACCACTGATTTCTAGTTGTGTCTTCTTTTGGAAGCTCCACGACATGGCGCCGGCGGCAGCAACAATACTACAGCCTTCTTTCATTGCGTAAACATTTGGGCGGTGTTTTGCAAATCTTCCCACACTGTGACGTAGACATGAGGGGCATGTTTAAATGAGCCGTTTTAGGGGGCGTGGCAAAGTCGCATCGCATCGCAAAATTCATCGCATCATATGACCCCTTTAAATTATTAAAATATTAATGTAACATCTCAGGCAGACTTTATGTAATTATATTTTATAGGTCAAAGGCTTGTGAATCCTTGTGCTAAATGAACACATGTACTGTTAACTGTAAATAGTTTGTATTAAGAGCAACAGGTGCAAATCAGTGGATGTTCAAGCACCTGTAAGCAATGAGTAGTTGTTGATACGTGTTGCTCAGACCCTGTATGCGTTTGCGGTGCGTTCTGACGGCTTTGGTGAGCTGTTCCTCTCTGGAGCGATGGGATGTTTTCACCTCCTCCAGCATGGACTCAACAAACCCCTTCAACTTCTGTCCCAAATCACCATCACCGGCTGCAGTTACACACTCCTACAGCACATTACAAGACTCTTCTAACATCAGTTTGTTTGAAAATGCATCAACTCAAGAAGCCACTATAAATATGTGTGTTAACCATACGTCTGTTGGCTTGTGCACATACTGTAACGTCCTGAATGTAGCGTGTAAGTCGTGCCCTGTACTCTCTGTTGAGTTCCTTCAGATGATTTTGTAGTTTAGACACCTCAGCCTCGGCCTCCTTCAGCTGATGTTGAGAAGTAATCAGTGTCTGCGAGTAGAGAGAACAAATCAGCAGCCAGAAACACATATACAGCATCTTCTGTGTGAATGAGTGATACTATACTGACTGCAGACTGCTGGGACAGCTCGTGTCGGGTGTTTTGAATGGCTCTCTTATTCTCCTGCTGTTCTCTCCCCATGGCCACACTATGAGAGAAAGATAACACACACATATACACACATCGGCTGACCTTCAGCGCCCACGTCTCATGACTAAACGAGTGAACACATGTATCAAAGCCTCCTCACTCATAAAGATAAAAGCTCCACCACAAAACTCCTAATGTAGCAGGTGCACAGAGTTTGGTTTCACTCGGTCAAACTATGAGCAGACACCATTGTACCCTCTTCTGAGTGTAGCACTGACTCTGTTTACATAACACCCGTCTCGGGCGATCCGATCACAGGTGCTCAGGTGAGATAGATGCTATTAACATATCATCATTTGTGATCAGATTGTCTATGATTTTGTGACTGTTATTTATGGCAGATTTAGTTTTAGCAATTTTAGTACAGCTTGTTCCCAATGAATAATTTCTCATTTCTCAAATATACAACATATGTATATTTGTTTGCTGAACTTCAGGTGTGTGTGCTTCACATGATCTGTGTTGCTACATGTTGATATCAGACATACTGAAGATGTTCCTTGAAATCTTTTGCATCCTTTTCAAATGTGCTTGCCAATCTGGCAACATTTCAAAACCCTAGCGCAGTGTATGATTGACAGGCGAGCAGTTGCTCTTTTGTTATCGTGGTCGTGTACACATGCACAAATGTGGTTTTAGTGATCACAAAACATTTTGGGCCTCATTTCACCAGTATTTAGTGCCGTCCACTAGTGTTCGGTAACCCGAGATGGGTCAAAATCTGAGCAGACGTCATGGTGTGTCTCACACTTTCTCCTCTAGCCGTCGTTGGTGACCCTCGTAGCTTTTCCTCAGTTTCTCTAACTCATCTCTCAGGATATTCTGCACTCCCTGCATTGAAAAACAGCATCACACAAGTATATAAAAAAACATATTACAGAAAAATTATGGATAAGCACATTACAACAAGAAATGTTATACTTGATAGCGACTTGATACTTGATATTATTGCCTGGCTATTTATTAAAAGTAGGAAAAAATAAGGACATCCACATAAATACAGTCTGATTGTTCATATTGTCGCAAAATGTAACTATATATTATTGCCCAGCTTTTAACATTTTAAGATATTATAAACATTAAATTCATGTAAATCTGCTTTGAAACTATGTGTATTGTGAAAAGCAATATACAAATGAACAATTAAGAAATTGACTTGACTTGAAAAACTAGGGAATATATAATAATATACTGCTGATATTCTTACGTTTCTTTCCAGTTGGCTCTTGCTCTGTTCAAGCTCCTCTGGCTGTTAAAACAAACATCAAAAACAGAGTATGCATTCACTTCAAGTTCATTAAGAAATAATGCTGTTCCCCTTTCATTTTTTTATAAAAGCAATCATTACCATGATCACACCACCCTGCATCATATTTGCTCACTAAAATCCAGTATTTGTTTCATACTAATTTTGGGGTGCTGATTCCAAGAAAATAAAATATGTTAATTTCATAGCATTTTTGCTTTTGATAACCATTTGTAAGATGAAGAAGTCTTGTGTTATCCCTTAATCAGCAGAAAATCTCCAACAAAGACATGATTCCTGTCCTCCGCTGAGCCAATTCTCAGCCCAATTTGTTCAATTCTCAGCCCATTTTCACACGTATGAATGATTTTGAAGACTATTTTTTTTCCTAACCCTGATTCCCACCTTTTCTGCTCCTTTGCAGATTGAAAGTCAAATGATACTAATGAATACTTCTTTTTGACTGCTTTTGTTATTTTGATAATTGTATTCAAGCTGATTCATATTGAGAATGTGAAAAATCTTCAATCGGTGAGAACATCATCAAATTTTTTCTAGATGCAAGGCTGTGTGATTGTTCATACATTTGGAGTGTGTTCAGATTCATAATTATCTGATGTAGTATCTGAACAGTATCTGATGAGGATGAGCAGGTGTATGTGCGTCTCACCCTGACTCTGTTGTGGGACGTCCTGCTGAGCAGCGCTCGAACCCTCTCCACCTCCAGCGTGTGTCTGTGTGTGCGCTCTCTCTCCTGCAGGAGCGTGTCGTGTGTGTGTGCGAGGGCGAGCAGCTCGGCGCTGAGCTCCTCTGAGTGTGTGCGTTCTCTTTCATAAGCACCACTCAGCGACAGGAAGTTGCTCTTTAGCACTGCGTACTCTTCGGCCAGGTCACGCTCATTTCGCTCAATGACTTCTAAACGTGCCGATGCAGCTGACACTTCCTGTCTGAGCCGGTCACACTCTGTCTGAAGAGACGAGGCGGTGCCCTCCTGAGATAAAACCTGGGGATGAAAGCATTCAATAAATGTGTTAACCATTACTTTGATCATCAGTGTGTATCGCACGCACTTACCATGTTTTTCAGTTTAAAGACCTCCGCTTCATACTGCTCTCTCATTTTATTGGCCTGAATCTGCACATCAACAAGGTCTTTTGAGATCTGAAACACATATGCATGAAATATGAACTGATGCATCAGACAGATCCCATATTTCCAGGTGCATTTCAGATCCTACCCTCAGTTTGTCTTCCTCACACTGGACCAGTTTGACTGACAGGTCGCTTTGTGACGCAGCCTGCTGGCCCAGTTTGTTCTGGGCTGAGTCTAGCTTACTAAACAGCACTTCATTTCGTTCCCGCAGCTGTACCTGTAAAGAAATCACAACATTCAGACCCCCAGTATACCTATATAAGTATAATCAAGATTTTATTTATAGTAACACTCAGTAAAAACAGTAGCACTTAATTAATTACTGAGAAAAACTATGAAAATGCATACAATTCAATGGTTTTATACACTACTGTTCAAAAGTCTCCTCTGCTCACCAAGGCTGCATTTATTTGATTCAAAATACATTAAAAACAGCAAGTCAATTGTGAAATATTAATTCAAATTAAATTAAAATCTGTGTAATTTATTGCTGTGAATTTTCAGCATCATTACTCCAGTCTTCAGAGTCACGTGATCCTTCAGAAATCACTTTAATATGTTGAAAAAAATCATTTTTGTGAAAACTATGATAGTTTTTATTTTTCAGGATTCACTGAGGAAAGTTCAAAAGAACAGCATTCATTTGAAATAGAAATATTTTGTTTTTAATGTCACTTTTAATCAATTTAATGTGTTCATACTGAATAAAGGTAATCATTTCTTGAATCAACCCACCAATCAATCAATCAATCAACCAATCCTACCCCAAACTTTTGAATGGTAGTGTGTATATTTCTCACTTACCTTGATTAAAAACCCTGGCTTTTTACATTCCAATTATTTATAATGCATAAAAGGTAAATATGAATTTATATAAACTGACATTATAATTGTTTGGCTTAACTAATGGCCTGTTTTAACTACTATAATCTTTTTATTATTATTAATAAACTTATAGAGTTAATTCCTTTCAGATGACAAGAAAATATCTTACATTTTCTTCAGTCAGAGAGCGAATTTGCTCCTGAAGTTGGTTAATCGAGCTCTGTTTATTCGTCGAGTCCATGTTCTGCAGCTGGTTTCTATAAACATGAGTCTCCATGGGCGTTCATAATGAGAAACAGCAAACTGTCAAAGAGAGCTCCATTGAATCAAAGTAAACGATTCTTTCTGATGATTCAGTTGATTCAGTTGAATCATCAGGGTTGCTTAATTAGACACGTTTATATCAATCAACTTTCGATGCTATTTCATGAACACGTTAAATATTAGAAATACTGAACACAATGAATAAAAAAATAAAAAAATACAGAAATATGATTTGTGCTGCATCTGCTCAACAAATGTTTTCTAAACAAATGAATCATTAACAACAACATCAAGTGTCAGCACAAATATAAGACATGTATAGCCTGAGAAGCAGTCTATGGCCAAATCAGATCTGCTTTGTTGTGGAAACAGTTTTGCTGAATTGTTCGTTCTGTTTGGTAAATATCAAGGGCTCTTGTGAAAATCCAAAAGCCCATTGTCCTTTACAATAGAAACAGGTTGTAAATCCAGAGCATTTTATTGTTTAGTTGGACTGAATCGTGATTCATTTGTCTGATACGGGATAAACAAATTGAAAAATGTTGATTCGGCATATTTCCCTTGTTAATAATACACTAATACGAATGAATTATGGCATTACTTTTGCGTATTGACTCGCTGAATCGGTTAACTGAACAGATTCAGTAAAAAGAGTCAAATTTTGTCAACTGAACCCCAGCAGCGGTAAATATCTTTGTCCACTTTAATGGTTAAATACTAGTTCAAATTAATACATTTATTAAACTCGAAATTCAAAATCGAAAACTAATGAAAGTGAAAATATATGCCAGTCTGGCGAGATGAAACATAGCTGCAACAAACTGAACTGAAAATAAATCCATTATCAATAAAACTTGCCTAGAAAAAAAAAAATACTTTTTTTGAGACTGTTTGAAAGAACCGATTCACTAAGGAATAGGCCGTTAGTTTTTATTCTAACTGGCAGGAAAATGGGCTAATCAGGGACAAATAAAACACATTCTATCTTCCACACAAAACACTTGAACATTTAACTTTGAGAGAGGTCATGTATTTCACTCAATATGATTAAGTAAACGTAGAAAAATTTATTAAAATGTATGCAAGATATATGATACAAAGATAGCAGTACAAGTCTGGTCATTAAATAATTTGTAAATTGTACAAAATGACATATATATATAATGGTCCCACGGCATTCTTGTTCAAAAGGCCACACACATCACGTACATAAGTGCATTTTGGGCATTCGCACACAAGCTACTCTACTTAAGGCAACCTGCAAAGTGGCTTTAACAAAATCACACACCTATCGAAAACGTCCCATTTACTAGACTGGAAGTCTCATAGAAATATGGCACATTTGTTTTAAAAATGGGGTGAGCAATCCAAGACTCAGGCAGGCAGGCTTCTGTAGGCTAGTCGTGTGCATTGAGAAATGTTATCTAGGACTTCCTAAGCAAGTCGTTCTCTCAATGATTGATGTTCTCATCTTCCTCCACCTCTTCATCATCCTCGGGAGCATGGGTGTTCGTCTCTCTGTAGACCAGACGGACTCCAGCAGCGTTCTGTAGCGCCTCCAGACTGCTTTGACTCACATACAAGCTCAAGTTTATGTTGGGACGCGTTGATCTCAATTCCTCTATTTTACTCCAAGCCTAATACACATAAAAAAAACAATATTTAATCAAAATACAACTAGTTTGTCCAAAAATGACACATTGACCCTCGTGTCATTCCAAACCAAATTTGTTATCCTGTAACTTTTCTAACCTTATTCGAATACTTAAATCTGTGTTAGGAACAGACTGAAATTCAGGTTTTCAGACCTGAAAGAGTCTTCAAACCCCTTTTGTAGAAGAAGAAAAAACAGCATTGAGAGGAATTTGAATGACATGAGGGCAAGTAAATAATGGTGAACACCATTCCTCCAGAGTATAGCATGGCTATGGTTTCTCTTGAATACTAAGGGGGCTTTCACACTGGCAGTTTGGTTGGAACAGTTCACAAGAGAAACTAGTAATGTAAAAGCTGTCATTCGGACCCGGGAGTGCACAGTGGTACCAAACCAAAAATGACCTGTAGGAGCTTGTCTAAAGTTTGGTCATTAGTTCAAGAAAAGCACATATAGGGGAAGAAAGTGGTGAAGATTTATCTTAGATAAGAGTGAAAGTGAGCATGCAGCATAATTGTGTAAAGTGAATGCAATCATAGTCTGTTTTCTCCTCAAAAGAGTCCGTTTGCAAGTCTTCATGCAATGCACATAGTTCCCAACGTTGTGTTGTCTATCATGCTCGCTTTGCATGTTTGTAATTACGGAAGATGATCGCAAATGCATTGGGTTTAATAGAATCAAGTGAGTCTGAAACCAATGTTGTGGGAAGTCCAGGAATAACTGCACTTTGATTCGGACCGGAGCAATGCGTCTAGTGTGAAAGCCGCCTAAAATACAATATACCTGCTGAAAGTTGCCATGATGGCAGTAGTGCTCCACCAGGAACCCATATGCATCTCCAACACGCACCGCAGGGTCCAGATCCTTCTCTTCCAGCAGAGACTCGCACACACACACCGCTTCCACTGGATCCTCCTCATGCATCCTACACACACACAAATACATGTACAGATGTGGCCCTGGAGCACAAAACCAGTCATAAGTTGCACAGGTATATTTATAGCAGTAGACAACAATACACTGTATGGGTCAAAATTATGGATTTTTCTTTTATGCCAAAAATCATTAGGATATTAAGTGAAGATAATGTTCCATGAAGATATTTTGTAAATTTCCTACCGTAAATTGATCAAAACTTAATTTTTGATTAGTAAAATGCATTGCTAAGAACTTCATTTGGATGACTTTAAAGCGGATTTTCTCAAAATTTTGACTTTTTTGCACCCTCAGATTCCAGATCAGATTCAGATTGCATCTCGGCCAAATATTGTCCTATCCTAACAAACCATGCATCAATGGAAAGCTTGTTGAAAGGTTTTGTGGTCACAAATGAAATAAAATAAAACAAAAACTCCTTTTTCATCAGTACCTTCTTGCTTGAATGAATCTCTTGACGAGGCCGAGTCTGTGTGTCAGTATGAGGAGTTTGCTATCAGCCTCGTCTCCACTGCGACCCTTTGCTTTAGTCAGACACTTGCACGCCTCCGTCAGAGCGCCATACGCCTTCTCATAATTCTGATAGTCGTCAATTTCCACCTGTGTGCATTCACAAAAATAAAGGTTCCAGAAAGGGATTTTCACAACAATGCCATATAAGAACCATTTTTGGTTCCTCAAAGAATCTTTCAGTGAACAGTTCTTAAAAGAACCATTTTTTCTTAGTGTGAAGAACATTTTAATAGTCTCTAAAGAACCTTTTTCCACTCTATAAACAACCTTTTGTGGAATGGGAAGGTTCTATGGATGGTAAATGTTCTTCACGGAACCACTAATGCCAAGAAATGTATTTTTAACACTGAGTAAGATATTATTGCATGGTCAGTTTTCACAGTACCGTCGGACACACGTTCTCAGTACCTCAGCACAGGCCTCATAAAAGCCAGCGAGCAGATCGAGCGCACGTCCTTTTGTGTAGAAGCCGATGATGTTCTTCATGATCTCCGGGTCGTTCCTCCAGTCCAGTGACTGCAGGTAATTGGCTGCCATCACGTAAATTTCCTTCTGTCTGGAAACACCTGCGAAAAACACTATTTTCTCGGTATCGCCGGATTTCAACAGTGCTCGCATCGCCTGTCAAAAATGAGAACAAGAACAGAGAAGAAAACTTGATATCTTTGCTTTTTTCATGAGCCCGGTGAAAACCTATTTCAGGATAAGTGAAGATATAAATAGGCAATAAATAAATATAAAAGATGAAACACATGCATTTTTTTCAGAACCCCCTGATGCTATATTTATATGGCCAGAAAGTAAGATTAAATGATGTTAGCTTGTAATGTAAATCAATGAGACCTTATATCAGACTACTAAAATACATATTAATACATAAAATACATACAAATATTAGTTGTCACTCTATAGCTCCCATTAATGTCTTACTGAGATGCTTAGTTGTGTGATCAAAGCTCTGTAGTTTGAAATCATTTAATGCAATGCAATACAGATTGAGATATGAACAAATAAACCTGAAATTAATGCGTAAAACAAGTTTTGATCATGTTTATAATTTAAAGGCCTCAGAAATTCACATATCAATACACAGCCAGCTTTATAGGGTTAATTTGAGTTTAAATTATTTTAAGTGAGAAAAAAGTAACATATGAAAAACATGAAACTAGCTCAGTGTAGAAAATTGATGGGATAACGATCAATTCTATTGTTTGGCATCATTATACATAAATATCTGACTGCAAATGCAGTGAATCAGAATCAAGTATTCACAAGAGCCATGTCATTAGATTACAAGAAATGTTTCTGTGAGGGCAAAATGAAAGCTGTCATTGATTACGCCAGTCATTGATTAGCCAATCAGCTGTTGGTTTGTGCACAAGTCAAACCTTGATCTTGTTTCCAGCTTGTGTGTATTTTTTAGTGGCTAAGTGGTAGTTGCCCTGCCGCATGCAGCAGTCTGCGATTTTCTCCAGCAGCTCCTTTCTCCCGGCCTCAGACAGATGGGACGAGTCTTTTGGCACCGTCAGACTTTCGGCCAGATCTTCTGTGATGGTCAAACTCTGGTCCAAACACAACTGGAGCGCCTCATGGTACTACACACACAAATCCATATGAATAGAGTTACGAAACACTGTTGTGATTTCTATGTAATTCTACTATTAGGGAATGGCAACTATAAAGTTTTAATAATCATTCTAATTCCATGAAAACAGAATTAGCCCACAATTATAACGATAATGACAAGAGGAATGATATGGCTGGAACAAATTTTCCAGCTGATGAATGATAAAAACATTGACAGCCAATCAGAATCCATCTTGCTTCAAGAGATTGAGCATTTAAAGCAGCAGACAACAAAACTGCAGCTTGCATTTAAAATAAACAAAGTTATTGTGAGTTACAGTTATTGTTCTTGTTGTAAACTGCCTTTTTGTTCGGTTTGCATGCATGAATGTCATGAATATGAAATGATTGGTTGTATGAAAGCGCATGGTGTGTTCACCTTTTTGGCAGCCACCAGCAATTCCACAGCTTTCTGGTACTGAGCGTGTTTTATGAAGAAATCAGAGCAGCGTGCTAGTAGGGCAGGGTCACTGTTTTCATTCAGGTCCTCTGCGATCAGCTGCAGAGCTCCAAACTGCTCTGTGGCAAATGCTAGCTCCAAAGCCTTAGACACATGACCTGCCTGGAAAGGTGGAATGAAGATGTCTTTTATAAGCGATCAGCACCACCTAGTGGTAAAGTTGTACGGTGCATAAACTTGTTTGGGATGTACCTTATGATAAAGCATAACAGCTCGGTCCATGTGCGTTCCTTTCTCTTCATAATACATTGCTGTATCCATCATGTCCTCTGGATTGCTAAGCAGTGCCAGATTCATGAGCTGCTCGTCCAAGTTATTCTCTTTACACAGTCGGATGGCGTTGTTATAGGCTTGTGCGCGTGTGTAGAAGTGCACCGATTGGCTGGTTTCATCCTGTCCCTCGTACTGCCGTGCAACATGATAAGACGCTGCTCTGTTGCCCGTCTCATTGGCTATCTCACTCGCCTGTCAAAAATATAGATCATTGTGAAGCGTTTGGTTCATTTTGTTTTGGACACAAAGGAAACTTCAGTCAACATACCTTTTGAATGTTTCCTAGATAACAGTGCACGCGCACTTGAGACAGGTAGTCCTGAGCGAGGTCGTAGTAATGCAGCGCAGCCTCCATGTCTGATTGGCTCTCTAGATAATGACCCCACCACTTGTACAGTTCCCTGGCCAATCACACACCAGACATCAGAGAATATCAAAGCCATGTCAGACTGCAGGGACCAGAATCATGAATCAATAAATCAAACTCACTTGTCCTTCATTTTATTGATATAGATCTCCAGTGAAAGATTGTCCTCCATCAGCATTCTCGGCACTTCAAACCGATGTGTGTCTGACTTCTCAAAACTATAGAATGGGACAGAAAAGAGGTAATATATACATACATAGACATTTGTGTATATATATATATATATATATATATATATATATATATATATATATATACACATATACATTTAAGGCTGCCATTTTTTTAGAGTTGAAAAGTGTTTTACTTTTTTTTATTTATTACTTTCTATTGATACTTTTCAATCAGAGATACTAAAGAGATTACAATATATTTTTTAATATTTTTATTTTATTTTTGAAAGACGTTTCTTAAGCTCACAAAGGATGTGTTTATTTAATAAAAAATATTTTTTTAACTATTATTACTATTTTAAAAAAATACTTTGTAAAACAATATAATTTAAAATGTCATTTATTTCTGTGATACAAAATTTTATTTTTATGCAGCCATTATTCCAGTCTTTAGTGTCACATGATCCTTCAGAAATCATTCTAATTTGATTTAAAAACATAAAACAAAATCTTAATTATTCCAAATATTTGATTGGTAGTGAAAATTTACGGAGCAGATTTTTTTTTTTCTTAAATACTTATACTTTTATTCAGTAATGATGTATTAAATTGATCAAATATGAGAGGAAAAACATTTTTTTTTTTCAAATAAATGCTGTTCATTTGAACTTTCTATTCACCAACAAATCCTGAAAAAAGCAGTAAATCAGTATATTAGGATGATTTCTGAAGGGTCATGTGACACTGAAGACTGGAGTAATGATGCTGAAAATACAACTTCGCATCAAAGAAATAAATTATATTTTAATTTACATTACAACAGAAAACAGTCATTTTACATTGTAAAAATATTTCGATATTTACAATATTATTATTTTTACTGTATTTTTCACCAAATAAATGCAGCCTTGGAGAATAAACGAGACTTCTTTCAAAAACCTTAAAAATGTGACTAACCCCACACTTTTGAACAATAGTGTTTATACTATATTAAAAATGACTGATATTTGTTGGATCTTGGATGTGTCTGACAGCAGGGATTGTGTGTGAACGTGACACTCACTACGCCAGCGCTAGGTTCTTGTCTCCCATGGCCTCCAGGTGTTTGGCGTAGCTGTAGTAAGTGGTTCGGAGGTGAATGCGGTCGTGCGTTTCTGCCGTCTCCACCGCCTGCTGCCACTGACCTGCCGCCTGATAAAACTTATTCAATAAATCAAACCTCCCGCTTGACTTATACAAACGCTCTGCATCCTCCTGCAAAAAGAGAGAGAGATGCTGCGGTAAACCCAAACGTTTGAATCCAAATGTTTAGTTCTTGTTATTGAACTGAATGAGACAGAGAGGCTCCAAGTGCTCTAGGTTTATTTAGACAACGCTGTGTTTGTGCTTGTGTGCTTTAAACACGACATGAAACGTCATTCACAATGTATTCAGCTTCCATAATGTGACACACCTCAGAGTGAGACATATATATATTACATAAGAGGTGAATTTTGTGCTCATGTAATCTATGGAAAGTGTTTATGTGTCTTCTTACAAGCATGCCCAGCTGTGTAGCCAGAATGGCCACCTGCGCCTCCACCTCCGGCTCTTTTTCAGCGTCCCTGAGAGCACGAGCGGCCCGCGCATTTCCCATGTTCCCCAGACACACGCGTGCCACGTCCAGACGACGACTCTTCACACACATCCGAGCCATGTTCTCCCACACCGCCTCGCTGCAGACGCAGATACACATAACACAAAAAACATTCAGTTCACTTCAAAAGCCAGAGATGTCTCAAAGAAAGCCATAAGACAGAACAACTTGAAAGAAGAAGGTTTTTAAAACTCATCCTAACAGTCTTAAAACAGGTTCCACAGCGGCTCTTTGAGTTGCTATATGGTTTTAAATCAACAGACTGTTATTTTAAAGCAAAAGTATATAGAAGTGTCTCTAAAGAACTAGAGACTGTTTCCACGCTTTTTGACTTGCTAACTTCCATGGCTTTTCTAATATTTTGTGATCATTGAATGAGATTCAGATGCATCCGCTAATGATTCACTCTCAGACCGGTTTGTAAACTCAGCAAGAAGATCCATGATCTCAAAAGTCAGACATTAGTATGGCTCACAAGTAATATTTACTCTACATAAGTAAAATATTTTAAATGCCGAGCATAACATTAAAGATGTAATTTTTAGTAAAAGTTTACAATAATGTTTGATTTGTTAATTACATTAGTTATCATCAACTAATAATGAGAAATACTGTACACTGTATAAAAATTAAGTTTTTGTTGTAGAAACTTAAAACAATAAGTTGAGGAAACTCAAAAATCTGCAAGTGAAAGATTCAAAGACAATCTGCTGAAGATGGTTGCCTTAAACGTCTAAATTCTCTCAACTTTTGATTTTTTACAGCACTGTAAAAAACATTAAGATCAGAAAATTATTTTAGAAGTACACTGTAAAAAAAAAATTTTGTTGTAGATTTTTGAGTTCTCAACTTGTTTTAAGTTTATACAACAAAAAGTTGAGAAAACTCAAAAATCTACAAAAAAATTTTTTTTTACAGTGTACTTCTAAATCATTTTCTAATCTTAAATGTTAAATTTGAAATGTACTAATACATTATTAAAATGTAAACAATGAAAAGTTGTTTTTATCAGCTAAAATGAACAGACTAGTAAATACTGTTACAAAAGTACTGATCGTTCACTGTAAAAAAAAAAAAGTTTAAAAAAAATCTGCTGAAGCTGGTTGCCTTAAAATTTGAAGTTGGCTCAACTTTTCTTTTTTTTTTTTACAGTGTTGTTAGTGTAAGTCATTGCATCAACTAATGATAACTAATGTAATCTTATTGTAAAGTGACAGAGAATTCTTTATTAGGAAGATTGTATTTCATTCCATTATAAAATGTTTTATTGTAACTTTGGGGACCATTTAGAAAAAAATACTTTAACATTTTTTTTTTACTTAAAAAGGTTTACAATGACATCATCGTGGTTTAAACTGATTTTCTTTCCAGATTTCAGATGAATTTTTTTGTCAATATTCTTCTTGTCCTTTTTCTCAAAACTTCTGTTCTGCACCATTTTAAAGTGTGTAAAAGTGCACTGAAACAGTGAGAGGGTGTTCAAAGATGATTTTTAAAGGGTGAGAGGATGTTTTAAAGATGATATTTGTGGAAACTCTTCACACTTCAGCACTTAGCAGCTGCTCTTTGAGTGTTTCTGCTGTTTCTCCCTCCGTTCCACCTCATGAGCGAACCGTCCCAGCTATGCATGGAATGACCCCATCAACACCCAACACTCTCTGGCCCACATTCCCTCTCTCCCACTCGCTTGGCCCTTCGTGCACTCCCTGCTTTTTTCATCCACTTCCATCTGGTCTTTATTTATCCAAAATCCCCCCGTTCTCTCATTTTTTTTTGCTGCTCCGTTTGGCTTTTAGTAGATACAGATGTGGGCTGTTTATTAGAGCTAAGCAACAGGAAATTCCCCGAATCTTTGGGGGACCAGAACTAGAAAAGACATAACAGAAAAGTAGAAAGAGAATTATGATTTCCCCCTTTTTTTTAATAAAACATGGAAATAAAGTACATTTTTACATTGTTCTGGGTGGTTGCAAGTAAAAATAAAACTTGAATCTCTATGATCTTCTAGTCTCTTGGCTCCTTCGGTGTGTATCTGTGGGATTATAGTCCAGTAAGTGACACAAAGCACACCTCTTCTCAGAAAGATACATGATGTGAGGAATCATTTATGTCTGGAGCACAAACATTGCAGGACGATATACAAGATTCTTAAAAATAAAGGTTCCTAAAGGTGGTTTTTGCAATAATGCCATAGAAAAACCATTTTGAGTTCCTCAAAGAACCTTTTAGAGAACAAATCTTAAAAGAACCATGTTTCTTAGTGTGAAGAACATTTTAGTAGTCTAAAAGAAAATTTTTCCAAATTTGTATTCTTAAAAATAAAGGTTTCAAAAGGGGGTTTGGCAGTGATGTCATAGAAGAACCAATTTTTGGTTCATGATCTTATGGAAAGAACATTTCAGTAAACAGATCTTAGTCTTTAAACAACTTTTTACCACTATGAAGAACCTTTTATGCAATGGAAAGGTTCCATGGTATAAAATAACATGCTTAAAAATAATTGAATCATTTAATTGAATAATTTAATCTCCATAGAACAATTAATTCCATAAAAGGTTCTTTATAGTGGAAAGAAAGATTATTCAAATGTTCTTCACATTAAGAACGCTTGTTCTTTTAAGAACTGTTCACTGAAAGGCTCTTTGGGGAACCCAAAATGGTTCTTCTATGGCATCTTTGTGAAAACGGCCTTTTGGAACCTTTAATTTTAAGAATGTGTAGAATGGAAAGATTCCATGGATGTTAAAGGTTCTTCACGGAACCATCAATGCTAATCAAGCACCTTTGTTTTTAAGAGAGAAACTGAACTTTAACATTTAAGTGTAATTAGACCAAAGATATCTATGATATTTCATCTCCTGCTACATTAATAACCAGCTCACTAATTCAAAGAGAGAAAGAGGACGGGTGTTGCATTCTGTTCTGTCTGCTTTCCTTCCAGGAAACACATCCTGTAGCTGGAGTAACGTGTTTGTCACCGACCGAGAGAGAGAGAGAAAACTTATTCCCAAGCACTACTACCCTCTCATCAGTCCTTCTGAGCTTTTCAGGGATAAAGCACACACGTGCTCACACGTAAACATGGGAAACTGGTTAAGACGAGTAATCTGAGATAAACGAGCGAGGAAAGAGTGTGGGAAAGAACGAAGAACAGAGACCGCATCACGCAGACATTCCTCAGCAGGGAGACGAGGAGAAAAAAAACAGCCAGCGCACATCTGGAGGAGAAAGGGGGAGGAACGGACGGGCAGAGAGCAGCAGAAGAACGGAGCGATTTAACGAAAGCGTGTGTGTTTATGTGATGGCCTTGGAGGACCAGTGTCCAGCCTTACGAGCAGCAGTGACCCCCGACTCTGAGGAAGAGGGTTAGAGACTCCTGTCAAGACTCAAGAATGAGTGGCGATGTCCTCTAGCTAACCTTTCACAGCGTTCATGCCGCTCTGCGTTTCTGCGTAGCGTGCCTGTGGACGTTTCAGGATTTCGGGCACTCCAGTGGGGTGTATGGCCGTGCGCAGGCTGGTGGTGGTGGCGGCGGCAGTGGCCCTGCTTTCTCTGGTGCTCAACAACTGGACGACTTTCAGCTCCAGCTGGGTGCTGCAGGTGCTGGAGGACGGCCGGCGGCGGAGCGTGGGGCTCTGGAGAGCATGTGCACACGAGGACACACATGCTCACGAGCCCACAGCCTGCCAGAGACTCAGCTGGGGCTCGGAGCTCGCGGGGTATCAGGAGTCACGCAGCACTGTCAAACGTGAGTCTCCGGCGAATACATGCTAATACATGCCTCTGCAGTAAACTAATTTCTGCACATTTTAATGCACTGATACCCTTTATTTAACAGAGAAAAATAACACTTTTATCAAAATACATTTTTAACAGATCATTAGGTAATGTGCAATCAAACATAAATATTGCTAAACATAAAAGTCTAGAATTTTAGAGCTAAGCATGATTTTGTCAGCATAATATCTAAGCATGTCTTATTGAAAGTTATAGTGATGTAGAAAAGCAATGAAAATATGACTAACAATTACATAATGTTTAGTACAAATACACTGAAATATTTAGAAATGTCATACATCTCTGATTAATGTATTTTTATACAGTGGTGTGAAAAAGTGTTGGCCCCCTTTTGCATGTTTGTCACACTTTAATGTTTCAGATTATCAAACAAATTTAAATATTAACCAAAGATAACACAAGTAAACACAACATGCAGTTTTTGAATGAAGTTTTTTATTATGAAGGGAAAACAAAATCCAAACCCACATGGCCCTGTGTGAAAAAGTGCTTGCCCCCTAAACCTAATAACTGGTTGGGCCACCCTTAGCAGCAACAACTGCAATCAAGCGTTTGTGATAACTTGCGTTGAGTCTGTTACAGCGCTGTGGAGGAATTTTGGCCCACTCATCTTGGCAGAATTGTTGTAATTCAGCCACATTGGAGGGTTTTCGAGCATGAACTGCCTTTTTAAGGTCATGCCACAGCATCTCAATAGGATTCAGGTCAGGACTTTGACTAGGCCACTCCAAAGTCTTCATTTTGTTTTTCTTCAGCCATTCAGAGGTGGATTTGCTGGTGTGTTTTGGATCATTGTCCTGCTGCAGAACCCAAGTTCGCTTCAGCTTGAGGTCACGAACAGATGGCCGGACATTGTCCTTCAGGATTTTTGGTAGACAGCTGAATTCATGGTTCCATTTATCACAGCAAGTCTTCCAGGTCCTGAAGCAGCAAAACAGCCCCAGACCATCACACTACCACCACCATATTTTACTGTCGGTATGATGTTCTTTTTCTAAAATGCTGTGTTACTTTTATGCCAGATGTAATGGGGCACACACCTTACAAAAAGTTAAACTTTTGTCTCGTCAGTCCACAGAGTATTTTCCCAAAAGTCTTGGGGATCATCAAGATATTTTCTGGCAAAACTGAGACGAGCCTTTATGTTCTTTTTGCTCAGCAGCGTTTTTCGTCTTGGATCTCTGCCATGCAGGCCGTTTTTGCCCAGTCTCTTTCTTATAGTGGAGTCATGAACACTGATCCTTAACTGAGGCAAGTGAGGCCTGCAGTTCTTTAGATTTTGTGGTGGGGTCTTTTGTGACCTCTTGGATGAGTCGTCGCTGCGCTCTTGGGGTAATTTTGGTCGGCCGGCCACTCCTGGGAAGGTTCACCACTGTTCCATGTTTTCTCCATTTGTGGATAATGGCTCTCACTGTGGTTTGCTGGAGTCCCAAAGCTTTAGAAATGGCTTTATAACCTTTTCCAGACTGATAGATCTCAATTACTTACTTTCTCATTTGTTCCTGAATTTCTTTGGATCTCAACATTATGTGTAGCTTGAGGATATTTTGGTCTACTTCACTTTGTCAGGCAGGTCCTATTTAAGTGATTTCTTGATTGTGAACAGGTGTGGCAGTTATCAGTAACCCAGGTGGCTAGAGAAACTGAACTCAGGTGTGATAAACCACAGTTATGTTTTAACGGGGGGGGGGGGGGGGGGGGGGGGTGAACACTTTCACACCACTGTATATGTTTTGATGTTACACACACATGTAATAATAAAAATAAAAGTATATAAATAATAATATTTAAATAAAATATAAAATATCTATAATATATGAAATGTAATAAAAAAGGAATATATATATATATATATATATATATATATATATATATATATCCATATTGCAATTTAATATATATATATATATATATATATATATATATATATATATATATATATATATATATATATACACACACTTTCATATATTTTAGATTCATTACATGTAAAGTAAAACATTCCAAAAGTTTTTTTTTGTTTTAATTTTGATGATTAGAGCTTACAGCTCATGAAAGTCAAACATCAGTATCTCAAAATATTAGAATATTTACATTTGAGTTTCAATTAATGACCATCCCTACAGTATAAATTCCAGGTATCTCTTGTTCTTTGAAACCACAATAATGGAGAAAACTCCTGACTTGGCAATGATCCAGAAGACGAACATTGATGCCCTCCACAAAGAGGGTAAGTCACAGAGGGTCATTACTGAAAGATGTAGCTGTTTACAGAGTGCTGTATCAAAGCATATTAAATGCAAAGTTGACTGGAAGGAAGAATTTGGGTAGGAAAAGGTGCACAAGCAACAGGGATGACCGCAAGCTTGAGAATACTGTCAAGCAAAGCTGATTCAGACACTTGTGAGAGCTTCACAAGGAGTGGACTGAAGTTGGAGTCAGTGCATCAAGAGTCTCCACGCTCAGACGTCTTCAGGAAAAGGGCTACCAAGCCACTTCTGAACCAGAGACAACGTCAGAAGCATCTTACCTGGGCTGTGGAGAAAAAGAACTGGTCTGTTGCTCAGTGGTCCAAAGTCCTCTTTTCAGATGAAAGTAAATTTTGCATTTTATTTGGAAATCAAGGTCCCAGAGTCTGGAGGAATAGTGGAGAGGCACAGAATCCATGTTGCTTGAAGTCCAGTGTGAAGTTTCCACAGTCAGTGATGATTTGGGCTGCCATGTCATCTGCTGGTGTTGGTCCACTGTGTTTTCTGAAGTCCACAGTCAACGCAGCCATCTACCAGGAAATTTCATGCTTCACGCTTCCTTCTTCCTCAGCTTTATGGAGATTCTGATTTCATTTTCCAGCAGGACTTGGCACCTGCCCACACTGCCAAATGTACCAAAAGCTGGTTCAATGGCCATGGTGTTACTGTGCTTGATTGGCCAGCAAACTCGCCTGACCTGAACCCCGATAGAGAATCTATGGGATATTGTCAAGAGGAAGATGAGAGACACCTGACCCAACAATGCAGATGACCTGAAGGTCGCTATCAAAGCAATCTGGGCTTCCATTACACCTGAGCAGTGCCACAGGCTGATTGCCTCTATGCCACACCGCATTGATGCAGTAATTCATACAAAAGGAGGCCCAACCAAGTATTGAATGCATAGAAATGAACATACTTTTCAGAAGCCTGACATTTCTGTTTAAAATATCCTTTTTTTTTTTTAGATGTACCTGTGTGTGTGTATATATATATATATATATATATATATATATATATATATATATATATATATATATATATATATATATATATATATATATATAAATAAATATAAAACTATAATAAACTAATATTTTATTATTTTTTATAATATACTATAATATAATATTACATTTGATTATTTTGTCTTAATTTAGAAATTGCTTTATTGCATTTTATTTAATGTATTTCTCTTTCTGGCAATTTTGCTTCATTAAAAATATATAATTAAATTAATTCATTAAAAGGAGCAGAAATCTGTCAAGCTTAAGATCATTGCAGGAATCTATGATTACTCAACAAGACAGTTTGCTAAAAAGTGTCAAAATGTTTAGCAATTTCAATGAACTGCTTTCATATGAATTGGCAGCCATAAACTCTTATATACAATATTTATTTCTTTAAATCTGAGTTCTAGATGTCTAGAGGTCATTTTTTATTTAATTTGACTCATATCAACTTGATGTCTGGCTAGTATTAAACCATGGCAACTATCACTGGATGAACATGCAAGCAGAGATTTGCTGGCCTGTATCATGCAGCTTGGCACGTCTGTCCATCTATCCTGATTTAGAAATAGGAAACGGATAGACACAGTGAAGGATTGTCTTTCAGGAAGTGACACCCACATTGGCACAGTTGTGTCTTATGGCCATCTGCAGCTGGATCTTCCTTACAATGATTCAGATCCTCTACCTACACACACACACACACCTCTGCTCACACATGTATATGTGAATCAAATGAGTCACTGAATCATTTATGAATCATTTGAGCATTCATATTTCTGTTTTTCTGATTGCAGTTCAGTTTGACATGATGCGGGCATGTAACCTGATGGCTACGGTGGCTCTGACCGTGGGACAGCTAATCTTCCTGTTTGGGTTACTGGAGATAAGCCACATTACCCAGGATTCTCAGTGGTGGGAGGAAGCCATCGCTGCCCTGTTCCAGTTAGCCAGTGAGTGTTCAAACCCGCTTCTACAGTCGCTAACAAACACTAACAGCCCCTTTGAGGAGCGTCAAGAAGCCTGACACAAACACCACACACCCACCTTCAAACAACACATTAATTCTTCAATATCAAGCCGTCTGTCCTCAGAGATACAGTCTCTATTGTCCTGTGTTTGTTGTTCTGCATTTTGGGAAAGGAAAGATGGAGCTTTGAGGATCTGTAACAGAACAAACATCAACAAAGCACAGCGGCCTAAAGCTACACACAATTCAACAGGAAACAACAGAGTCCTGGCCAGAGGCCCGCTCACAAATTAAATCCGCTCCCATTTGGGACATAAGCAGGGCTGCCTCTTCAAAACTCACTGTTGACGTCCCATGAAAGTGTGCTGGCTGTGATGTTATCTCGTTTTATTGTGTGTGCTTGCTGCATAACTATACTGTTTGCATAGATGTTTAAATGCTAACTTGCATACTCACATAAACACATGCTCGTTGATGGACTATTAGTGAATGGACAATTGGTGTGGTAGTTATTATAGAAAGACCCAGAACATCCTAGCAACACCCTAGTAACTGCCCAGAACACCCTAGCAATGACCTAAAACACCTTACCAACCACTTAGAACATTCTAACAACTAGGGCTGGGCGATATACCGGTAGGCACGATTAATCGGTAGAAATTTGTCAACCAGTAGAGATATTGAACCATCGTCTTTAACGTGTGGTCATGAAAATGTATTGTGTGCACAAATTTTAAGTATTCTTTTTGCGGTTTAAAAACAAATAATTTTAAGCCTTTTAAATGCAAACAAAAGAGCTATATGCATGTGCAGTCTGTGAGACTGTTTCTGAGTGCTGTCTGCACTCAGACCCCCCCCCCCCCCAATTCTCCTTTGCATTTTATATAGGGTTGCCATCCATTCCATATAATACGGAATCGTCCCGTATTTGCAGGCATATGCCATATGACCACCGAGACCATACAAATAACAAATGAATTATTCTTTTTCCAAATCATTGTTTGAATTGCGAACGTAGTCCCTCAAGGAAGGCTTTAAGACCCCCCAAAGCTGCATTAGCCCAGGGCCCCGCAAAGGTTTAACTGGTGGTGACAAGAATTATGAAAATTCTTTGATATCATAAAAACCTTATTAAAAGTAAACTAACTATATTGTGATATATATCGTTATCGTGAAAACAAATGACTCATATCGTGATATAAGATTTTAGTCATATCGCCCACCCCTACTAACAACACCCTAGCTATGTCCTACCAACCACCTACAAAACCCTAGCAACCATCAAACGATGCTATTACAACCACTGAAAACACCCCAGCAACCACCCAGAACACCCCAGCGTGTTGGAAGCACTCATGTTTTATTCATTCACTTTGATCACAGCGGTTGTTTTCTTAACCTCAGGTCATTTTTTATAGACACTCTGATCATTTCCTGCGTAAGATAATGAGTTCTAGATAATCTTGTTTTAGAAAAATTATTTTCAGTTTCAGCAAAGCCGTCCATGGCTGTGTTTGTGCTACGATGGTGGTCTGTTACTTCTGAAGTATATCAGTCCAGCTAATAGAGCACAATGTGTGTGTTGTTTTAAGTGTGACAATAGTTATATTTAGCTACCGGGGGTCCAGAGCACCAGCAGCAGCCGCGCAGCTCCAGAGAGCGACAGTCAGGCGCCAGGATATCCCTGCTCAGAACGAGGAAGTGTCTGTAACTACCTGTTATGCAAACCCAGAGCCGCAGAGGAAAGACGGGGAGGGGGAGTGTGACAGTATGGAGGGGGCGAATGAGTGTCAGAGTTATTAGACACGGACTTCAACGGGAATTGATGATATTTTAAGAAGCGCAGAGCAATAGGGAAGAAAGAGATGTGGATGTATGGGACGCCACAGAGAAGCATGTTTCATCAGGATGGGTCTAGAATCTCCCACAGTGTGTGTGTGTGTGTGTGTGTGTGATGGGTGGAGGAAACAAGTGTTCTGATTAACTGTCCCCGCAATACTGCGTCTGTTTACACAATATCTAGGGACAGACTATGTCTGACAAAATGAAAACAATTATGTCCTCATACTGCAATATAAATTATAAACAAGCACAAACTGCTTCCATGAAGTAAACCAATCAGATGCAGGCAATACATCAACTCCTTATAAACATCCATATGTACATCAGACTTTCCTACTATATTCTCATAGTTTAAGTGCACTGACTAGACATTCACACAATGGTGCCAATGAACAGGGACTTTCCCTCAGACACCTTAATCCCCTCACTAAAGGACACAACGATGACGGCTCAAGGCTAGTTTGTGGGCCATTTAATTTCTTTTTAAAAAGTTTTAATCTAAAGTACTTTATGTTAATTAGAGTGAAAGCTTAAAGGGATAGTTCACCCAAAAATGAAAATTCTGTCATCATTTTATCACCCTCATGTTGTTCCAAACCCGTATAAGTTCCATTCTTCTGTTGAACACAAAAGAAGATATTTTAAAGAATGTTGGTAACCTAACAGTTGCTGGTAGCCATTGACCTACAGGGTATTTTTTCTATACTATGGAAGTCAAATGGCATTTCTGGGTGAAGTACCCTTTCAATAATACAATGATTAGTTTTGGATCA
Source organism: Barbus barbus (assembly GCF_936440315.1). Lineage (NCBI taxonomy): Eukaryota > Metazoa > Chordata > Actinopteri > Cypriniformes > Cyprinidae > Barbus > Barbus barbus. The sequence continues at coordinate 23,331,996 of NC_136722.1, read as the reverse complement.
AAAATCAGATTAAGCCACTTGAAAAGTTGTTGTAAAAGGGAAATATACACACAGACTTGCGACTGAACATCTTGAAATCTGTATTAATGAACCGTACCACAAGTACATTATTTGGCAACTGTAAATAGCCTACTGTCTGTGAGGCTTATGAACATTTACAGATCAAAAAATAAAAATCATATATATAAGATGCAATTATTCAATTATAAATAAATAAAAGAAAAATAAAGTGTAATTACTAAATATTGATATGCAGTGTGACCTAGGGTTTAAATTGTGGATAATGAATTAAACAAAAATAAACGAGGACTTACAAATTCAAGCCTACACTGAAACTGAAATCCAACACTTGTTCACCAATTCACCGTTAAATACATACTGAATGCCCCACGACTGCACTTTTTGACTACTTGAAAGACTGAAATGCATTTCTAAAATTGGACAAGGCTTTGCATCAGGTCATTTTTCATGGGTGTTTTTTCTGTTAGACTACAAATAACTAAACAGATCTGAATCTGATTTTTTTTTTGGACAAACTAAAAAAAAAAAAAGAGATCAAGAATAAACAGTCCATGAGAAAGCAAGTCAGAGAGAGAGCAATATGTAAAGCAGAGAAAAACATCTGTTCCTGAATAAATGTAATCGAGCCTGTTGTTGTACATCATGTTCCAGTTCAACTGTACAAGTGTGTGAGTAAGAATCGTCTGATGAAACTGAATGAAACGGAGGGAAGGAAGGAAGAATGGAAGGATAGAGGAGAAAAGGAAGGAAAAGGGATGACACTGGGCCAAAAAAAGCTGCATTCAGAATAAAAACAGAACGAACGAACGCCTCGCTCGCTCTTGTTTCTGCCTAAATAAAACACACGTGTAACGCAATCTGAATCCTGTAACTTTTTCCATTTCGTTGTTCTCCTGCCCTGAATTCTTCTCACATCCTCTACGTTCTGTATTTCTGGGAATCTGCTGTTGTGTTTTCAGGCCGCAATTATTAATAACACATGTGCTTTACAGGAAGCGGGAGACGTACTACTCCTATTAGTCAACACCAGCCAAAACCAACTCGAATCAGTCAAAAGGGAAGAAGATTGAGCTATTATTATGGTCGTGATGAATTAAAGGAATGTTTCGGGTTCAGGCTCTGTGGTCAGCTATGTGACATGCTTTCAAAAACAAAACAAAAATCATTTGGTTTGTAAAAAACAAATACAAATGGTGTTTTCTAGAGAATCTTTTTTTAATGAACCAGGAAAGAGCTTCAGGTGGGTTTAAAAGCAAAATGTGCAGCTAATGATAGAAAAAAAAAAAAGTCTGATCTCACATCATCTCTCATTTTCATCACAACCAAACTTTCTTGAGAAATTACGCTTTAAAATGCTGGGTCATGACAATTTTTTTTATATTATAAAAAGGCATGGAGTAACTGTTCACAACATGCATTTCAATATTAATTTTAAAATTAAGAAAATTTTTCAAATTTTAAAAAGACAAACCCAAAATAGAGAAATTCAGGCAAATTTAGCACCCTTAAGAACTAGAAAATTATTTTAATAAAAGCCAAATTTAGGTAGAATTGGATTTGTTTTATTCTATATAATATTAATGCTGATAACTAGGACATTAAATTAACAGATATTTTACTGAATTAAAAATATATTAATAATAAAATTAATGCTGTATTTTAAAAGTTTTTAAAAGCATCACTCTATTTTCTAAATGCATGTATCCCCTAAATTTGAGATTTCTTTTAAAAAATGTATTTTCCTTAAAATATGTTCTATAAATCATCCTAGTGGACAGAAAGTTCTCCTAACTGAAGAATCAACAATCATTCAATCAATATTTTTCTTTTCTTTTTAAATTTTTTTTAATTTAATTTCTATTTTTACTTTCTTTTCTTTTTTTACCGCTTTTTATACTTATTTAACTCTTGGTCAAAAATAACAGCCCTACAAAAAAAAAAAAAAACATTTGAAAAAGATTGAATGCAAGATATGGTGATAATATAGCATAATGAGAGATGTATAACCAACACAGCACAGCACGAGAATTAAAGTTTGACGCTTTGGCTGGTTTTAATCCATCTAAGTCCCGTCTCTCTCTCTCTCTCTCTGCAGGTTTTGTGCTGGTGATCGGTCTGGTGACGTTCTACAGGATCGGCCCCAACACTCACCTGTCCTATGCCTGCTACGTTAACATTTCTGCTTGCTTGTTTGCCACGCTAGCGGCCGCCATGCTAATCTGGAATATTCTGCATCGCCGTGACGACTGCATGTCTCCGTCGGTCATCGTCATCAGCCGATCTCTGACCACACCCTTCAGGCCGCGCCTAGACAATGACTATGTAGAGTCGCCATGCTGACACACAAAGACACGTCTCACCTGAGACAAAACACAGGGTGGATATTTAGACACAAATGCACACGGAGAGGATTTCTATCATTTTAAATGAAACTGATCTCCTGGACTTCATGCTTAAGGATGAGGGCAGTGATCACGTGACTGCAAAAAGTGGATTCGGACTGAATGGAAGACTTTTGAAACTCATTTAAACACAGGAGCAGCACTGTGGATTGCGAAGAATACAACAGACAGATAAAGATCAAGCTGGATCTTGACACGTTAATGTTCATAAGTGCACTTATGAGAAAGTAGAAACACATTCGTATGCACACATATCTGTTATAGTTCTATGATACATGGAGTTTCAGATTTCAAAAGGAGTCCAGGCATTGAATATTGCTCCCGGGTCAATTGAATACAGTCCTACAGGCCAGCATGGAATCTGCACTTTTCCAATCCAATCACATTTGCCCCCAGATTCTCAATATAATGTATCCAGATGCTTTACTTTTAACCATAAATTAAAGCAGAACAACAAATATATAAAATATAAAACCGTGAAATAATGTAATGAGAATTCTGGGAAAAAATATGCTAAATTGAAACCATGCTTAATTGCTTCATTTTGTTTCAGCAAAATGTAATTTCTTTTTTTAATTGTCGAATTACTCCAAAATATTTAATGAGAACTGCAGGGAAATTTAGTTTAATTAATTACCATTAAAATTTGCTTAATTACTTCATTTTGTTTACACAAAACATCATTTTTTTTAAATTGTTGTTTTATTATTTTTTTATATATATATATATATATATATATATATATATATATATATATATATATATATATATATATATATATGACACCCAAATATGGTAAAATGTGTTAAACAGAGTCAGAGTGTTATCAAATTATTCCAAAATATTAAATTTATGCATATGTGAAGGGAACGAGATGGAAATCTGGAGGTGCAGATTCTATGCGCGTCTGGTCATTTGGTACCATTGGACTTCTGCATGTGCATTCATCCGACAACTGACATCTGATATTACATAATCTACAAGATGCCAATGAGGAAACTCTGTATAGTCACCAATACGAAGGAAATGATCTGAAAGTGATTGACTGGAACTATATCAGTTCATTAAACAATAGACTTTAATATTTGCTAACCTGTGCCTGTGGTACCCATATACGAGTATAATATAGAGCTATATTAAGTATATTATTAAAATTTCACATTTCACCCTGAGTGGGACTGGTGTAATATTAAAGAAATAAACAAAGCCATTCAACACTCAAAGGGGATTTTCTGGGTTTGACTTTGTATGTGTGTGAGAGAGATCGGTGAGCACAGAAGAGAGTCAAGGACAGTCTGAATGAGAGGAAATGAACGGAGACACACATTATACTCCACTGTGACCCCTGATTCCAGACTGACACTTGAACGACGATAACATGAGAGTAATTCATTTCATTACATGCACAGAAACTATTGGCACAAATAAGGGATAGCTCACCCGAAAAGGGTCAAAGAATCATAAAAAAAGTATTCCACAAAAGTATGAACTGTTTTCAACATGATTATTCTACGAAATGTTTCTTGAGCAGCAAATCAGCATATTAGAATGATTTCTGAAGGATCATGTGACACTGAAGACTGGAGTAAGACTGATGCTGAAAATACAGCTTTGCATCACAGGAAATTACATTTTAAAATATATTTAACCAGTTATTTTAAGTTACACAGATTTGGAATTAAAGGAAATCTTTTGGGTGCACTAATCACCTTAAAAGGTGAAAGGTTAAAGGTCATATAAACATATCCAACAGTCCGTGCCGCAGACAAACCCTACAGGGATCCGTCACAGTTCTTGAGAATGTGATTGTTAAAGATAGGCATCAATAGATTACTCAACTCATGCTCTTTTCCTCTTCTCGCCGTTTCATCTGTTGCTAAAATGAACTAAAACAATACAGCAGGAATGTACAGTACACACACCCCGTACAGTCATGGAAATCTGTGTCTTTTACGGTAGTGCTCTCATACACTCCGGTGTCTTTTGGGAAGCCGCTACACACACCTACATATAAACATCAGTAACCTTACAAGCACGCAAAGTACAATTAGAATTCCCATTATAAACATGAAACGCACACACACCCTTCCCAAAAGCCGCTTCTGTATATTTCATTCGAACAGGGAGCCGGCAGTGTGTGTGCGCGACTGTTTAGATCACAGTATCCTCTCTGGAAATATGACAGGAAAAGCATTTTGTTTCTGAAATCAATGACAGCACTCATACAATATAAACATCCGGCTCAACAGCCATTACCTTATTTATCAGTGGGAAATCATATTTATGATGAAGACCTTTTTACATAGAATCTCCCTTTTCGCTGGAATGGATGGTAAATGGTAATCATGCCATCTCGCACGTCCTCCACATACACCCAGACCGCAGGCAGCCAGAACACAAAGAGTGTTTCACTCACTCACAGTGACTCGGTCGAACACAAGGGGAATACCAGTGTTTTAAATCCTGGTAAGCTGCCTAACTAGGAAGCACTTTTAGTTGTGATTAACCAATAAATTCACCAAGGCATTCATTGAACAGTATTGCATTTTGAGATGACCAGTACAGTGCTGTAATTGTTAACTAAAACAAAAATTATAAACATTTTTAAAATAATATACAAATATATAAATAAAATATAATTATTAGATAAAAAACAGAAAACTTAGAAAATGAGAAATGTTGCATGGCAACTAACTGATAAGTTTAAGCTTAAGTACTCATATTACTAAAACTGAAATAAAAATGAAAAACTAATATAGAAAATAATAAAAATGAAACAAGCCCCCCCTGAAAATATAGAAATAAATGATAATTTACAATATTAATAAATACTATAAAATTATACAAATAATACTAAAACAGCACTAGATAAGCAACAGCTAATTAGCTTTCTATGCGAACATTTTAAAATATTTTTATGAATTTTAACATTATTTATATACTATTATAGTTTTTATTTTGAATGAGCTTTTATTTTTCTATTTTCTATTTTCATTAGAGTTTTAGTAATTTTGTTGTGCTTTTGTGATTTTTTTTAATATTACTATTTGTTTTTACTAATTTTAGTATTTTAACCTTAAAAATATTTTATTTCAGTTAGCAGCCAAGGTAGAATTTCTCATTTCTAAGTTTTTTAATTTCAGGTTTTTTATATTTTATTTCAACTTAATATCAATGAACTATTTTTAATAGTTTTAGTTAACAATAACACCATTTTTGAGTAATCAGCAATCGATCATCCTGCTCTATATATATCAGTATCAATCACTACGATAGTTTTTTGCCCATTAGATTCATGCTCAAGCAAAGCACAGAAAATAAGTGTTGACATCTGAAGGGGCCATTCACACAGAACACATTTTCACTTGTAAAAACTACTTTAAAGCTGACCCGGTGCCATCATATACAAGATGCTGAAAAAGCAGCAAGACACAGCAGAATGGTCAAAGACAACTGTCTCGTGCATGTTCAGATAGAAACCAATCTGATTTCGGACTTTTTTTTTGGTTGACAACGGTAAACTTTCGTCAGCGTTCATTCGATTGGACATTGGAAAAAGTTTTATATTTTTTCAACTTAAGGAGCTCAGAGTGCTCCTCCAAAAACAAAACTAAAACGCGGAGCACATAAACAGCGTGCAAAATGCTCACTGCCAACAGAAAACAATTTAAAAAAGGCGCCTCTCACTGCAAAAAACGTGTTCTGTCTAATTACACATTCACTTATAATGAACCTCATCGCTCTGGTGTTTGTGTGTGTACCTCTTGATGAGTTTGATGGCTTTAAATGCTTCGTCCATGTCCCCTATAGTGAGGTAGAAGCTGAAGTTCAGCATGGCGTCTCGGGTCTGTTTCTCGCAGCTCTCTAACCCCACAAAGTCTCGGAGGGCTCGCCGTACCACCATCTGAGGGGACGAAGGCACCTGGGATGCGGCGGAGGGAGTCAAGACCACCTGATCTCCAGCCTCACTCAGCTGAGAGAACAGAGAGAAACATTTTTTAAAGATGCACCTTTATCAAAACGCAGACTCTTTGTAGATTATTGAAACATTCAAAAATATGAATGAAAAGAGGAAGAGTGATGTGTGATGATTCTTCTCCCAAATGACCGCTGGGTAGTTGTGAGGGTACTCACATCAGGGAGAACGAGGCCTCCCCTCCGAAATAAGAGCTTAGCAGTGGCAGAACAGTAAGAATAGAATCAGAATGAGAAAAATAAAACAATGCATTCAGAAAAAATAAAGTAAAAGGGTGAGAAATAAAGATGCATAAAGAATGATCAGAAAAGCATGGAGAAAGGGGAATGAAGGGTGTCTGTATCTTGTGTCTGTACCTTGCAAATATAATAGTAATACGGTGTTTCTAAAGCCAGTAGAGAGAGCAGCGAAGCAGGTTTAGGGTGTGAGTCCTGCAGGAGGAAGCCGTGTTCCTGTGTCACAAAGAACGTCACCACCAACACATCCTCCTGCCAGGAAAGACAAAAACCTTTTTATACACTTTAACTCAATTCATGTATTCGGGTCTATTTTGAACTGGAAGAGATACATAAAAATGTCAAAAATAAAATGCATAGTTTTTAGTATGGAAACCACTCTGAGGCAAGACTATAAAAATAAACATCATTCCATTTTTTCTGATTTTTAAAGACTTTTTTTTTTTTATAGAGACAATTTAATCAAAATGTTATATTTTTTGCATTTGTCTGTTCTGAACCAGGTATAAACTGATTTTAAAAATATTTTAAAGAGAAAACAACAACGAAAAAAAAACATGATGCAGAAGGGTCTTTTTTCAGTATTTGAGTCAAATTTGTCTCGCAAGTCCTTTTATTTTTAAATTATGTAGCCACTTTTCAATATCTCACATACACTCTTGGGACTGAAATTTGTTAAAAACAAAAAATACAAAAGTTAGAGAAGCTTAAGTTTACACTGCACTAAACCTTTCGTTATTTTATACAAAATAGGTAATAACTAATACTATAAAACAAAAATCAAGTTTGAGTAAAAAAATAATAAAGATATAAGCTGAATCAAGTTTGAATAAACTGCTCCAGATTTGAGGTTGACATCACAAAAAAGGAGATTTTATTTGGGCACTAAACCAAAAAAAAAAAAAAAAAAACGGGTGATAGATTGTGTTTAAGCTTTTAAACCATAACTATTTCTTTTTTTTTTTTTTATAAAAATATATGAAAAATATATCAAATAAAATAAATATTAAAAAACAAATTAATTTCATATTCATTAGGTTGTGTTTTACCTTTTCTATTTGTGATTGGCTGCTGCTGTGGAGGTCAGAGTTCATGGGAACTGTTTCACATACAAACAGACGTGACTCGTTCTCGTCCCAGAACTGAGAAACTGGGCAGCGAGCGGCCAACTCCCCCTCACATCGAATTCTTAAATTCAAATACAATTTTTCTCAAAGCACGTCCATTTATCTTTATCTGTGTTCCTGTGAGACCACACAAACATAGGCACCTTTGACTGTCCTCAGACTGTGTGAGACTGCTCTCTGACCTCCCTGTGAAGAAGTCGAAGTAAGACAGCGTGTCCAGCTCGATGTCATAGAAATACACTTTGTTATCCGGCCGCCCGTTCACCTACAATGCACAAAAGACATTTATCTGTCATATCTGATATATATATATATCTGATTAATGTTGATAAAGCTTATATAACATATATATTATTTTTACTGTTTTGTTATATTTTGTAATGCCTTATAATTTTCTTCTTTTCAGTAAATATTTGTAACAAATAAGGCATCCAAATCATAATTTGCAAGTCATAATTGGGTTTTTCATGACCATTTTCCTCCTGCTGCATTCCTGCAGTTCAGTTTTAATATTTTATCTTGGTCGAAAAGGAAAGAGGCTTTTGCATTATGAACATTACCATGCATCAAACTTGTATTTCAAAAGAGCAAAATTCCTTTTAAAAACTGTCTTTTTTTTGTACCTGTGTAATAAGGATGCTCAACTGACTTCCGCTGGCGTTGCATTTGACTGATCTCAGAGCGCCCAGGTCAGGAATGAGCTCAGAGAGGTTCTTCATGACACCCATGGCTTTGGCCTCCCTGTGCACACAAACACACATGCATTATACACACATATACATTTACACACGTTTGAGTAGATTAGTGTGTTTACCTGCGCGTGAGGTCAAAGACTCTGACGTGACACGTATCTGTTCCCACAGCCAGGTAAGATCCACACACAGTCAGCAGTGTCGGGTTTCCTTCCGCTTCAGAAAACACCAACAACTGCTTCACAGTGCCCTGGACATTCACACACACACAAAAAAAACATAGACTTATAAAACACAAACTTGAAAATGGAAACAGTCACTGTGTAAAATGTGTATTTTGATGTGTTAAAGAATGTGGGTGTGTGTAGAGTTTGTGCATGTGTGTACCTGCGGCGTGCGGATCTGGACGCGGTTTGGTTCGACGGTATAAATGTTTTCTTCATGTACCCCAAGAACAGGAGACTCACACTGGAAAGAACCTGATGATAAAAACAACAAATTGAATCAGAAATGACTCTGTGTCTCTTATATGCCATGACATATAAGTAGGTTCTGATTGTGTGTGGTCCTGATAATGTGTTGTCTGGAAATATCACATGTGTTTATGGTACCTGTGCTGTGTAGGGTTTGTCCTGATGGCTCGTACACAGTGATATATTTCCCGTTCCACACCGCGACCATATCCTGTACAAACAGATACGAAAATAACGTAGAAAAATGTACAATTTTTATTCATTTTACAATATTAATAAATATATACATTTTATTGCAGATTTAAAATTATATTTTATAATTACATTATAAATATTAATTAATTTATTACTTATTTAATTTTGCTAAATTAAAAAAACATGTATTTAATCTTTTAAAATGTTAGAGAAAAAAATTAACTGTGGCAAAATATATAGCAAAATGTTGTTATGAAATATTATAAAATAAAATATGTGTGTGTGTAATATTTCTCACATTTTATTTAATCACATTTTTCACAGTGATTAAATAATAAAATTATTTATTGTTATTATTATTATTACATAACATATATTTAAATAAATAATACATCATTTATGATTTTGTAAATAATATTGCACAATTGGACATTTTTAATAATAATATTAATCAGTTTTAACATTGCTCTTCTTTTCTGTAAAAGTTGTTAAATTCTACTGGTTCTGGTCATGTGGCAATAAAAAAATATTGTGTCTACATTCATCATGTGTTGTGAACAATGATGCTGTCTTGTGGGTTTATGGTAAAATCATTGCAGTACATTTTCAGAATGAGGTGGAACATGAAAAAGACTGTATTAAATGCTGCTGTGTGAATGTGCCCCATTAAATGCATCTTACCTTGGTGACTTGCACGGCTCTGATGTGTGTGTCTGTGTGGAAGGTGATGTGTGTGTTGGTGTTGAAGTTGGCCAGGCTGAGCTGTGCTGGTGTGAGCTGCACTGCTGCCATCTGTTGGCTGTAATGAGAACACATCACATGCTCTGACAGGATCACCACACAGCTGCTGCTGCTGCTGCAGACGGCCAACAGATGAGAGCTCGAACCCCACTGCAGACAGACACGGGGAGACAGACTTCAACAAACTGAAGCAAGATTCAGAATTATTGTCTGTGGTATCCAATAGCATGTCACACATGATGTTGTAAATATCCCTAAATATCTAAAGCCACTGCTCACTTGTAGCTGTGAGATGTTTCCTTCCACCTCTGCTGGTGTTTGGAGTTTCCAGTGTATTTTCGTGTCTCCTTTCTGATCACTCACTGTGACCATGTGCCACAGAGCAACACGACCTCTGCTGGTACCCGCTGCAAGAACTTCTGCAGATGAAAACACAAAGATCCAGATTACTTCTGAACAAAATCACACTTGTAAAATCACTTTACGCAGATGCCTTTATATAAAATGACCTAAACTGTATTCAAGATATACATTTCATCAATACGTGCATTGCTCTGGGAATCAAACCTATTAGCGCTTTTGTCTTTTTGATAAGAATTTGCTAAATGAGAGACAGGAAAGATAACAATGTTAAAAAAGATTTCTGTTTCAAATAAATGCTATTCTTTTGAACAACGAAAGATCCTGAAAAAATGTGTTATCATAGTTCCCACAAAAATATAAAGCAGCACAACTTTGAGAATCATCAGAAATGTTTCTTAAGCAGCAAATCAGTATATTAGAATGCAGGAATAACTGTTTTAAAATTTTAAAGTCTTGGTAAGCATAAAAGACTTCTTTCAAAAACAAAAAATAGTAGTGATTCCAAATGGTAGTGTTGTAAATCGATTTCAAACTAAAAACAATACAGAAACTCAGGGAGTATTTGTGTAAGTGTGTACATTGCTCAGAGTTGCACAGACTTGTAACAGTGTAAATCTTACGTTTCGAAGTGCAAAAGGAAACACAGTTGAGCAGTTCTCCTTTCTCAAAGCCCAGAGACTCATCCAGCGTCAGAGCGTAATGATCATCCAGCTCCACATCCCACAACCTACACAAACACAAACACACACCACCATCAAAACACATGCAACATCTCAGGGCAAGATCTTGCAGAGAAACTACACAACACTTTTATATACAAGGTTTAAAATAACACTCACTCAGACACACACACACACACACAGAGGACTAAAATGTGTTGTTAACCTAATGTGTTGTTCTCCTGATGCTGTGATGAGCAAACCGTTTTCTGTCCACACAATGTCTGCGTGCTGCCCACCTCTGCCACTGAGCTTCACCTGTACGCAAACCAGAGTTATTAGTTAACTAAAACTTAACCATAAAACCATATCTTTTTTGTTACTTGAAATAATAATAATAAATGTTAACTAAAATAAAATAGTTTTTAAAATTATTTTATTTCAGCTAGTTGCCAAGGCAAAATTTCCTATTTTCATTGAGTGTAACTAGGTGTACTAAAATAACTAAAACTGAAATTAAATTCATAAAAACTATATAGACATGTGAAAAAAAAACTAATAAAAAATTACAAAAACACAACACATTTTCCCCCATTTGTATGTGAATGGCAAGAAATTGTGAATGATGTGGACAGTATGGAAGTGCTGACCCTTTCCTTAAGACAACAGTCTCTTTTTTCTCTCTCTCTCCTCTTTCTCCTGGATGAGACCAAGTATAAAAGCAATGTATAGTAATATGTTATGCAATTTATATGAGTTTGAAGCCCCCCCCCCCCCCCCCCCCCCCCCCAAAAAAAAAACCCCAAGGACTCGTAGACCATTTTTGACTCTTAATCAATAAACTGTGTCAGATATGTAACTCTTAACATAACTTTGTATGGCATAATCTGATCGAAATCTAAATACTCATGAATGCAGAACAAGTTGTATTTGGTGACCGTTGTATGTCTATGTCTGTTATGTGTATATGTTGTTCTTTGGAAGACAACAATAAACAAAAAAACAACAACATTACTAAATTTCTTAATGTGATAACTATACAGACATTAAAAAACAAAATATTTTAAAGGCAAAAACACACAACAGAATTGCTAAAACTTTAACTAAAATTAAAATGAAATTAAAAGATAGATTGTCTGGTTTTTGTGGTTTTATTCTGATATCTAATTGGACAGACATATGAGGTTGGATCTGTTACCTTACTGATCTCCTGAGCGACTCCTTCCGGTCCAAGACTGAACTGAGAGAGCAGCAGTGAGTCTGTTACCACGGCGAGAACAGCCCTACTCTTGGAGTACCACATCTTCTGTACCGCACTCTCAACGGACAGCAACGGCACACTCCGCGCCTGCTCATCCACACTGTACACGCTCCCTAAATAACACACACACACACACACACGGTTAGAACGAAACCACAGCAACTGAACATCATGGCTAAACATCCAGTCACCTCTCACCATCAGCTGTACTGATGCAGAACGCCAATCCTTCCTGTGATCCCAGCGCAAACGCTCCTTTATTGCTCTTCTTCCAGTTAAACAGGTCCAGAGCACTTTCATCTCCACTGACAGCAGCACGGGCCAGCATCGCCACATCCCTACCGATAGAAACACACACTGTATGTCAGATAGAGCGCATATGAAAAGGTACACATTCACTAAAATTAAGTAAAAATACCTTATAAGTTTACAGTAATCATTCAACTGCAATACAAGAGTTTGACGTACTATGCACACATACTCTAACTTTCACAACTCAAAATGTCCTCTCTAGTCCAGCTAGAACGTGCACTGCACTAAACGGTTGAGAAATCATTATGGCACTGATGTGAGGGTAAAATGAGGCTCACTCAGTAGGTGGTGGAGGTCTGAAGATGCAACACGTCAGTGGTTTACTGTAGTCATGTTTTATCAGAGGAGATCCCTGCAGTTTCCCTCTAGCATCCATCCTCCACACCGCCATTACACCTGCCTGTAACACACACACACATAATTTCACCTCAGTGCATATGAACCCTAAACATCAGCATTTATTATATAACATAGTGAAATGTGTGTAACCTGATCTCCCGTGACCAGCCTGCTGCCATTTCTGCTCCACTCCAGCACTGTGATGCAGGCGGTGTGTGTGTTGTTGGGCAGGGGTGTGTGTTCACCGGAGGGGTGTGAAAGGAGCATGGTCTCACCCGTCTCCCATCCCACCGCCAGCAGGGGTTTAGTCGGGTGCCACTGCAACAACGAGGGGCTGAATCCCCGTTCCACATGACACAGCTCAACATGCTCCCCCTAAAACACACACAAACACACAGATATTACAGAACACATTAAAACTCAATGTCATCATTCTGTATTACATAAAATGATCTGGTATGTAAACGGTATCCATGCTATTTCATGAAAGAATACTGGATCATAAAATAACATTTGAATTTAACTATTAAATGTTAAGTGAACTATTAAGTTTGTTAGGTTACAACTAACATGATAAAACAATACATACACTACCGTTCAAACGTTTGGGATGATTTTTTTAACGTTTCTGTAAGATGTCTCTTATATGCTCACCAAGGATGTATTTATTGGATCATATTAAACATATTAGAATGATTTCTGAAGGATCATGTGACTCTGAAGACTGGAGTAATGATGCTGAAAATTCATCTTTGATCACAGGTATAAATTACATTTTAAAAGATACTGAAATAGAAAACAGGTTTTTGAAATTGTAATAATATTTCACAATATTTCTGTTTTTACTGTATTTTTGTTTAAATAATTACAGCCCTGGTGAGCAGAAAAGACTTTCAAAACATCTTACAGACCCCAAACTTTTGAACAGTACTGTATTGTGTTACTGAAAATGTATATTAATGTATAACTGCATACAAAATCATCTCCCACCTGTTGCAGGTAAAGATCCACGCAGCCCCCTGTGGAGGCGTTCACAGAGCCCACGGCCAGCACACACACACTGGAATGCCATGAGATCAGGACAGCCGCTCCACTGCTGTCAGGGGCCTCGACACGATGGTCAAAATACACAGCCATGACCTACAAAACTACAGATATAATGATCAGACTGTATTAATATCATAAGGCACATTTTACAACAGCAATCTAACACTGACAATATTGATTGAGAACATAAATATGACTACTACAATATAAAAAAGCACTCTCTATATAGTTTACATAACACATTTCTGGTTAACATAAATTATTGTGATGGTACTATGGTACAGAGAGGGTCAGACGATGATACCATGGTATTTTGAGAAATACTATATTTTTACTATTTTACTATATGATTACACAGTGGTATTTAAATGATAATCCGAGGCACTTAACATAGCATAATACCTAAAACCATGTCATTACCATACTACTATGATCAAAAACATGGTATTTTTTATATAAGTGTGACTCCTCAAAGTTAACGGTTTGCTGCGCTGATAAAGTTGTAGATAAGATGCATTTCTAAACCTGGGGAAACTATTGTGATGCTATTTTAAGATATTTCAGCGTCAATGGTTAAGTGTAATGTTAAATGTTGTTTACATCTCTTTAGTAAATCTGTCGCTAGCTCTGTTAGCTAATCCACACCGAGGCCTGCCGCTTTAAAAACCTTTCAAATAACGACTGTTTAAAGAATTTACCTGAGAGCTCTTCCACTCAGCACTGCCGTTATGACCGTGTGTTTTACATATGCGCAGCATATGTATGATTTAGACAATAAAAAGATGAAATTAGACCTTCGATGTTTACGACGCGCCTTTAGCTGTGAAGCGTCTTTTTCGGTTGCCCAGACAACCCCAAGAAGCAGCGCGAAGGGGCGGAGCTAAAACGTGGGCGCTGCGTCTCAACCAATGAGGTGAAGCGAGTGGAATAGGCTAATGTTATTATGGTTTCAGCACATGTGGGGGGCATTAGGGTAACTGCAGCTTGATAATAGGAGTTTGTCATGAACAACATGTAACCTTTATTAATGCCTTGACGGATTTGGTGACCCTGCTGTATATCTGCAGTTGTTCACATCAGACTGCAGAAATGATGCATGGAATTATGAGTTTTCCACAGCATAACAAAACGAAAAAGCTATGTTTTGTGAACAGAAGTCTTCAATGTCCCCAAAAAGCTCTTTATTTTACAGTCACTAGACATTAATAGTACAAAAATAACACAGTACATGAAATCCAAAGAACAATGCCACAGTAATTAGGCATGCATCATGTCAGGATCATAAAATCTTCCCCAGATGAGTGTGAGATATTGTCAGCCCTCCTCAGGTCTCCATATCTGGGATCTTCAGTTGAGTTTTGAGGTTTCTGTCTAGCAGCATTAAACTCTGTACCGCCAAACTCCTGCAGTCTGCGTCACAATCATTCTCTGCCACATCTGCACATAAGAAGACATTTATGAATAACATATACATACTCAAACACATACAGAGTCAAACAAGCGCTGTCTACCTGCTAGCCAGGCTCTGGTCTCCATCAGGTCATCGCCGAGTTCTGTGAGTAAGTTCTCAGCAGGCATGCTCAGAAACACAGAACAGACAGCAAACATAACACCCCTCCGCACCATCCTACAGTTAAAGTTATAGAGAGAGCATTAGATGTAGGCAATATATAATGTAATGCATCCTAGAACACAAACTTACTGGTCAGTGTGGAAGCGCACGGCCCAAACAAAATCCAGCAGAGCTCGGCCCATCTGAGACACAACCTGAGCAAAAACATCAGTGATTATATGAAGTGTGCATCACTCCTAATAGGTCTGCACCATTTGGGGAATAAATCAAATTGTAATTTTTCTGATTCAAAATTTAGGTTTAAAATGCAATTTAAAATTTCAGGTTTGCTCACATCATCCTCAAAAACCCCAAATTATCAGATGATCCACTGGAAATGACTACATAGACTCTATCTGTCCCCTTTAAAACGCTTCTATATGCATGTGTCACCTTCCCCAAATTGCAATTTATGTCCGCAGGGGGCACTCGATACATATTTACATTTTTTTTGGGAATGCTCTGCGCTTTCTCTTTTCTGGACTCATCTTGCTCATGACATATCATTCCTGTTAGAAAAGGATGTGGTTTTGACTCCAGATCTTTTCTTCTTAAATAATATTTCTGAATTGGCTCTGTCTCCGCAACAGAGAAACTTACTTTTAGCTGCTCTCACTGCTGCAAAGAAAATGTTAGTCAGTCGCTGGGTTCCTCCCCATTCAATAACCAGACGTGTATGGGGCTTATCTTTGCTGGACATTGTTTCTATGGACCTATCTACAGCTCGTATTCATGGAGCAAAGACAAAAACTTTGAAGAACTGGAATGCCACTTTTGACATTGTTAAATCTTTAGTTTCTTCTTTTTGCTGTATAATTTATTTAGAATGTATGTATGGTGTGGGTCTGCCTGGTGGGTGGGTGGATGGGGAGTAAATAAAATGGAGTAATTAAGAAACTGTTTTCTTTAATGCAATTGCAATTTAAAATGCAATAAAAATATTCCTGCTTTACTGTGCTTGTTTGTAGGGCTGCAAAATTTGGCAAAAATGTTGTGATTGTATATCAATATGGCTATAAAATAATAATAATAAGAAGAAGAAGAATAAGAAGAAGAAGAAGAATTATTTTTATTACTAAATAAAAATATACAATTTTCTGCATAAAGACAAAAGAAAAATTACTATTCTAATATTTTACTATAAAATAAATAGTATTTAATAATAATATAACAACAATAATTCTATTTTACATTACAACGTTAAAATTACCACAATACTGATATTTATTAATTTCTCAGTTTTCAAACTTGCTCTTCTATTTGAATTAATAAAAAAAGCTAAATTATTGCATTTATTTCCAAAATGATAACTGGATGCTTATGTGTAACATACTGCAGCATGTTCAATTCTGCATAGATTATGTAATGCATATTGTGTTTGTGTATGCTTGTACCGGTGCATTGACGGCCAGGTGCATGAGCAGCCCAAGTGTGTGCAGCAGCCTTCCCAACACCAGATGATCACTCCCCAGAAGGTCAAAGGTCACCTGCGGCCTTTAACAAAGCATGAAATCAGTGCAATAATGTAATACGAGCTAAAGAAATTGTGTGCACGCAAACAGACCTGTCATAGCTCCTGAGCAGCGGGAAGAAGAAAAATCCAGCGACCGGAGCGTAGCGGTTGGGAACGGCTTTAACGGATTGAGTCCCACCCTGAACAAAACTAATTAGTCATCATTTCATTGTTAACGTGTAAAATGCACCTTTGAGAGGGCGTCTCACTTTGCTAATTCGCCTGGTTTTGCTCTGGATTCTTTTTTCTACGATCTGCCTCCAGTGTGTGATGTCATCACACTGCTCCCGATGCGTCACTGCACTGATTGGCTGAGCTCCAGTGGGTTTATTTGTGATTGGCTCAGACAGTTCCTGGGCAGAGAGAGCAAGGACCTGGAATAGTAGAAGTGATAGATTAGTGATTGAGAAGTCACATGTGTCATATGATCCTTCAGAAATTATTCTAATATGCCGATTTGCTACTCAAGAAAATTTCAGATTATTATCAATTTTAAAAACAGTTGTGCTGCTTAATAATTTTGTGGAAAACATGCCATTTTTTCAGGATTTAGATTGGTCTGACCTCCAGAATGTCCAGTCTCTGTCTCAAGTTGTAGTTGAGAGAGTAGAACTCTGTCGTCCAATAATCTACAACCTACAGAGGGAAAGAAAAAACCCAGTCACTTCCATGTGCTTCTATGTAGAGCTGAGCGTGTTTGTAATCATCTGATGTCTCACCGGTTTGACGTCTGTAACAGTGAGGGCCACCATAGCGTTCTGCCGGAGCGTGTGGAAGTGCGGTGTGCTGTATCTGTCCCCCAGGTGGAGCAACACTTTACTGAATTGAACACTCACCTGTGATACACACACGAACTAATGAGTCATTATGACATATGTAAGAGTTTTAGGCATTTAAATCTGCTGCGATGACCTCTTGTGTGGCCTTCACATTCTTCCTAAGAAGAGCTTCTGCCACTTGCAGACTGAGTTCAACCCTTTCAGCATCATCAGACGACATTAATGCTGCAAATAGAGAAGATCTGGTCAATTCAATAACCTGAGAAAAAGATCTCAGATAAAAATAACACTAAAATAACATTGGTAACTGTAGATCACCTTCCAGACAGTCTCTGACATAACGGGGTGGCGCTGATTTCTTCTTCTCCTGATCAGCTGACATGTCATATGGAGTCAGATCATCATCGCTTAGAGAACAGAGATGTCATTTCAAGAGAAATATTATTAGCGAGCAACATCACTGAGCTTATAGTATGTGTGTTTATGACAGTGATGTACCTGTCCAGTTCAGAATCACTCCCGCGACCAGCCTCAGACTCCGCCGACTGACCTGCTGAACCCTCAGCTTTAGACTCTGCTTGAAGACTGAAACAAAAATAAGTCACATAGAGCTAATTTTCATTTTAAAATAAGTTCAAAATAAAATAAGTTACATCGGTCTATATGTCATATTTTATTATTACAAAATACTGGTAAATATAACCAAACATTTGCAAATATTATAAAGTTAAACACTACAAATATAAACTTTAGCTCCGCTAAATTAAGGTATTAAAGATATTCAGGACAAGAATGAAAAATATTAATATAATAGTATAAAACAAACATTATAGTGGCATTCCTAATAAATAACATTTATTATAAATAGGGTTGGGAATCGAAAATTCATTCCAAATCCAGAATCGAATACTTAAGGTCAGGAATCGGACACTTGTTATAAAATTAAAATGTCAATTCCACCTATCAATTCCTGTGTGCACATCTTTACTTTTTTTGTTAAAAATGTATTTGTCTTTGAATCATTCAAAAACACTGATTCGTTCAAAAACACTGATTCATCCAGTAATGAAAGTAAATCTCGAGTGAGTCATTGAATCATTTCATTCAGAAACGATTACCTGGTGGAGGTATCAGGCTGGTATTGTTCATCATCCTCAACAGATGGAGACTCCATTAATGACTTCATCTCTCTGCTCTCCACATCTAGCTCATACTGACACACAAAACAGCTTCATTAGCATCGAAAGAGTCAAGGAATGAAATAAATATCACAAGTTCACAGTAATAGAAATGTGATGGGCACATCTGAAGATGCTTTCAGGTTTGGTAAGGATCAGTAACAAGAGTAAAGAACAATGTTTAAAGGTCCAAATGGCTCACTTGGAATTTTAATTGTGATCCTGGTGTGTCTAATTTCTGACTGAGACACTCGCCCACGACCATTCCCATCCGACGAATACGCTCAATATTGCTGTCCAGGCGACACTGGACACCTCCCAGCATGCACTGCAGCATCTCTGTTGGACAGAAAACCTCATAATACACCAGAAAACTGCAGCTGTACATCACAAATGCATTTGAATGCGTGTGCATTACCATGTCGTAGTTCTTGTATTTCAGAATGGTGGAGTAGAGCCACACACAGCAGTAGGACTTTACTGACGTACAGCTGCTGTTCCACAGACGTGTGTTTCACGGCACTGCTGTTACACCACACCTGACACACACTCCGAAGCACCTACACACACCAGTTAGAACTTCTCTTAAACAACTTATTTTGCATTACACACAAAAATGACTTTTTAGAACAAATATAGGACTAATACAACAGACCATCATCACACCTGTTTAAGCAGCGTCCTGCGCTCTGAATCCAGAGCTAAATAACCAAGAACAGACTTTAACAACAGAGTCTGCATTTAAGGAGAAACAGGAGAAAAAGTTAATACATTTATTCAGCAAACCAAAAACTAAGATATTATGTTTGAATAAAGATTTTAAATTTGATGTTAATATTTTTTGTTGTTGTTTTTGTTAAAAGTTGTTGTTGATATTTATTTCACTACTCACTGGATGCTGGTACTGCTGTAATAACAGTTTATGAGTGAGAACAAACTGAGCTTTCTTATTGGTCACCACCAGGTTACCCATCAGCCTGGACACAGCAGCCGCCCTGAAACACACACTAGCGTTAGAGTCGACTAACAACTCATTCATTAAGAATTCATTACCGTTAATTACCCTCCTCTCTTACCCGCTGAGACTGCGTATGAGTCCCGTGATGACACACTCTGTGCATCTTTCTGGAACTTTCTCCAGCAGTCTCTGCGTCACACGCTGCCACAGCGGGTCCACACGGGTCAGGGATGAGAGCCGGGGGGCCAGAGTCTCAAAAATCTGAGCTACACACACATACACACAGACCCTAATGCAGCAAACAGGTTGCAATCAGTGAAAAAAAAACTACATTACTAACTTAAAAATGAAACTTACAGCTGTATCCCTGGATACACACTTTTCCCAACACTTGAGCCACAAACCCAAGAGAGCAGTCCTGTCCCGCTATACCAGAGAGATACACATGAGCAAGACAAAAAAAGACAGACCACCAAATATGCATTAAATTATGCGGTAGATGCAATGATGCATTAAAATATGCAGTGATTATAATGCATGAAAATATGAAGTGGTTATAATGATGCATTAAAATTTAATGTTGTTATAAAAATGCATTATAATATGCAATGGTTGCATCAATACATTAAAATCTGCAGTCTTTGCCATCATACATTAAAATATGCAGTTGCTATAATGATGCATGAAAATAGAAAGTGGCTGTAATGATAAATCCATAGAAGACGTACAGTTGTGTGAAAAGTTTTTGCCCCCTTCCTGGTTTTTATTTTTGGGGTGGGGGGGTATTTCTCACACTTGAATGATTCAGATCATCAAACTAATTTTAATATTACACAAAGATAACCCAAGTAAATACAAAATGCAGAAATAATGATTTCATTTATTAAGGAAAAAAAGCTACCCAAACCTGCCTGGCCCTACATGAAAAAGTAATTGCCCCTAAATATAATAACTGGTTGTGCCACCCTTTGCAGCAACAACTGCAATTAAGCGTTTGCGATAACTGGCAATGAGTCTTTCACATCGCTGTGGAGGAATTTTGGCCCACTCATCTTTGCAGAATTGTTTTAATTCAGCCACATTGGAGGGATTTTGAGCATGAAAGGGCTGTTTAAGGTCATGCCACAGCATCTCAATCGGATTTAAGGTCAGACTTTGACTTGGCCACTCCAAAACCTTAATTTTGTGATTCTTGAGCCATTCAGAGGTGGACTTACTGCTGTGTCTGGGATCATTGTCCTGCTGCATAACCCAAGTGCGCTTAAGCTTGAGGTCACAAACTGACTGCCGGACATTGTCCTTCAGGATTTTCTGATAGAGTGCAGAATTCATGGTTCCATCCATTATGGCAAATCATCCAGGTCCTGAAGCTGCAAAGCAGCCCCAGACCATCACACTATCATCGCCATGTTTGACTGTTGGCATGATGTTCTTTTTATGAAATCCTGTGTTGGTTTTATGCCAGATGTAACGGGACACACATCTTCCAAAAAGTTCAACTCTTGTCTCATCAGTCCACAGAATATTTGCCCAAAAGTCTTGGGGATAATCAAGATAATTTTTGGCAAATGTGAGACAAGCCTTTGTGTCCTTTTAATCAGCAGTGACTTTTGCTTTGGAACTCTCCCATGGATGCCGTTTTTGCCCAGTCTCTTTCTTATTGTTGAATCATTAACACTGACCTTAATTTAGGCAAGTGAGGCCTGCAGTTCTTTACATGTTGTTCTGGGTTCTTTTATGACCTCGTGGATGAGTCGTCGTTGCGCTCTTGGGGTAATTTTGGTAGGCCGGCCACTCCTGGGAAGGTTCACCACTGTTCCAAGTTTTCTCCATTTGTGGATAATGGCTCTGAACGTGGTTCGCTGGAGTCCCAAAGCCTTAGAAATGGCTTTATAACCCTTTCCAGTCGGATACATGTCAACTATTTTGTTTCTCATCTGTTCTTGAATTTCTTTAGATCGCTGCATGATGTGTTGCTCTTTAAGCATGCTTCACTTCGTCAGACAGGTTCTATGTAAGTGATTTCTTGATTCAACAGGTCTGGCTGTCATCAGGCCTGGGTTTGGCTTGAGAAATTTAACAGCTTTCTAAAATAATGTGGTTAATCATATTTCTTTCCTGATTTAACAGGAGGGGGCAATTCATCTTTCACGTAGGGCCAGGTAGGTTTGGACAGCTTTTTTCCCTTAATAAATGAAATCATAATTTAAAAACTGCATTTTGTATTTACTTGCATTATCTTTGTGTAATATTAAAATTAGTTTGATGATCTGAATCTTTTAAGTGTGACATGTAAAAATAAACAGGAAGGAGGCAAAAACCTTTTCACGGCACTGTAGATGCAATGCAGTAAAATATGCAGTGATTACAATGATGCATTTAAATGTGAGCAGTGATTGCAGTGATGCATTAAAAATAAAAGTAGTGGTTGCAATGGTTCTGTAAATTATGCAATATCTGCAATGCCGCTATATGCAGAGGTTGCAGTGATGCTTTACATATGTGGCGGTTGCAAATATGCTTTAAAATATTTATCATTACAAGTGGATGTAATGATGCTTTAAGCATGTGCTTTATTCCTTTATTTACAAATATTTCCACCCTGAACGTGTGTGATACCTCTGAGAGCGTGGCATGTCTTCTCCAGTGTGTCCAGTATGCTGGCAGCCAGCAGTGGGTAGTACTGCTGTGGAAGGAAGGCGTCAGGTGTGTTTGCATGCAGATGGTTGCAAGTAATGGAGGGTAAAGCTGCAAGGTGGCCGATGACGGTCTCTCTTAGCTGAGGAGAGTCTGAACAGGCTCCGTCCACCTCACATCTGGACCACAACAACACCTGGAGACGACCAGCAGAGAGGAACTTCTCCAGTACAGACACACATCGCTCCAGACCTACACTCTCTCTGTGTGTAAAAGAGACACAACACATCATTAGTATAGATAGATAGATAGATAGATAGATAGATAGATAGATAGATAGATAGATAGTGATTTCATACTCTGTGGAGCTGATGGTGTCAAGCAGAAGCAGCAGTGTTTGGTCCGGTGGACCCTTGAGGAACAGCTCATCCCAGAGCTTCTTGATCTCCTCATCTTCACACCACCTGCTGAACCAGTGCGCGCTCAGCAGCATCTGGACCGCGTGAGTGTAGTGAGGGCGTGTGAACACGTCGTCCTCCAGATAGAGCACGAGTGTGCGCAGCGCGTGCACGATCTCTGCGGAGTCTCGAGAGGTGGAGAGAGTCCTCAAGCACGAGCCCACCTCGGTACCAGCGGAGCCCATGACGTCACAGAACCGATGCTTGGCTGAAGATTCAGTTTAATGCAGCATCACTTTTGCAACTTAATAAATAAAATATCAGTGCATACATTGTGCAAGGGCTGGTCATATGAACCTCCATGTCATATCTGACCCTGGACCACAAAACCAGTCATAAGGGTACATTTTTAATAAATAAGATTTCCATTGATGCATGGTTTGTTATGATAGGACAATATTTGGCTGAGATACAACTATTTGAAAATCTGGAATCTGAGGGTGCAAAAAAAATCTAAATATTGAGAAAATCACCTTTAAAGTTGTCCAAATGAAGTTCTTAGCAATGCATATTACTAATCAAAAATTAAGTTTTGATATATTTACAGTAGGAAATTTACAAAATATCTTATGGAACATGATCTTTACTTAATATTCTAATGATTATTGGCATAAAAGAAAAATGGATAATTTTGACCCATACAATGTATTGTTAGCTATTGCTACAAATATACCCCAGTGCTTTAAGACTGCTTTTGTGCTTCAGGATTACAAATAATCTTTTAAATACGTAAGATGCAGTTGTTGACTTACAGTAACGTATTAGAGCTGCAGAACAGCAAAACCTCATGGGATAACTAGATATACCCTATATGAATATCATAATGTTATGTTTATAGCTATATAGTAAACATACTTGCCGATTTAACTTGGTTATAGTTTTAGTCATGCCGTTATATTAAGTCATGAAATAACAGCCAGCGTCAGTCGTGTTGACATGACTCCACGTGATTGCGCTCTAATATGTGTCCGTGTAGAAGCAGACCTTCAGAACAAAGGTTCCTATCAGTAACTCAGTCCCATAATACTTCACTAGATGGCGCTACAGGACACGCAAACCCTCTTATTTTAGGTCATAGTTCATTCATTTATCAAGTTCATCAAGAATAAGTTAATAGATCCTTACAAAGGCATTTGTACTTCCCAAAAACTGAACAGCATTTAAAAAAATATTTCCTTTTTTATTTCTACATGTGAACAAACAGAATATCGATATATTATCAATATGAATTAATCACCTATATCTGCACGATTTACTGATACATTAACTGCTATATGCAGTACATATGTATTCTTCCAGTTATTTTACTTGTACAAAAACAGCCCATCATGCTGGTTGAAACTGCAAAATTGTATATATGTTGTAATATTGTTTTAATTTATCATAATCATAAACACACTGGTTTGTATCGCACTTTATTATGCAAAATAAGGTGGATAAATAACAGGCCGAGGGTTAACAGGGTTGGATTTCAATTATTGCATCAGCTTTTCAAGATGTCTTTTCGTTTCATTTTCTCATTTATTTGCTGTACAAACTAAAAAAAAAACTATTTGTAGTGTTAAGTTGTAGAAAAGGCCCAATAGTGTCTCTCTGATAATGATAAACATAAGGACTTGTTTGCACTGGTAAATTCTATTCTATTCTAGTTTGGAGTTCATGTGAATAATACATAAAAGGAAACTTATTTGCACTTAATTTATTGGTGATTTTATTTTCACTTTTCTTTTAACCTTCATACAATTATTTGAAAATCTAT
Organism: Barbus barbus; assembly: GCF_936440315.1. Taxonomy (NCBI): domain Eukaryota; kingdom Metazoa; phylum Chordata; class Actinopteri; order Cypriniformes; family Cyprinidae; genus Barbus; species Barbus barbus. The sequence continues at coordinate 23,307,258 of NC_136722.1, read as the reverse complement.
AAGACCCCGAACAGTAAAAGATACATCTTATGGGGGCATCTTCAAAAGAAAGCAAAACATTCAACAGAAGACAATACTGATATCTTTCATTTATACAGTAACCTTTTTTTTTTACAATTGTATCCTTCATTACGAGGAGTCCTTTTTTGTTTTATTAACATGTATTTATAACTATTATTAGTCTTTTAAAGTCTAAGTGGCAAGCAGAACTCCTAAGCAGTGAAATGTCTTTGGACACAAATCATATACATCAGCTGTTTAACATCAGACAGCTCAAGAGCAGTAGATTCAGGTCTTCCCTTATTAAGAAACAAGACGGCCGCGTGTTCAGAAGTTTACAGAAGCCACGTTCCTGCGCTTTAAGGTCCCTCAGTGTCATTACAGTAGCTTTAAAACAGCCATACAGACGTGACAGCAGTGGAATCATCTTCAAATGTTCTCCAGCATTGTCTTGTAAGAAAAACTGATAGGACGGGGCTTAAAACCAGAATGTGCGAGGCAGAGAAGAGGGAAAGGAAAAATGTGAACTGCAGCGTGCTTTTCCACAATCCACAAAGAGGAAATGAGAAGGATTAGGTCTAATCTTTCATTTAAACTCATTTAAAACTCCACTGGATTTTCTCAGTAGCCCCTCACTGCAGAACAAAGATCCAGGGGGCGGGGTTGGATCCACATCTAGGGGGTGGAGACGGGTAGGTTTAGGGGTGGGGATGGGTGGAGACGGGTAGGTTCAGGTATATGTAAGGTGGGAGGAGTTGGATCTAGATCCAACCACACCCCCTGGATCTTGTGTTCTGCAGTGAGGACCATCTTGATTTTCTGGAGGAAAAAAAGTGAAAATCAAACATGCTTGTCCCGGATGAGAGGGATGCACATCCATAACGGCGCGCTGGAACAGACGAAGAGAGACCGGTCAAGTGGAAGACAAAATGAAACGGAATCTTAATTCCATTTGTCCATAAAAATACGATTCCAAGAACGAAAGATACAAACGTTCTAGATCGATATTTACACCTAATTTCACCAGAGACAGACAAAGAGTTTTAAAAAGTTTTCCCGGGTGTTTCGATTTCCCTTCAGTGCTTCAGTGTCCGCTTCCTTTTCCCGCCAATGTTGATAGAACAACTTCACCTCATTTCTTTCAAACTATTTAAATAGCAAACAATATTACCTCAAAATAAAGTTAATCAGAGTGCAATGAACATTTCCAGTGAGATTTAAAGAGTCATCTGTACAGAAAATCAAAGTCTTTTGGAAAGAATCCAGGACAGGAGGCCAAGAAATCGCACAGGAGCGATTACCTTACCCACAATGCAACACTGCAAAATCCCTTGGTGGGCGTCGGCCTCCCTTAATCCTTTGCGTTCAGCATCATCGCAATAAATAAGAATTTAAAGAAAAAAAAAAATGCAAGTGAAAACAGCACTAACATTCAGCAAAAACTCGTTTACGAGCTAATCGTATGCACACGCTAAACCCTCAGGTCAGCAAATGTCCCTCACATGGGCTAACGGTGTGACTGCTTAAACCAGACTTACTGGTAAAACAAACTAGTTTCTTTCACTTAAATTCAATCTATGAATTGTGAACACATATACAGAGGGAATGGGCGCCTCAATCCCAAAACAGAGGGAAGTCACAGGAACCGAAGGACAGGGCCGTTCACACACACACTCATTCAACTAACAGTGCTCTGAATTATTCAATTATTTGATCAAAACAATGATTGGATTCTTCACATCATCTGCAAGTCTGTTCTTTATGCCTCTCGCCTCCAGTTTCAGTTCATAAATCAGGTAGGGTGGTCGCAATGGTGATTATTTGACCTCCAGGATGGAGGGGTTGGACTCCATGATGGCGACGATTATGCGGTCGATGTAGTCCTGCAGGCGGAAGTTGATCTCCTCCTGTTTGTGGATGGCCTCCATCAGCTGTACACAAACACACATTATCACAAATCTTTCATATTAATAGCATACATGAGCATAACAGTGTCTGATATAGACCTCAGTGCGGGAGACGTTGTTGATCTCAGCGGCGAGTGACTCTGAGAGAGACTCTGTAAAAAGACTCTTTGCCCCCTGGATGCTCAGATTAATGATCTGACCGTTCAGCTCGTCGTTCTGCTCCTTCAGACTGCGGTTATCCTGCACACAGAGAGAGAACCACAGCATAGAGATTTGATCTGTTTTACTAGTTTGAGTCTTGGTTGTTATCTGTTCAGTCTATGTTGACTCATTTGAGTCTGTGTACCTGGTTTTAAGTCTATGTTGACCAGTCTGAGTCTGTGTTTACCAGTTTGAGTCCTGGGTCAGTCTTTACCAGTTTTTTAGTCTGTATTGATTAATTTGAGTCAGTTTACCTGTTTGAGCACTGGGTCAGTTTTCTGTCTGTGTGGATTCATTTGAGTCTGTGTACCTGGTTTTAAGTCTATGTTGACCAGTCTGAGTCTTTGGGATTCATGTTTACCTGTTTTAAGACTTTGTTGACTAGTATGAATCTGAGTCTCGGATAAGTCTTTACTTGTTTTTTTGTAAGTCTTTGTTGACATTTAAGTCTCTGTTTAAGTTTGTTACCTGTTTGGATCAGTATTTACCCTATTGTGTTTACCGGACCAGTTTAAGTCCACATTTAAGCCTGTTTTAACCAGTTTGGGCCTGTGGTTTACCATTTTGTGTCCGTTTACCTGTTTGAATTTTTTTGGGGTTTGTGTTTACCTGTTTTAGTAAGACTTCGCGGTTTTTTTATATGTGTAAACCATTTTGAGTCAGTTTACCATTTTAAGTCTTTGTTTGAGTGTGTTCTTCTTGTTTGAAATTGCGTTTTACCATTTTGAGTCTGTTTTTAAGCCCATTTAAGTCTGTGTTGACCAGTTTAAGTCAGTTCTTACCAGTTTGAGTGTGTTTGTACCTGTTTGAGTCTGCGTATCTCCTGCTCCAGTTCGTTCTCTCTCATGTGAGTGTTGTATTCCTGCAGGCCGGAGCTGGACGATCGGCCTCTTCTCGCTTCAGTCTCCAACTTAAACAGCTGCAGGTGTTCCAGCTGCTTTCTTAAGTCCTCTATCAACTACACACACAGAGAAGCCATTAACACCCACGGCTGTGATGAACAACCATGTGACCGCACCTATAAAGACAAACAGAAGACGTCTCACCCCCTGAGTGCACTCCTTCTCTTTCTGGTTTGTGTGACGGTCATGGCTCAGTTTGTCAGCCATTTTCCTGCGAGATTCGATTTCTTCGTTCAGTCGTTCTGTGACGTCGTCTACCTCATCCTGAAGTTTCCTCTTTTCCTGAAAAACAATTACTCCATCTTAGAAATCGTTTTGGACTTTATTTTGGACATTCAGCAACAACAACAACAACAACAAGTAAGTGACTAAAACAATGAATCAAAATAATGTAAAATAATGATGGTCATCATCTTCTTAATTCACTCAGCATTGGTAGATGTGACAAACAGGTCATGTTAGACTATGTATGAGACAGGCGTGTGTTGGTACCTCCTCCAGTCTCTCAATGTTGGCTCTCAGACAGGGAACACATGACCTCAGCTCACTGTTCTCCTCATCCAACTGAAGCAACCTGAACACACGTGGGCACACAGACAAAAATGCACCATGATATTTTCTTTTGGGGCAGAGCGCACAATGAAAACATTCAAACACAATACTGGGTGAGAGAAAACAAAAGTCATGTTAACACAGCGGATTATATTAAACATCGAGCCAAGTAATCTCAGAGCTACTTCAAACCAAACTAACCAATGCTGTTCTCCACTAGATGGCAAACACATCTCATCCTCACGAAGAAGAGTTGGACAAAATAACACAGGGACCATTAAAGCGGTATTGAATTTGTTCAACTGAGGATTATTTTAAGTATTATTTATATACTGTTTATCAACATTTTAAATTGGCTTTATTTTTATATTTCCATTTTATAGTTTGTTATAGTTTAAAAAAAATCTCTATGTAGCTTTAATTTATTTTTATTTCAACTTTTTAGTAATTTTATTACTTTAAACTTTTGAAGCAAAATTTCAAAATGTTAAAAGTTTTTAAAAAATATTTCAGCTGTGTGTAAATTAAAAACGTTATTTATTATTATTATTATTTGACATTATAATAATAATAAAAAAACATTATTTGTTTTAGTTAACAATAACAACACTATAATCATCCAGGAATATATGAACAGTGAGAACCAGTGTTTGTTGCATGTGATGCATGTCTTCATATTTCTCTACTATTATAAGACTCTGAAGAGACATTACCTGAGCTAATGACTTACTCAGGAGGACTGCTAATAAAATTACACCTCCCCAAATGTGCTTAACAGTATGTGGCGCAAGACTTATGAAATATACAGCCGATGAACAGGCAAGTCTCGGAATTCATTTGATCTTGTAAATGTTTCGCAATTTAAATATTTTTGCAATAAAACTCAATGTTTTTGTTGCAAATTGTGCAAACATGATATACCTGGATAATATTAATGAAGATTTATCAAAATTAAAAAGAAAAAAAAATCTTGGAATCATCAGTTAAAATGGGTCATAAATTACTAACCCACCAGTAACATTTTGCTGCATGCATATTAAAAACCTAGAAAATTGAATTTAATAAATATTTTTCTGGGTCATATAAAAACAATTTAATTTTAATTATTTATTTATAAATTATATATAATTTCTGTGGCAGGAAAAGTGCGTCCCTGATAAGTCTGTTGCAATTTTGTCCAAACTAGATATAAATAAAACATGCTGTTGGTTGCTCACAGCAAATGTTCTCAAAATCCCATTTTATATTAATCATTAAAGATGTATTGTCCGCCCTCACCTGGCCTGGAGGTTCTCGATCTCCAGGTCTCTCTCTCGCTGGAGTTTGTTCAGAGCATCTCTGTGTTTACGTGTGTGCACGAGTAAGTTCTCCTCCGAATGCAGCTCCTGCTCCTTCAGCTGTTCCTCCAGAGCGTTTGCGCGGTGGACAAGAGTGAGGTTCTCCTGCCGCAGGCGTGCATGCTGCTCTTCGCTCTCCGACGAATCCTTCTCCAACTCGCACACGCGCTTCTCCAACAGCAACACCTGCGGGACAGACACAGCCTTCGTTCCTCATGCAAATCACTCCTGCATTCACAAAACAAATCAGTTCTTCTATTATGTCCATGTTAATAATTTCGCATTTTTGACTGGACTGTTACAATCGGATGAGAACAAAAGCAACTCAGTTCAGTTTAAGTTATGAGTGAATAGCGTAATTTTTTAAAAACTGAATATAGTTCAACATTTGCTGATTTAAATGTCAAAAAGGTAACATTATCTATCTGGATAACAAATGAAAGTTTGTCAAAACTGAAAGATAGTCTTGGAATCATCTGTTGAAATAGATCAAAATTCCACCAGTAACATTTTGCTTTGAATGTCATCATATTTCAACAAAAGTGTCTTTATGAATTTAAACTGTCATAATATCCAGCTGTTACTGTATACTAAAACTTAGTTTTATTTTAATTTGATAAACATGTTACAAAAAGAATGTATCATGTTTGATGTAGCAGCAAAAATGTAATTGATTTATTTTGCAAATCAACACTTATTTAACTGAATTAAATCAACATTAAACTGATTTGAGGTGAATAATGACACTATTGAGCTGCTTATAGCTGAATTGAACTTTTTTCATAATCAATTAACTTAGTTATTTAACTTTGAACTGACTTAAATTCAAATTCTGCTGCGATTATTGAACTTGTCTCATATTTGTAGCATCATTATTGATTCTGTTATTTTCCTGTTTATTACTGTGAAACTGCTTTGAAACAATCTGTTCTGTATATAGAGATATATAAATAAAGTAAAAAAAAAAAAAATCATTTTAAACTACTTTTTGCCATTTGATGACAAAACTAACAACCTAATCCACATCAAATGCACCATTTGAACCAGTTTGACAAAATTTCCATATTGGTTTCTGAACCTTGTCTGTGATGTCACGATCTGCAAGGTCCAAAATGTCTTGAGTCAGATCTCCCATGACATCCAGAGTGCCAGACTGCTGCAAGTGTCTGAAAAACACACAAACATTTCAACATGTTCCCTGCTGAACCGTAAACCAGCATGAATTTCCATGCTGGTCCAGCTTGTTTTGTTTTTTTTCTTGCTGGTGGACCAGCAAACTTAGACATAGTCGACCAAGAACACTGCAAAAAATGATGTTCCTCCTCAGTATTTTGTCTTGTTTTCTAAACATTCTTGATTGAAGATACATTTGCTTGCAATATTTACAATATATTAAGTCTTATTAATTTTACAAAGCAAAATTAATTAATGTCTTGTTTTCCGAAAAATTTATCAAAACATAAGTGAGTTTTTGCTTAATACAAGAAAAAGCGTCCAAAATGACACAAAACACATCACAAAAGATTTCCATTGTCATTTTGTCCTTAACACTGGTATTTGGTGCATTGAGAGGGAGGATCTCACCTTGCTGCTTTCTTACTGGACAGCCTCTTGCTGGAACTATAAAAAAAAGAGAAAAAACAGGAAACGAGTCAGGAAGAGAGAGTGGGAAAAGAGGGAAAAAAAACTCTTTCCATTCGTGACCTGTGAACCGCAGGTCAAAAAACACCCAGCGAAGCGCTAAAGTTTGGGGCCATCAGCTCTTTTTTCAGGTTGAAGGCTGAATCAATGCTCTTCTTTCAATGGTAATGACCTCACGGCACAGAAATAAACACACTGTATTTATGGAGGTGTAACATGGATGCGTGAAAAGAGATTCTGTTCCTGTTGCGCAAGTCTGAACCCAGAGAAATGCTTTGTCTATTCTATTCATAACCCTCATCAATCTTCCCTACTGCCACTTAAGACAAGCCAGGATTTTCCATGATCTTTTAAACAAAATACCATATTTTAAGATGTTAACAATTTAAAGTTGGAGAAATTGTGCTTCCAAATTTCGAAAAAGGCTCTGTCTTTCTTGGTTTTGGAAAAACTGACCAATGCAACATAACATTTAAGATTTTATGCAAACTCCGGTAGAATGTCAGCTACTTAAAGGTACAGTACAATGAAAACTCAAGTCATTCCAAATCGCTAGATTTTAACTTTATGACTTCACTTTATGCTATATTCCAAGTCTTCTAAAGTCATACGATAGAGCAAATAAGACCAAAACTTTACTGAAAAACAGCCCCATTCACCATAGCTCTCAAATATCAATTGTGAACTCTATACATCCATTGTTCAATGAATGCTGTTGTTTTATGACATGTCCCTGGACATGAAATGCGGTTATTTGTTGTACAGAAGAAGAAAGTCATATAGGTAAGCAAATGAAGACAGCATTGATATTATTGAGTGAACTGTCTCTTTAAGAAACTTGTTTACCTGTGAGTTCTAAGATATCAACACTACTTGTATTTATATTGGTAAACTTGATCTCAAAAGCACTAAAAGACTACTGTGCATGCATCAAATACACACACAACACACACCACACCACAGCATCATGTCCACCACAAACTTCACCTACAGAATGTACAAACACTGAGCCTTCACATCAAAACCAACACGAGTCATGCAACACTGTACAGATGTCTGCATGTTCATGAAGCACACACATGCAGACGGTGAGTGTGTGTGTGTGTGTGTGTGTGTACAGTGGTCAAACTCAACACACAGACGCGGGGGAGGTGTGCATGCTGCAGGCGCGTTACCTATTCATCTCTAGCAACTGCAGTCGCGTGGACAGATCCTCCAGACGACTGATCTGCTTATGACAGTGAGTGCAGAAAAACTCCAGCGCCTCCGACTGAAGGAAACTCTGGAAACTAGCAGGAAAAGAGCTGGGGCTGAGAAGACCAGAGGAGAGGACAAACAAGAGGAGAGGATACAATGGGGAAAATGAGGGGAAAAATTAAAGAGCAGAGGAGAAATAAGCAGGAAAATTGAGTAGGAAAGAGGAGAAATGAAGAGAAATTGGTAGAGAAGAAATTATGAGAAATGGGTGAAGGAAGGGAGAAATGAGGAAAGAAGAAAAGATACAACAGTATGCGAGAGGAGAAATTAGAAATGGTTAGAGGAGAGGAGAAATAAGGAGAAATTAACAGGAGAGAAGATGAGAAATAAGGAGACAAGAAGATGACAGAAGAGAGGAGAAGACACGACAGGGTGAATGAGTAGGAGAGAGGAAACAATAGGAGAAATTGGTAGAGGAGGGGAGAAAAGAGCAGGGGAGAGGAAGAGAAATGAGGATAGGAGAAGAGAAATGAAGAGAGAAGATATGACAGGAGAAAGGAGCAGAAGATAGATCAGTAGAAATGATCAGAGGAGTGTTGATATAAGCAGGGGAGTACAGAAATGAGGAGAAAGGAGAATTTAAAACAGGAAACAGTAGAGGATAAATAAGGCAAAAGTAGCAGAGAAGAGGAGAAATGAGCAGAGAAATGAGCAGGGGTAGGAGAAGAAGAAATTAGGAGAGGACAGGAGAAATCAGGGGAGAGGAGAAGAAATGTTAGGAGAAATACAATATAAATCAAAAGAAATGAGCAGAGAAGATATAACGGAAGAAATGAGGAGAAAGGAGAAGACGAGAGAAATAAATACAAAAATAAATCAGAAGAAATGGAATAGAGGAGAGGAGAAATTAGATATGAGCAGATATAATGGGAGATATGAGTAGAGGAGAAATGAGGAGTGCGTGAGTATTCAATAAGAGGATGAGAAGAGGGAGGGAGAGAACGGGGAACATTCAATTGAGAAAGTGAAGGACGGAGGAGGATCTACACAGAGGTGAGCACTACAGTGCAGGAGTAACGCAGCAGGAGCAGTGCGTGTTTATTTCAACAGGTTTGAGAGTGTGTTGTTTCCATGCTCTCTTCTCTAGTGTCCAGGTGTGTGCTGGAGCGCATACGGCTGACAACACCAAGAGTGCAGTTAAACAATAACCACAACAACTCGACCTTTACTCGCTGATCATAACACCTCACTAGAGAATTAATAGAGCAGTCAGCAGGACATCATGGCGGTTTCTCTTTTACCACATACACACACCGCTCAGAGGGATCATAACATCTCAATCCGTCTTACCGGCACACGTTTTGTCCATCACACACACAGTTTGTAAATGAGACTGTCGTCTGTGGTCAGGTAGTCGCTCTACAAGGTCTGACCTTCGGTGCTGCGCTGACTCACTTTCTCTTTCTCACTGTGTGGTATCTAGAAATAGTGTATTTCTATTTGTGCCAAGCTGCTCATTCAGTACAGCCCAGATAAACATTGACAGTGCCTATGTTTATACTTTCCAAGTTTAGCTCGGGATAAAGAATAATGGCACACTGTGTTCTATATATGGAGTGTATAAGCTATACAATACTTAAGCAGTGTGAGAACATTTTTATCTGCTATTTGTAGGATATGTTTGTGTTTGTTGTGTTACCTAGGTGATAGCAGCATCAGTGGGCGGGGCAGTGGGCTGTCTGGGTGTGGCTCTATAGTTCCCTCCCCCTCTGGTCCCAGCCCTCCATCCACCTGATTGGCCAGCAGCAGGTCTGAAGTGTTGTTACTCTCACCAAAATCCTCAAAGTGCTCCTCCTCTCCTCCAATCACGGCCACGAGGGTGTGGCCATTCAAATCAGAGCCCAATGTGAACCTATAACAGAAACACATGGAATATAACTGATTGGGTTAATTAAATGCTGTTGAAAATACCAGGCTAATTTAATCATTTTCTTTTTAGTGTGGTTTCTATAATTGAAGCAATGGTGAAAGTTTGTAGCAAATTAATACATTAAAATACATTTTTAGTTTCGTGGCCATAAATCTAAAAATCAATCTCAAAAGTTTGGGGTCTGTAGGATTTTAAAATGTTTTTAAAAAGTCTCTATGCTCACCAAGGCTGCATTTATTTGTTTAAAAATACAGTAAAAACAGTAATATTGTAGAATATTATTACTATTTAAAATAAATATTTTCTATTTTAATGTATTTTAATTTATTCCTGTGATCAAAGCTGAATTTTCAGCATCATTACTCCAGTCTTCAGTGTCACATGATCCTTCAGAAAGCATTTTAATATGCTGCTAAAGAAACATTATTATTATTATTATCAGTGCTGAAAACTGGAAACCGACCAAATTTTCAGGATTTTTTTTTTTTTTAATTTTTAAACTTTTTAAAATGTTTAATTTTTAAATAATTTATTTTAAACATATCTTTTGTAACATTACAAATGACTTTACCGCAACTTTTGATCAATTTAACGCATCCTTGTAAAATCAAAGTATTAATTTCATTTTTTTAAACAAGTATATTGTTTTAATAATATCACATCATATTTATAGTCTCTCTGATAGTTTTACAATTTCAACTGATTGACTGTTTGATCAAAGTCTGCTCTTTTTTATTCTTACTATAAAATATGAAACAACTTCCTTAAACAGTGTGGGAGGCAGAACTTGAACAGTTTGTCTTGGGGATGATAACCTGATAATTCACTTTAATCTCTCAGCAGCCCTAAAAACGTCTGAAGAACTCCAGAGAGATTAAACCAAGAACAGCACAAAACCTAAACAATCCACACAATGCCAGTGTTTTCAGACATGCTCATGAAGATGAAGAGACCCAAAGTAGGACAGTGATCATGAGCAGGTCACGTGAAAACTTAACATTAATGATGAAAAACAACAAAAGTTCCAGTTTATTAACATCTGATTGGATCACTGGCTTCCTGACAGACGGGCCAGTGTATGCGCTTAATTGGTGAACTCCGTGACCACACTTTTAAAGTACTTTTAATGCATTACCGCTCAAACGTTTAGGGTCAGTAAAGACATTTATGTTACAAAAGATTTAGATTTCAAATAAATTCTGTTGTTTTAAACTTTTTATACATCAAAAAAATCATAAAAAATGTATCACAGTTTCCACAAATATACGAAAAAGCTCAACTGTTTTCAACATAATAATTTTCTTGAGCAGCAAATCAGCATATTAGAATGATTTCTGAAGGATCATGTGACACTGAAGACTGGAGTAATGATGCTGAAAATTCAGCTTTGATCACAGGAATAAAATACATCTTAAAATATATATTCAAATTAGGGGTGTGCGTCATATATCGTCTGCGATAATATCGTAATTGTTGTTTTAGGGATGTGCAATTTGACATTATCAAGTATTTTGCAAAAACCAATCAAAACACCCCTACAGAGTGCACGCATTCATTTCATGAAGTCTAGACTAGAGCGCGTGCGTGCATGCAAAATGCATTAAGAATGATCACAAAATTCAAGATATGGGGGCAGAAAACATATATCATTTCATATAGTTAAAATTACTTTTGTTCAAAAATAAGCATGATTGTGATACTGATTTTATACAACAGTTCAATAAACAAGTTAATATTAAAAAGACTTAAAGGTGCCATAGAATGCATTGATACAGTATTTTTAAATTGTTCTCTGATATCTACACAGAAGGTATGTGGCTTAGGTAAGGGCAAAAAATCTCCAGAAACGATTTTACATGTCCATTTACAACCCTAGGATTTCTCCCTAGAATGAAACGGTCTGTTATTGGCTTATTTGGCAGGGTCATGAATAATAATGAGCTCTGCTCTGATTGGCTGTTTCACAGTACGGCTCATCAGCAAGAAGGAAGCACAGGGAGGAAAATATATATTTAAATACTTTCTCTCGCAGTTATATCGTCGGGTAATTATACTGTATATAAAACGCAGGCATCAGGGAGCCGTTATTAATATGCGAGGCATTGAAACTGCTTTTGAACGATCCATCGATCGCGTTATAGTTCACTTTCAAGAGACGCGATCACACAAACTATGTTTACATTATGGAGCAACAGTACTTACCACACATTTCACAAGATCAGATGCTTGTCAGTGGTGCTCAGGATCTGTAAGTCATTCACCATCATCCTCATCTCTCCTTACTGAGAGTGAAATCTTATGTACTGTAACAGGCTACCGCTAGCAAGGAGCTAACCATGTCCCTTTAGTGGCTCGCGTTATTTGCTTTCTGTGCCTTTCTGAATACAGACACCAACCCATCCCTGCACTTCACACCCCCTGCACGGCCTGGAACATAAAATTAATTTTGTTATTTTCGCTGTTGTCCGCGCTTGTTTATTTACAATACCTGTAGAGCTTCTGATGGTTCGGCCGGCTTAGAACAAGTGCGGGTTTATGCAAATGTTGGGGGCGTAGTGATCCCGACTGTTGCATCACAGTCGGTGTTATGTTCTGATTCGCCTGTTTTTCAGTGGTCTTTTTTAATCACGAGATTTACATATGAAGGAGAAAACTATGGTGTTTGAGGCTCACTGTATGTCATTTCCATGTACAGAGCTGTTATTATTTAAATATGCCAGGGTAAAGACAGTTTTTCATTCTATGGCACCTTTAAGTTTTAGACACCATATTGCCTGTTTTTGCTCTATTTCGACAAAAAAAAAAAAAACTACAGCACTGTTTTTTGTGTCTCTGAACAACATAATGGTGTTTCGTTCCTGAATGAATCAACCGTTTAAATGATTCGGTTCAGTCGCAACTCAATTATTAACAGTGACATGCTGCCACCTACTGACGATTTAATTTCACATTCAAAGTATCTGTTCATTTTAAAATCATTTCAGATATCAGTATTCAATGTTTTATGTTTAAAATATCAAAACATTATGCATTTGTAACTGCGAGTTAAAGCACTCCATGTCCCCTCTGAGCTGCATTAAACTGTGTAAATACATCTAAATTCTACTTCTGCAAAGATTAATTTAGTTGAAACTGGTTTCATTTGTTTGGTAACAGTCTAAATGTCTTATTATTCTAATTGACTGATTTGTAACAATTTGACTCAAAAGATACAGACTTTTAGAAAAAAAATGGCTTTATTAAAGGTAAAATTGCTCATAAAAGGTAAAAATCTATTTTAAACTTATATGATAAGATGAATTTCTATCACTGATGTGAACTGACCACACAGAATATGAAGAATATCAAAAACTGCAGCTGTCCAAGGCAGTCAGATATCAGCACAATAACACACTTGACAAAATATCGTCTGATTATCGTTATCGAAAAAAATCCCCAAAAATAGAGATATAATTTTTTTTTTTTAATAAAGCACACCCCTAATACGAATACAAAAAAAATATTTTAAATCATAATAATATTTCAAAATATTTCTGTATTTTACTGTGTGTTTATTTAAAATAGATGCAACCTTGGTAAGAATTCTGCAAATTGTATTGATCACAAACTTTTGAACGGTGTAAAAGAATGATAAACTAAAACCTAAGTATTTACATACACACAATAAAAAAAACGACAAATGAACAAGAAAACTGTTACTGATTAAACGGATTTCTATTGTTGCTTTATATTCGACATAAAAACACACAAAACCCTCAAATACTCACCCTCGTTTCACTAGAACACTGCGGTTGGTCACACAAAGCACGCGTGAAGGCGGCGACCGCATCTTAAAGCGATTCGGCCTTTCTTTGGCGATCCGGAGCAACTGGGCACACAGCGTGTCACAGTGCAAACCAAACTCCCACAGCTGATAATAAACACTGCTTACTCAGAACGAACTAGCCTAAACTAGCTTTACATGAGGTAACATGTAGAGTTTAATCTGCCGGACATTCCTGCCAGACATTTGTGACGTTGTTACATATGCTTAAACCGTACGGCTGGGTGGCGATGTGTGTGCGCGTCTTAATCTGATTTAGAGCTCAGTAACGGTGACCCAGTGTGTGTGTGCTAGCATGCTCTATAATCAGTTTAATCTCCGTGTGCATGAACGTATGTTGTCCAACTGACACTCAAACACATATTGAACACAGAAACATGTTGCATTAATAATGCAACAAAATTGACTAAATAAAGTTAGTTTAAGACTAGTCTGAGGGATCTGAACAAACCCTAAATGCCAAGGACTGATATCAGAGTCCGGAAGTCAAAGATCCAGAGAAAAATCTGCAAGTTATCATAAAATTAGATGATGCGTTTTCCGTAATTTAGAATGAGAGTTTTGGGAAGGTCAGCGTTGGCGAGACTGCATGACCCTGACACAGCAGGGATGCTAAATCAAGACAAACACACGAGGGCTGAGAACCAGGATATTTTACAATGACAGAAGCGAGTAAGAGCCAGAGAGTAACGGACCCTAGAGAGTGAAAGATGGATCAACTCTGGGCCGCAGGAAGGCAGAAAGAGCAAACTCCACACTTCCTGCAACTGGACAACAGGAAAATAAAGACTGACACCGATAACACGGGAAACAGGAATACCTCGGTCAGCTGAGCTGATGTTAGCGGCTCTTGGGAAATAAGAAACTCTAGTCAGCAGATTCTTGCATAAACACAAACAGACTTTCTTATGTACAACAGCGCACAACAGCACTGCACACTTACTGCACAAAATTAAGGAGAAATATAATCCAAGAAAAACTGCTTTTGTGGAAGTTAGGAAGTTAAAGTCCAGAAAGTGCTTTTCCAGAGAACACAGAGTCCTAAACTGATACATTGTATCAGCAAGTTGTTTTATTTTGTTAGATTATTGCTGATACATTCAAGACTACTGAAACAAGGTCAATGGTCACCATTAGACATGATGTCTTCACATTTCTGCAGTGTTATTTTAGTTTTTATATAATATTATAGTCTTTATTATTTTGAATTAGCTTTTACTTTTATATTTTTATTTTAATTTTGTTGTGTGTCATTTTATTTTGGTATGTGTTTGTAATATGAATTTGTTTTTCTATTATTTTCAATCAAGTTTTAGTTTCAAAAGTTTTAGAACTTCTTCAACTTAAGCTTATTTCTTAAACATTTCTACTTTTCATTTAAGCTTTTTACGTTTAAGCTTTATTTAAATAATTGCAATGATTTTTATAGTTTTGGTTAAAGGAATAGGTCACCCAAAATCATACATCATACACAAATGGATGTTCTGCAGTGAATGGGTGCCGTCAGAATGAGAGTCCAAACAGCTGATAAAAACATCACAATAATCCACAAGTAATCCACACCACTCCAGTCCATCAATTAACATCTTGTGAAGCAAAAAAAACTGCATACTTGTAAGAAACAAATCATCATTAAGTCGCTTTAACTGTTACCTCCATAACCCTTAATAATGCTTCCTCCAGTGAAAAAAGACAAGACAACTTTTTCAATGGAGAAAGCAATATTATGGATTGGCCAGAAGCAAATGGTTTGTTTTTTGCTGCACGAGACATTAATTGATGGACTGGAGTGGTGCAGATTACTTGTGGATGTTTTTATCAGCTGTTTGGACTCTCATTCTGACGGCACCCATTCACTGCAGAAGATCCATTGGTGAGCAAGTGATGAAATGATACATTTCCCCAAATCTGTTAAAATGAAGAAACAAACTCATCTGCATTTTGAATGGCCTGAGAGCGAGTACATTTTTTATTTTTGGGTGTGCTATTGCTTTAATAACAACACTGCATTTATGGCATGAGTTTGGGTGATTTACCAACCCAGTCTCTTTGGGCATGTTATTTGACACCTGTGCATTGGTGTGTTACCTGTTGCGATCGTCTCCATCCGTGAGTGTGTTTTCAATGCCGCTGTCGGTCTCCACATCCTCATGGAGTTCTGGATGGACCAGAGCCGTCGTGTCCTCGTCCGTGAAGGTTTCGCACTCACTGTAGGCGCTCTCCGACCCGAGATAGGCGCTGTCTGAGACCTCCGCCTGCTGCACACACACACAGATTATAAAACTTTTATTGCTTTTGGAGACATAAAGGTGTTCTAGCTTACATTGCAAGTATCAACTTTATCTAAGAGGAAAACAACTGAATCAATAATTGACATGCAGTAAGAATATAGAGTTATAAAATGAATGTGTATAACAGCTCATATCATTTGGTTTTGGAAGAATTTGTTGAGAAAGGTTTATACTTTTCAATGCAGATTTTGTCTATTTCACATGCAAACACACACGGGCAGGAGGTTATTAAGGTTTGTGACGAATGTTTACAGAACAATATGAACTGATGCATTCACACGTGACTACTTTGCATTTGTAGTGTAAATGCTAGTCCGTTCTGATGATTTCCAGATAACAGCATACTCCCCTGTCAATCATCCACAGCACAAAAACAAGGATTTAAATTTTAAAAGACCCTCACAAGAAAAACAATTGCTTTGTTGTTATTTATTGCCAAGTTTAAATGTACCGAAGATGCATCTTGTCTAAGGCGCAGGGCTCGCAAAATCGCTAGCCCGACATCCCGGGGCTATTGTGTTTTCCAGTCGGGCTACCAAAATGTATCACTGTCCTGCCCGACGGGCTACCTTAAAATACAGGGCTCCCGCAGGTCCTTAACTCTTCAATTTAGTTGTATCAAACTTAAGGCCATTAAAAGTTTTAAATACGTTAAATGGTATAAGAAATGTCTTAATTATAATTTCAAGAGGTCTTACAGTTGGGAACGGAAAGAAAAGAATGGCGATACGGCTGGATTAAACTTCAAAAGGCAATGATGTCATTGAATAAATATGAGCACTGCACGTTTTTCAGATCGCTAGTTCGCGTTTGATCCATCCACTGCGGCTGCCATAGACTAGATATGCAAACGTCCCTTATCCAATGACAGAGACGCACATTTTGAAAGACAAGACAACTTAGCCTATAGGATGTATTTTGAATGTTCGGTAGTCCTCAAATAACATTTTAGTCCCGTCTCGTCTTGTTAATGAAGACGCGGCATAAATTTCGTCAATAGTTTTTTTATCATCAGATATTATTAGTTTTAGCTCGTCAACGTCTCTCGTCTTAGTCACAGAAAAAAGGTTCGTTGATGAATATTTTGTCGTCGTCGACGAAATTAACATGGTTTCAGAAAAATGGTCTAAGGCTGAAATGCTGTTGTATAAGATTTTTGTTTTTGTGAAAACCTGTATCTGAACTGTAAATCATGTAATTTTATGGCTTAATACTGTATGTTACCATAGGCATTGTCCAACCCCGCTCATACGGTGTTCATTTTACTTGTGCAGCTCTTAAAATGAGTCATAAATCTGCAGATACCTTGTAAATAGTGAAATGAAATTCCTTCATATTTGTTGATATTTGTGTATTGAAAATATATTTGATTGACGATTAAACTCCTCTGATTTTCTACATTTTTTTTTTTTTTGGTCTAGTTAAATTAATTTTCAGGCTACCAAAATCTGAAGAGTACCTGCCCGAAGGGCTACCAGGGATTTTGAAATTTTGTGAGCCCTGAGGCGGCTATTTACATAAGCAATTTATTTACTATGTATATATATATTTTTTAAATAAAAAAGTTAAAAATAATACACAGAATGTATACCTGTTGTTATACTGTTTATTTTTCTCCTTTTTAATTCTACATAAAACATTTTCTTTAAAAAAAAAATTTACTAATTAAAGTAAAAATAAATAAATAATTATACTCCTTGCTCTACTTTTTATTTTTCCCTTTGCTCTCATTTTTATATTATGCTAAATATTTTCTTCTAAAAAAAAAAAAAAAAAATCAGAATTTTTGCCCCTTGGTTCTACCATTTATTTTGTTCTTTGCCTGCTATGTAATACCAGGGGTGCAAACTCGTCAGGAGTGAAAAAGGTGACAAACTAACCCCCCCCCACCACCACCACCACCACCAAGGAAAGTTAATTCACAGCACATTTCACACACAATGGCAAGTCAAAATGCTTCATAGGGAGAAAATGTTTCACACTGCAAAAAATGCTTTTCTTACATTTTTTATCTTGTTTCCAGTCCAAATATCTAATAATTCTTAAATCAAATAATTAGTTTTTTCAGAAAAAAAATAAGTCAAAAATCTAAATAATCTTGTTTTCAGTTTGAAATAAGATTATTTTGTTTACCCCATTTGCAGATTATTTAGCTTGTTTTAAGGAAAAATTTATTTGATTTTTGACATTTTGAATAAATTTTTTTTTTAAACAAGACAATAATTTTTACTTGTCTAGAAAATGCGTCTTGAGTTAAGAATTTTTAGATATATGTGGACTGGAAACAAGACAAAAAATCTAAGTAGGAAAGCATTTTGTGCAGTGCACCATTCAAGGATGAACACCTTTATATGATTAAAAGACGTCTGAGCGACAACTATGGTCTACAATCAACAAGGATTGTTGTTAAGATGTTACATGAACTTAGTCAGGGTAAATAAACCACTGTACATCTTCATTTCAGCACTCAGATTTTTGAAGCAGTTGACGGGCTAAACGCGAGGTGTTTCTCCATCTTGACACCTAGCTATGGCTTAGCGCTGCCTGACTTGAGCTGAGTGATACTAATATTACTGTACATTAAATGGTATGCTTTACTTATAGGTTGAACAGTTCTCAAATCGACATCATGTCAGAGTAATAGCTTACTTATATGCGAGACAAATGTTATGGTCAAGACTGAGGAGCATTTTTGCAAAGGGTAGCGAACTAATGTAGCGATAACATAACTTACAATCTTCATAGCTATCGCAACAGCAGCCTCACGCAAAACAAAACTAAACTAATTTTTTTTTTAAACCGCAGCCTCACGCGGTAATCACCATTTAAACTGGAATACCATAATTTACAGAAGATACAAATGCATCCCGTCCGAAATATGGACGTTTGCCTGCAGCGTCTAGGTTTCAGGAGTGAGATTGGTTGGATGAGGGAAAGAATATTAAGGGAAAGGGGAAAGGGAAGGGGAAGTGGTGTGTGGCCAAGTATGGTTACCCATACTCGGAATTTGTGCTCTGCATTTAACCCATCCAAGTGTACACACAGTAGTGAGCAGTGGGCAGCCAATGCTGCGGCACCCGGGGAGCAGTTGAGGGTTCGGTGCCTTGCTCAAGGGTCTCACCTCAGTCGTGGTATTGAGGGAGGAGAGAGTGTTGGTTATTCACTCCCCCCCAACTACAATCCCTGCCGGACCTGAGACTCGAACCCACAACCTTTGGGTTACAAGTCTGACTCTCTATCCATTAGGCCACGACAGATAAGCCAATCAGAGGCAGAGTAGGGCGGGTCCATTCCTTTGCCAACAGGGGGAAAAAACGCTACAGGTGACGTGACACAGATGACTCGCAGATACGACTACGACCCCCCCCCCCCCTTTTTTTTTTTTTTTTACAGATCTACACGATTTACGTGAATGACCTATTTCAAGGTGAAAACGGCAAATTTCGCCGAAAGGTGACAAGTTTGCGCCCCTGTAATACATTTTCTTAAAAAAATAATAATAATAATAATAAAACAAAAAAGTTACAAATAAAGACATCAAATTTATACACCTTGATCCACTGATTTTTTCCTTTTCACCCCCCCCCCCCCCTCTTTATTTAACAACTAAAAAAAGTTGCATTTAAGACTCTTTGTTCAATTTCTTTACAGTCATTAAAAAACAAACTGGATTAACATCTCACATACTACGATGACCATCACAAATTATTGACAAAGGTTCAAGACTGGACCTCAAACCTTCAGTCAGTCAGTAAGCTCTAACCAAAACAACAAACTCCATCAGGAAACCTGCATCTCAGAGCCCGACATACCTGTGTGAGTCCGTGAGGAGGTCCTAAAACAGGAGAGGCCATTCCCAGAACCATTCTTCCTACTTGAGTACCGTCACACGGGAAAAACAGGTTCACTAGCTAACCTCAAAACTAACAACAACTGTTTCCTGTCTCTCTCACAGTCTCCCCATAGAGTCTACAGAGAGAGCAACGACTCCTAGTCTGCTCCCTTGGAAAATGAGGACCAAAGTCTGAAGGGCATGGAGACCAGGAATGGGCGGAGTCTGTGTTCCTAACCCCACCCCTTTAATTAACATTACAGTCATGTGCCAACAGAACTTCTCAACACACCAAACAGAGTGTGTGCATATATTATGTGGCTGTGACTCGAAGTCTAGTGCACTGCCTAGTTAAACAGCATTTTTAGTGTGTCTATGATTGCCAAAAATGCTGTCTAGGTAGGCGGCCCACTAGGTTTTAAGACACACTATTGGTGTTATTCATTTTGATCTGTTCTCATGTAGCAAATCATTAACACTTCACACCCAACACGCACAAAACACTTACTTATCTCAACACACACAAAACACTCATATGTTCTGATGAATGACAGGTGTGTGTGTGCTACAAAAAAAATCTATCACCATCCTGTCCTGTATATTGTCAACCATATGTCTGTGTGTAAGTCTGTTTGTTCCTCTGGACGAGGTGTTTTGACAGCAAACATGGAAACAGTCCAGCTATTCATGACCCACAGGAAAACACACAGGTGTGTGTTTCATTAGAAGTGACGGGAAGACAGAAATGAGGAAAGGGAAAATCAGATCGCAAAAGCAGCACATTTCTGTATATACAAAATGAATATTCTAAAGACTGCTGGGAATAATAAACCACATTTGCAGTTTGGAAAAGAGTTTATGTTTCTGTAATCGCAATTTAAGAATTTAGCGCCACAATATACTAATGCAGATAACTATAAAGAGTTATGTAACTCTTTATTATAATTAAAGCTTTGGATAGACTGGGCCATAACCACATAGAAACTGAGGTGTACAGATTAAGCTAAACAGAATTTAATATAATCAGAAAATATAAAAAAAAGCATTTAGCTAGGCTATAAATTACAAAAAAGTAGTAAACCACACTGAAGGGCCAGCTTGCTATAAATATTCAAAAAACACAGTTCTGAATGAACCTCATGAACAAATCAGAATTTGAAGGAAGCTTACACTAAATAATATTTCTATCTTTTGCTGTAGTGTGTCAGTAGGAGATATCAGTTTACATTTACAAACATTCCTTTTGCTATTATTTGTAATAATCCAGTGAGATTTTTATGTGCACATGGACTCTAATAACAGCCAGAGCTCCACAGAGATCTGATCTGATCATCATCCAGTCTATCTGGATTGAAATGAAGAAACAGAACAAACTGAGACACACTAAATCCAGAATGCTTCAAGAAGCCTACCTGCAAAGCTACCTGAAGAACTATGTGCAAGTGTAAAATGTTGATTTGATTTAGTTAAGATGTTAACTGATAAATAAAATCCCTTTGACATTATTTTTGAAAGCACCCTAACTTTACATCATTTTTACACAAAACTTTTCACAGTACTGTAGCTTTGCAGGTAGGTTTCTTCAAGTATCTTGGAGACGTTGCCATAGTTCTCCTGGATTTAGTCTGCCTCAGTTTTTCTGTTTCTTAATGTTATTCCAGATGGATTGGATGAGATCAGATCTCTGTGTGGAGCACTGGCTGCTGTCAGACTCCTTGTGCACACAAAAACATCACTGGATTAATACAATCTATGGCAAAAGGAATGCTTGTAAACGTAAACTGATTTTATTATATATCCTACTGACACACTACTGAACATGTAGATAGTAAATAATGATTGAACTGAACACACATGAACCAGCAGGAGGTGCTGTAGCAGAGAAAAGAACATGCTCTGTTTCTCATGTTCTGAGCTTGTCTGTGGTCTTTCAATCTTTTGGGGAATTTGGGGAATGTGCTGGTCTAGATTCCACGATTCTGCTATAATGGGGTCCTGAAATGCTGAATTATTATGTTTGTCCTGACAAGAGGGGAGGAGAAATGGACCCAATAACCATAATGTTGGTGTGTAATACCTCGTCATATTCCTCTGGAGGTCCATTGGCTTCAACTGAGCTGAGATGAGTCTTGTAGAGGTCTGGATCAGATCCTGATAAAGAAAAACACCTTGCATTTAAAATAGAATTATGACAATGGACTAATGATAACTGCATATTATAATGTTTAGATTAATATCTCTCTATCCCTGTCTATTTATCTCTATATATTGGGTTGATCGACATCACTAGGGCATGGTAATTGAGTGTTTTGGAGGAACAGCGGTTTATGTCATTCACATTCTCTGTTTGTTTTTCATTCGTAAACAGTCACCATGGAATACATTGCGCTACGCAACCGGGCTGTCTGGAGTCCAGGAAACTATATTTATGTAATAGTCTGTTTCAGCTAGAATATTTTCCTCCTGAAAAATGATTCTTGAATCTGGTAAATGCTTTGGAGTACAAATAGACAGGCAGGGAGAGGTAGATGCTCCAGTCACTCATCCATTAATGAAGAGAGAAATCTGACTCGTGAAACACTGGACGCCCAGCAGGCCATTAGAAACATGATCTGAACATTACTGAAGTATAATCAGTAGAAAACCCAAGCAAAGTGCTTTAAGCTATCCCAGCATCATCATAATAGATTTAAAAATAGATGAGGAGTGTATGAGAAGACTAGTGTATGGCTTTGCTTTCAAACAGTGAGTGAGCACTCAGCAAAGACCACATTTGTAAACATTTGGCATCCAAGATGTAGACGAGTTTGTTTCTTCATCAGATTTAGAGAAATGTAGCATGACATCGCTTGCTCACCAGTGGATCCTATGTAGTGAATGGGTGCGGTCAGAATGAGAGTCCAAACAGCTGACAAATTCATCACAATAAATCCACACCACTCCAATCCATCAATTAATGTTGTGTGAAGCCAATAGGTGCATGCTTTTTCAAAAGTTAAAATAAAACTTTTGAAAAAGAATACATATCAAAATATTTAAATATATACATTTTTTAAAAGCATATCTGGGCGGAAACTACATTTTTATCTCAGACTTCAAGTGTGTTTTCTTCAGTTGCGGCGAGCTCAAAATGACCATGCGAAAGACCAGCGAGGTGTGGGATTATATTTTTGAATTAGAAGGCAATGGAAAAGTTGTGAGTAAACTGTGTAATGTCAGATTAGCTAACAGTAACTTTACAGGAGCGATGCGAAATAATATTCAATACAGGCACATGTGTGTTAGCTTGGAGGTAAGTAAAACAAGCATGGTTTTGTTTTTAGACAATATAGCCAACATGAAGTACATTTTTAAAAGCCGTTTTAATGCCATTCCTTGATAAACGTTCCAATTGTTTTTGACTTTTGTTTTAATATGTTGGCTAACGTTATATGAAAATGAAGAATTCTGTCAGTCTATTGATTTTATTTTCCGATCTGAATAAATAAGATGGTTTATGTTGAGTGTATGCTCTTCCTTTTTTTCTGTTTAACGACCGCCTAAAATTAAATGACAACGCGAGTCAAGCATACGGCATAATCGTGACCTATTTTTAGCAGAATTCATTGAGGGATTTGACAGTGTGATTCAAGTATTTCAAGTGTAGGCTGTTATATAGATACACGCAGTTTTTTTCTTTTGCCATTTTTTTGGGGGTTTCTAGCTTTTAGACTAGTCGGATACAAAACTTGCGTTTAAACGACAGTCAAATTAGTCGTAGCGCACATCCCTAGTTTTAACTATAAATAGTCTGGCCAAAATACACTCCATAATCCGTAATAACGCTTCCTCCAGTGAAAAAGTCCATCCCATGTGTCCTCTCACATTAAAATACACCCACATATTTGTTTAGATCTGTTTTGGACTTTTTTTCAATTGGCACCAATGTTTGATCTGCGCATACCACGTTTTACTGCAGAAAGCATTATTATGGATAATGGAATCATATTTTAGCCAGAAGAAATGGTTTGAAGTTAAAAATATCTTAATTTGTTTCTTACATACAAACACACAGCATCTGTGTCTAGCAGGTGTCTAATCCAGGTGTTAGTATGGCAGCAAACATCTGAGGATGATCATGTGCGTTTTGCCACATCATCTTTGCATTTACAACCAGGTTCTGTCAAGGTATGAATTCACTTTTTCTTTAATGTTTAATGTATTTATAAATCTAATTATATCAGTCATGTTAATGCTCCTGTGTGGCAAGTAAAAGCTCTTTTAAATGAGATTCTTTTCTTTAAAAGAAACTCAAATTTCCCATTTCAGCAGTGTGATTCACTGTAATTCACAGATGCTCTGACTCATTATTTTGCACTTTGTTTTTCTACTGTGATGTGAACTCTCCATCAGGAAAATCATTACTAAATAGCATCAGATTATCAAGCAGTCATCGAGAAATGTTTGTGTTACTGACTTGGCTATTATTTTGAGGACAAAACTGATGATGAATTTCCAAGCCAAACCTGAAAAACCTCCTTTTGAAGATGTCCTTTAAAAAAAAAAAAAAACATTTATTCTTTTCTGAAATTGGCAAAAGTTATATTTTAGGGTTTGGGCTTAGTCTGTAATATAATTCATCTCTAATTAAGAGCAACATTTGTTAACGGAAACCCCCAACATGATTTAAAGCATGTAGGGCTGCAGCTATCGATTCTTTTTGTAATCGATTAATCCAGCACTTAATCGATCGATTAATCGAGTAATCGGATAAAAACTTTTTTTGTGTTTTTAAACAACCAAAACAAATAATGCATAACGAAAATGATGTGGCTGTAAAATGATCAAGCATTTGGCTTTTATTTCTCAAAAAAAAATGTATTTATTCAAACTTCAACATTTGAACAGTGCATGACTGAGCTGGGCGAACAAAGCTGTCCATACTCCGTTGTGAAGTGCTGAGAGGGAGAAAAAGAGGAAAAGCAATTTAGCTTATTAAAATGCACAACAGGTTTCCCCATACACAAAAGAAATATGTTTTCACAATATATCTGAAATATATTTGCATTGTTGTTCACTTATATTTATCATTTTGAAATATATTCTGAAATATAACTAAAATATATTTATTGGGCCAATTTCGAATATTTGCATATATTCCAAAAAATATGTTTCAGATATATTGTGAAAACATATTTCAAATATATTTATTTTGTGTATGGGTCATGCTGTAATCTAGCCCTGAAAGTATATAGTATGTTTCATCGTAAAAGCCATTCACAACTTTTTTGACAGTAAATTATTTCCATTGGTTAGTTACCCCACAGCTGTTAAATAATGTACGTTTATCATGTAAGGGATAAACCATGACGGCCAGTGCAATTCTATGAAAATATACCACACCTCCACGGCACGTCGTGACCGCATCACACATCACAACGTCGTGCGGTATATTTTCATTAAATTGCACTGGCCGTTGTGGTTTATCCCTTACATAATTAACGTACATTATTTAACAGCCTTCCTCTCGACTAGCAATCACATTGATTTAACGCTACATTGAATTTATTACCTTGTCTCGGGTGACGGTCCTCTGGTCTTTGAGTAGAGTGGATGCTTTCTGTTTAGATGCTGTAGCATGGACGACGTGCTGTTGTGGTATGCTAGCTCGATCTTGCAATATACACACACCACGGCGTTCTCTTTACTTTTCAATTTGAAATGATCCCAAACCTTGGACATTTTCTGTCGTTTTCTCTTGTTTGAGTCTTCTCTTTGCTCATTGTTACCGCTCCCATCTTCCATTTTGCTGCCCGCGCTCTCAAATCAAAACACCGCTAACGACTTGCGTCTCCTTCCGCTTTTTGGGTGACGTAAGCGCGTTGTGTCATACAAAAAATAATAATTGCGAAAGAACGTGATGTGAGCTTTAAAATTATTTAAAAGAGGCTTCGAGGCAGAGGAATTTGCCTCGATAATTTTTTGTAATCGAGTTACTCGAGTTACTCGAGGAATCGTTGCAGCCCTAAAAGCATGCCTTGAGTGTGTTTGTATGTGCTGCTGTACCTTCATTGCTGATTGCGCTGATGCCTCTGTGGAAATCCTCAAAGCTGATCACACCCAGACCGCTGGGATCCAAGAACCGTGTCAGATCCTTCACCTGAAACCACAAACACACGGCACTCAACAAACATGACAAAACACACAACCTATTCATTTTACACAAACTTATGCATCACGGACTACATTATCATACATTTAATGACACCAAAACACACAAACATGAACTGATTCTTCCACAAAAAGGAAAAAGTTAAAAGAGGAGGAAAGAAATGTGATATTATTTACACACATGTAAAGATGTTAAATCCTGCACAAATTACATAATAAAAAAATTGAGAGTAAAGGTCTCTGCACACTGAGTCCGATGCGTTTTAATTAATCCGTTGCGAAAAAATTCGCAAAACTATACAAAATGTCTTCAAGCAGTGAGGATGATTTTGTTGTCCTCTCTCTTTTTAAAAAAAGAAAAAGAAAAAGGAAATATTGGGTCCATCCAATCCTTAGATTGCGCAGAGAGGAAGGAGAGTTTATTTTTATCTGCGGGATTATCCCGAGAGATTCAAACTTTATTTCAGGATGTCAGTGCCTCAGTTTGATACTTTGCTAGCGATACTGAATCCACATATTAAAAAGAAGACCACCAATTTCCGTGAACCAATTTATCCTGAACATTTACATTTATTCATTTAGCTGACGCTTTTATCCAAAGCGACTTACAATTGCTATATCTGTCAGAGGTCGCACGCCTCTGGAGCAACTAGGGGGTTAAGTGTCTTGCTCAGGGACACATTGGTGTCTCACAGTGGATTCGAACCCGGGTCTCTCACACCAAAGGCATGTGTCTTATCCACTGCGCCATCACCACCCCCTGAACAGAGACTGTCTGAGGTATGGATACACCCACAGACACACACACACACTGAACTGCGGCATCGGAAAGGTGCGCGCCAGGCATAACAAAATAGGCTACAGCAGTTCTTTATATTCTGTATCTTTGTATTCCGCAATTTGTTTGTCATAAAGTGCTCTGTGCTGCAAGACGAAGTGTATTAATTTGTCTGACACTATTTTGGATTTTTGCTTTCGCTTGTACGGTGGCTCTGAATTGTCAAAACACCTTCTCAAAGCATCTCAAAATGCTTTATACGGATGCGAAAAACGCAAAAAAAACGCAAAAAAAATAAATAAATAAATCGAACCCGATCCAAATTTTTTTTTTGACGGACGAAAATTTCGGAGGCAGTGTGCAAACGTGATTGACAAAACGTGAGGTCGTATTTATTTTTCAACGTGCAAAAATTTTGGACGAAAAATTCGGACTCAACGGACTCAAAGTGTGCAATGGCCAATGGTTCACGGAAATTGGTGGTCTTCTTTTTAATATGTGGATTCAGTATCGCTAGGTTTTTGAGACTCAAAAACGGCATGGGCTCATTTTAGTATTTTTCCAATCTATTATCTTGTATTTAGGAGCAAAACATGATATAAATTTATTTGTAACAGACAAACACAGACAAAAAAAAGTCTGTCCATCCCTGATATATGCTGGTAAAACACACAAATCTCTCTCACACACACAGTAATGTATTACACTCCAGTGAACAGACACAATTACACAGTCGGTAACCAGGCAACAGCAGAACTGATATCCAGCATGGCAGTCGTGAGTTCCAGAAACAGAGTTCTCAAAGAAAAACACCAAAACACCCTCAAATACCTCCAACCGAGAGATCAAAACATCAAACTGTTGCCTAAACATTAATCTCTGTTTGTGTGTGTGATATTTTAGTCCTTAAAGGCATTAATCTACACATAGAAAAAAATACATTGCAGGTCAATGGCTACTGTCAATTGTTTTGTTACCAACATTCTTCAAAATATCTTTAACAATATTGCTATAAATATGCTTAACAAAAGAAAGGAACTCATACAGGTTCGGAATGACATGAGGGTGAGTAAATGACTTAGGTTATTATTGTTAACTAATACAAAAATAAAACTACTAAAACTTTAATTGAAAAAGTTGAAATATAAAATACAATAAAAAAACGAAACTAAAACTGAAATAAAAAATAAACTAAATACTATTATTTAAAAATAAATAGGCCTAATTTACCACAACTTCAAAATAAAAATAAAAATATAACAGTACATAAAATACTAAAATAACTGTATAATATGCAAGTTGTTTATCAAAACATTTCTGTCAGATAAGCAGTCATTTAAAGGTTATTCCTGGTATTTTATTAATTAATCAAACGACTGCTTTATGTAATGTGGGTCAGGCACGGTGCTGTTTCACCCCTTTATATTAAAGCATCACAAGTCAAAGTGTGAAAACTGGCGAGTCACGAATCAGTCACATGAGTGGCGTCACTTTGATTTCACACATCAAAAAAAAACTGTGACTGACTGAATCACATTAATAACATCTGTCAGTTAAAACAGAAACAACCTCAGGCCGTCGATCTTATAAAAAACACTGGGTTTTTAGGTCTCCAAAAGCTAACTAACTCCATACAGAGAAAATATTCTTTATTCTTATTTACTCTTTTGACTTTCTAAATTTCTTACATTTTAAAATGCACAGTAGCAGCTTTCTCAGAGTCACACACATGGACAGTTTTGCTCTTTTACCTGATGCTAATTACCAGTTACTTCCTGGAAAACGCTACTTCTGGGTAAGAATTTGCATCTAACGTCACACAATCCCATAGCAACCGTATCATACAGATAAAAAAAGACATGGAGACGACATCATAATGAAAAACAAATGCACAGACACGATATCTCTCCAATGTGTACTGAAAACATATCTGAGACCAATACAAATATCCACACAGAAACTTTTTACATCATATCACTTTCTGTCTTCCTGATTCTTCAAGTTCATTTCTCTCCACCCTGTTAGTCATAAACCATCTCACCAGCTGAGCAAGCTCTTATACTGTACACTTGAGAAGATACTTGTGCAAACTTAAGTCCAATCACAGTCACGCAGCCAAAGGAATGACCCTCGAGGCTGAGATGGTGTATGGTTTGCAATTTCACCCCTGAAACCATAAACTACCTTATATAGAACACACAAACTTGCTTAGTGTTGCAAATATGTTAAACTTTTCTCATAACAGGGCGGTTAAAGTTTAAACCTGTCACAAGCTCACTGCAAAATTAGGAAACTCAAAGACAAATGCAAAAAGAAGTCGTATCTATGTACACTTCAAGTGCATTTGAGAAAAGATGAATAGCAATGATGAAAAGACAAATACAAGTTCATTTGTCCATGCACCCCTCTCTATCGTATCTGTCCGTTTAACCTTTCAGCTGATCTGATCAGCAGTTTTAACAGTCACAAGAGCCAGATTTCCGGCATCAAATCCATCCTCTCTTAAACGCACAATGGCGCATGTCTGGGGGATCAGGAGTTAACAGGAACACAACTCTATCTTCTCATCTGAATGGCAAAATAAACACACAGGGATTTTGAAATCGGCACATCCAGTGCTCAACTGGGTCTCAAAAGCTAGTTGGAAATAAATATATCCTCCTTCTGAATATCTAGCATCACTTGTGTACTGACCTGCCAAATACATAACATAAAAAAACCTATAAACACTAGTTCAACATCAATAACGCTCAAACAATACAGAGGATCATATTTTGTTAAACAAACTCACATGCATTACAAAAACAAAGAAATTCATAAGTTAAAGCCATGAATTATCTATTACTGATGTGCCCGTAGTTCAGGTGGCAATCACAATGACATCCATTCTTACTAAAACTGTTCTTTTTGTTTTGACTGACTACCAGGAATATTCCTGTTTAATACAAATTAAGCTCAAATTAACAGAACATGTGACAATGTTGATTACAGCAAAAATTAACTGCTACTTGTCCCTCTTTTTCTTTAAAATAAGCAAAAATCTGGATTCAACATGACAATTTTTCAACAATGTTGCTCAGGCACTTTCCCACTGAGAATGGGTAACAAATTTCTATCTGGATATTTTAGATCGGTTGTGGGCCCTGTGCCTCACCTGGTTGCCCGCTGACGGCAACATTGCTCAAACATTTGCCCCCGTGTATCATCGGCCTAAAAAAATCCTACTAACCATTTCTATGCTAAGTTATTTTACAACATTGTCTCTATTTCTACAAACTTTGTCAATTGTATTGAACCTGGAATATTCCTTTAAACTGTTGATGTTCAAGTTAAGATCCAGAAATTATTACAAGTTACTAGGTAATTAAATACTACTTGCATAGTTTGTTAAAACTGATGCAAAACAAATGATAGTTAAAAAGGAAAGACGCCATGAAAGACAGAGTGAGAGGACAAGAGTGGTATTCTGAGTCTTTGAGGGTTTGAATAATAAAAGAGCAGTTCTTGGGTGTCACCATGATCGAGTTTCACTTTGAGCTTTGGGAAGCAAATGAAGACACACACTGTCCTGTAATCATAAAGCATTTTTATAACATTTACACCCCCCACCCAATATTTAGCCACCACAAACAAATAGACAAGGATACGCCAAAAACTGACCTGATCGGCTCCATATGCTTTTGCAAACTCGATGAACTCCTCAATATGGACAAATCCATCCCCGTCCTGATCCAAAGCCTGGAAAACTGCTCGGAGAGCCGACTGCTCCTCGCTTTTATGGGCTGTTGAGGAAACTATAGGCACGTTTATCAAATCCACAGGGACCCTCTGGTCATGAAGCGATTTTGTCAGCAGAGCATCTGAGACTTTGCACAGATCCAGAGTCATTTCTGCATGTTTGGGAATGTTGGGAGTATCAGGATTATTCTCCATCAAGGTCAGGTAGGCCTCCCCATGCAAGCTGGTTCCACAGGGAAAGACATTTCTGTGTGAGGGAGGAGAGCTGTGGGTGACTGAGCACACTTGTTGCTCTTGTGCCAGGTCTATCTGTGATGGTGTCAGCTGATGGAAATCCTCCTGATGTGTAAGCAGAGCAGGAAACTCCGCCTCTCCAGTAGCTTCACACAATTGGCTGGGAGTCTCTGTGGTCTCTGTAAGATCCGGCCCCACAAGTCCACCCGTCACGGTCAGCTGATCACCTGCACAGGTGAAGGGAGTGGACTCTAAAGAATCAGGATTACTTGCACAATGAGGTTTGACTTGATTCTGAGTAGACATACTGCAATCTGAACTCTCCCCTCCCTGTAAAGACACGCAGTCAAGTTTCTCTTCGACATTCAGTGGTGTATTGTGACCGTCATTATGAGCAGTTACATTTTCTTCAGGTGTGTCTATTATAATTGCACTTGAGTTTGTAGTCAAAGAGTCATTCAGTTGGTCCAAAGTTGTGAGATTTTCCACAAGCGTGCTCTCTTTTTGTTGAGTATTGACTTGTTCCTGACAGGTTTCACTCATTGCGTTCAATTCTTGATTGTTGTCAGCTTTACTGTTATCTAGGTTTAAATTAACAATTTGCAAACTGTCAGACTTACTTTGCAAACTAGTTGCCTCCTGATTTTGATGCAAATCTGAGCTCTCTAAAACTTTGAGCGTGTCCGAGTCTTCTGTGTTACCTATTGTGGGTGTACCATCGGCTCGCTGTGTCTCCATAGCCTCAGGGTCACTGTCTATGTTGTCTGTTTCTACATTTGTTACATTATCCTGAAATTCAAGAGTAAGTGCATTAGATTCAAGATCGGGTGAGTTTGCATCATATTTTTCCTGTTCTGTTAGCTCAGTAGCATCTGTCACAGGTGGAATTACAGAGTCTAAAGATGGCACAGCTTCGCAAGAGATCCTGTCTGTGAAGATCTCAAACATGGAATCAGGAATATCTCCATCATAGGGCATCTCAGATAAGGCTTCAGCTAAATGTGTGGGTTGGCTGTGGTCCTCAGATAAGATGTCATCTTCAGGTGAGAAGTCAATTAAGGCATTGTGCTCAGATGTGATGACTGGCAAGACTGTTGCGGACTCTTTATGTTCATCTCTGTCAAGCAGGCTTTCAGTTGAAGGATCTTCTGCTTGTAAATCAACAAATGCAATTGGTGTGAGTTCTGTTTTCACTTCAGAAAAAACGCTATCAGTTGTAGCATTGGACGCAACCTCCTCCTCTATCTTTTCTCCAACCGTTTCCAAAGGTACATCAAATGTGCATTCTGTGGATAAATCACACAACACTTCTTCACAAAGTTCAGGTGATATGCAAGACTCACCTAATGGAGTCCTACAGACAGTCTCTGCTTCAGAAGATAGTTGTGTTGTTTCTATGTTAGCGTCTGTTGTCTCTTGGCTCTGAAGATCATCGTCATGGGTCTCGTTACTAGCTGAGGGCTTACTACTCTCCTGTTCAGAGTATAGACCTCCAACCAGCAGCCCAGGTAACAACATCTCCATCTCATCCATTGGAAGGGGAGCATTACCCTCGTGAAATGACAGGACAGTTAGTTCTGTACACGTCGTCGGAGGGATGGCCTCACAGGAAAGGGCTGAGGATGAGAAGTTGATGTGTTCTGGTGTAGATAAAGATGTCTGACAAATAATTGAAGGCTTGGGATTTGAGTTTGTATCTGTACATGACAACTCCACAGGAGAAACAAGCAGCAAACCTTCAGATTCCAGAGTGAGATGAGTCCCGCGTGGAAGCAAGCACTGACTGTCGTTGTTCAAAAATGTTCTTTCCTCTAGGAAATTATGGCTGAATTCACAGTTTGTTAAATGTGTGTCCTCAAGGAGGTGAGCTTCTTGTAGTAGTGTTTTGTCAGACTGAATTGTGGGGTCAATAATACCTGTGTACACATCTAGAGAGTTTGAAGTGGCAGTAACCTCCACAGGTTGCAGGAAATCAGGCACCTGTTCAGCAAGGTCATAAAAGTTGTTTTGGTTCTGCACAGGTACGTTTGAGAGCGTAGGACTAGTTGATCTAGAGTTAAAACAGATGAGATCTCCAACAACAATTTCCGAACCTCCAGGAGAACCCTCTCCTTTGAGATCTTGGGGAGGAGGAGGCTGAGTCTTCCATTCGGGATAGTCACATTCCAAACCATTTTCCCAGGAATACGTCTGCCCTGAATACTGAGAGGACCAAAACAGGTCATCAAGATTTATGGCATTTTCCTGAAAAATTTCATTAGTAGAATCGCCAACAGAACTGTTTTCTTTATCCATAAGGAGAAATTCGAGGGGATTCTGCTCAGATTCCCACTCAGAACACCCCTGAGGGCTGGAGAGAACTTGCTCCATTGAAAAGAAGAGTTCTCTCCTCTGACAAGCGGAAATATTCCAGAAATGCCAATCCTTTGTTATGATCCCACAAGGTAATAATGTTCAAAAGCAGTTGGTGGCCTCTTCCAGCATACGCACCAAAAGAAATATCCTTGTCGAGACCCATGCGTAAGCGTCCACCTCCCTGTAAATGATCAACCACTGTTTACTTTTACGGACACAGGGATAATGTTTCACTGCAGTAATACAGCTCATATGGGCTGAGATAGTTTTTCCGAAATGCAAACCTCTCCATGAAAAGAAAAAAAAACTGGCCCTGTTTCCCTGTTCTGCATTCAAAGCCACATCTAATCCATTTAACATAAGACTTCTCAAAACATGCTGATCCTAATCAACACATAATAACAGGATTACTTCACATCTTAAAATTGCCACTCATAAAAAAACTCAGAAATTATTTATGAAAAATAAAATTTTTGAATCTATTACATAAAATAGAAAGCTATATCATGCCAATATCAGACCGCATGTCCAAACTCCATTTGAGTTCATTCATAATCCCTAACTTCCTAATGTTCCTGCCTGATTCATTAACAAATCATTATAAATTCACATTAATGGTACACTTATAACAGGCTTGACACTTCCCTGGATTCACTAGTAATTATTAAAGTCTGGTTATGATGTATAAACACGAGGCAGTGTATTCAGATTGTCTCGCTGTCTGAGAGAGTAAAACTTTACATATTTTATATGTTAAGCACAACACTGTGTTCTAAACAGCTGTCATTTTGTCATTAGACTAAAACCGAAAACCCTTAAATGATAGATTGCTCTAGCGCTGTTAGCATCAGCATCCTCCACATCTGAGGTAAACCCAATAGCGGACTAGCTGGCCCATACGACCCCCGCTCATTTCGATATAAAAGACCACCCGTGATATGTTTCTGGTTCCCGTCAGAGTCCTTAATTTGGTTTGATGCTAGGCGTTTTATTCCTCAGTTTATCTCTCTTAAAAACAGGCCAATATCCAGGTCGAGTCTCGCGAGTCATCCACCTGCGCTTGTTATTAGCCTGTTAGCGGGTTCAAATCAGCTCGAGACCACCGATAATCCCACAATAAAGCGCGGTTGCCTTTTTTAATCCTTCCGCAGCGACTCATCCGTTAACCTGAAATCCAAGATTTAAAATGAGACGTCCTGTGTTTAGTCGACGGATGATGTTTCAGTTATATCTGTCTCTCTCTCATCAGCAGCAATACACAACCTCTGTTGTCTCTCACACACACACACTCGCGTGTACACACGGCAGCAACACGCATGCGCAGCGCCGCACCACAGGCGTCAAGAATCATTCCTCGCGCACTTATCTGTGCTTTTGGTTGTGATGGTGATGATGGAATGCAGATTTATAACGGTATTTTTTTGAAAGTCACATTCCCGCGAATCAGTTAACTAACGGCTATCATGCCATCATTTGCTATAGACAACTGCGAGAGGTGAAATAGTGGTTAACATAATCGATAAAGTTCGCCAGAATTACAGTAAATAACGTTTACTTGGAAGAAATACTTATTTGTTAAACAAACAGTGTTATTTTCAGGGATTTCCTGTGATTTTCTTGCGCCCCCGTGTGTACGATCAAAGATATTACAGCTAACGTTAATCCTCCGGAAAAGGTAATACACAAGAATTATAAAAGATTTATTATAACCGTTAAAGAACACAATCATGTTTACATAATTTTTTGTTTAAAATTTTATACATGTACTGTAACTGAAAATTTAAAAAACGCCATTAATGTAACGTTAGTGCTAAAGTGGTTATTAATGTTATCAGACATTATAATACTAATAATCTGTGGTTAAACATGCTTGAAATGTCAACATAATGCCATGTAAGACAAGGGTGTCTATAAATATCTTACCAGGTGACTCTCATAAAATTCAAAAACATGTTTGTCATATTTCACCTCAAAATTAAAGACAATATATTTGCATAAAAATGCAGTCATTCCTGTAATGAGACAAAAGAAACAACGTAGGAAAACATTGGAACTTGTTCTTTGTACTGATCTTAATTTATGCTGAAAATCCAATGAAAATAATGAGAATTAACAACTAAAAGAAGTACAACAGCATTATGAAAATTAGAATTTGGGTGGAAATATGTTTAATTCTAAAAGACCTAAAATTAGGCTTAATTTTCTTAACACAGAATATAATTTCTTATTTTTTTCTTTACTTTTGGGGTGAGAAATAATATGGACGTTTTAGTAATATTCGACAATTATCATCCAGATGTTGGCTTGATCAACTGGTTCATTGCTGTTGATTTCATCCTCTATATTCATGCTATTTATCCTTTCTCTTCTCTGCAGACCAAAAACCTAGAAACATAAGAGAAACATAGATTTTATATACCAAAACATTACCTACATATTCACAAGTCAGTCATACAGTAGTACAAAAATTAATCGGAAAAATAAATTTTGCTTGCAAGATACAGAATTTTGTGAGCATTTAATTAAGAATAATTATTGATTTATGTTAATCAGTTCAGTCCTATTTAACTAGCAAACACCTGTCTTCTAGCACAGGCACACACACCTGTGTGCGGTGCTGTCTGTTCATAGTTTTGCAGAGCGAGATGAGATAATACCCAGCAGCCGTTCCACGTCATTGGCCGAGGTAAGCCACGCCCCTCCGTCTGCGACCAGTACAGCGCCGGTGACGTATGAAGACGCGCGACTGGCCAGGAAAAGAACCGCATGTGCGATCTCCGTCTTATTGCCGGCTCTTTGCAGCGGGATGCTGTGGAAAACCCCCGCTGACTCGGAATATGAACCACCTGAAAAACCATAGTGATATTGAAAAAGAAAGGTATGTTGACACTAGAATGAGGATACATGCACACAAAGGTCTTACCCAGTCTACGGTATCCCTCTGTGCCAGAGATAGGGCCTGGAGCCACTGTGTTCACCCGTACACCACTGGGGCCCCACTCGACCGCCAAATGCCTTGTCATGGCATCTACAAACACATACATATTTACATTTAGTCACTTAGCAGATGCTTTTATCCAAAGAGAATTACAAATGAGGACAATGGAAGCAATCAAAATCAACAAAAGAGCAATGATATGCAAGTGCTATAACAAGTTTCAATTAGCGTAACGCAACATGCAGCTCATTAGTCCTTATTTTAATCGCAGTTGTTTTAGTATAATTTATAGATTTTTTAATTTATAAGTTTGTTTATTTTCGTCATTTTATTTTGTAGAAATTAGAATATTTTTTTCTAATTTGTCTATTTAGTTTTAGTTTATTTTTATTTATTAGTTTTAGTTATTTTACTACAAATTAAACTAAATGGAAAATAAGAAATGTTGGAGCAGAAACGACATAAGTGTAAGTTTTTGTTATGTTTTTAGTTAACTAACTTTCATCATTGTGCCAAATTGGTCTTTTCAGTCTACAGAACATCTCTTATCCTCACAGTCAACTTGAAAAAGATATTTTATCCAACATTATGGGGTCAAAAATGTATATGCACAACAGGACCAGCAATATGAATTAAAAATAAATAAATAAAAGGGGAAATACTGATTTCATGCCAGCTTTAAACCACAAATGTAATATGTTTTATTCCACATTTTTGTCCAAATTACAAATGAGGAACATCAGTCTTCATACTAATTACAGTTATTAATCTGCACACTATTGTTGTTTTATGTATGTTTTTTTCCATCTGCCATTCTAACACTACTACTGGTATTAAATACTTATTATATATTCTAACGTTTTTAATCATAAAACAATCAAATGACATTCTAAAGCAGGCAAACTGAAAATTAATGTCAGAATATCAACTAAAAAGGACACTAACCGTTTGCTGCCTTCGCTGACCCAGCATGCACCTGGAGAGCCTGACCTCTGTATCCCAGAGTGGCGGAAATGTTGACAATGGAGCCTCCATGATCCTGAGATAAAGGGAAAAAAGCCACAAACTACGAGACACTTACAATAAACTACTGCTTAATAAAGAGAGGCATCTACATGTGACAAAAAAAGCCAAGAACTGAGATATTTAGGTAATAAAAACTCTTGAAATTAATTTTTTTACCTTGAACCATTTGTCATAGATGACTTTACTGGTGTTGAAAGTTCCCATAGTGTCAATCTCCATTACGGTCTTGAAAGCGTTAAATGACAATGATGTAGCTGGACACAAGAAATTACCAGCAGCATCTGTGAAATAAAAATCATAAAGCACAAAACTGTCAAACTATTTGCATAAGCACATGTGCTTGCATTGTGTGTAATCACACATCAGAGAATGATCAAAAGAAACCTGATAAGAGGGTGTTAGTTGATCTTTGACATCATTATATCTACAGAATCAAGATCTCTTTGGGAATACGCTGCATGTTTTGGAGAATATATGAATTTATTACAGGTTAATGGCACTGTGTTTGACCTTCTTAAGCCTTTGACCAACTTAAGCCTTACTGTTAATAAGTATATCAACACGTCCGAATGTTTTCAAGGTTTCATCCATGGCAGCAGAAATCGTCTCTGGTTGACGCACATCCATGGCAATCGGCAAACACCGTCTGCCTGTAGTGCTGGTTAACTTTTTTGCAGCCTAAAACACAAAAACACACACTAAGGTGAATGACTCTTTATCAAAGTAGTGAATGACACGAGTGAGTTATTGGAGATTTGTAGAAACAGTACCTCAGAGAGTTTCTCCAGATTTCTGCTGGCAATGACCGTCTCACATCCATGCCTGGACAAAAATTTAAAAAGCTTCAAACGATTTTTGCAAGATTATAAACATATGGAAATTAATTTGAAGATGCAGGCTTGAGAAGACCACATGCTACCAAAGGTTAAAGAGCAATGTGTACGTCACTATAAAAGGCAATTTGTGACTGAAAAAGTCAAACTGAGAGGTTCAGTCATAGACAAAGTATTGACAGAGAGAAACTACAGTGGAAAAATCACTGACAACTCACCTCATCAGAACTTCTGCTATTCGAAACCCAATACCTGACCCTCCACCGGTTATAAAGGCCACCTGATCACTGCAAACACATAAAAATAAGTCTCTATCTCTATGTATTTCTATATGCATATTGAACAATGCAGGGATTTCACATTTAAAAAAAAAAAAAAAAAAAAAGAAAACTTCAGTGTTTACTGTGCTTACATGAGCAAATCAGGGCTGTAGACATGAGTGTATTTGCTCATGCACTCATCAGTCTCAACGTCCTCTGGTGAATTATTGACCAGCTGAGGTTTCTCTGCCATGATCCTTCTAAATAAGCACATGAAAACCACCAAAAGGTCATTTGCATGTTAAAACCCATCTTTTGTTTACAATGCATTAGCAGATGACAGTACTATAAATCTACATCTACTAAAAGTATTAGATATGTGATTTTGCAACCTCTCGCTTTACTTCGTTGTTTTTGCAATGCGACAGCGAGAAAAAACTCAAACAAAGCGTGAAATAAAGTCCAGAGTTACGTTACCCAAAATGTGAATCCGTTTGCACATGCGACCAGCTTCCGCGTTATTAATGTTATTAGTGAAGTTTATGCAACAGTTGTTTTCATTTGGCACGATGGACTTCTGTACCTGGGCGAGATGCGTGTGACGTCAAACGAACGTGCCCACGTATGGCATTATGGGAAATGTAGTCCGCCTTTTTTCTATTTGAACGTTACGATAAAAACTGTTCACTTTATATTAAAAAAATAATTTGAGCATTTTTTTCCCCCATGTTTTCTGAGACCTCAAAAAAGTACAGACGGCATCAGAATGATTAGCACTCAGACAGTCATATAATGGGGCAACACGGGGGTAACAAAGGGCTAAAAAAGCAAGAAATTTTGAAAAAAATTCAGCTGGTTGAACATCTAGAAAATAATTAAGTTAATTGACATCAGGTCTGTAAAATGATTAGCTATAAAAGGGATGTCTTAGAAAGGCAGAGTCTCTCAGAAGTAAAGATGGGCAGAGGCAATCCAATCTGTGAAAGAGTACGTAAAAAGATTGTGGAATACTTTAAAAACAACGTTCCTCAACGTCAAATTGCAAAGGCTTTGCAAATCTCATCATCAAAAGATTCAGAGAAACTGGAGAAATCTCTGTGCGTAAGGGACACGGCCGAAGACGTTTGTTGGATGCCCGTGGTCTTCGGCATGATTCTGTCATTGACATTACTAAATGGGCCCAGGAATACTTCCAGAAACCACTGTCAGTAAATACAAGCCATCTGCAGATGCCAACTAAAGCTCTATCACGCAAAAAATGAAGCCATATGTGAATATGGTCCAGAAGCGCCGTCGTGTCCTGTGGACCAAGGCTCATTTAAAATGGACTGTTTCAAAGTGGAAAAGTGTTCTATGGTCAGACGAGTCCAAATTTGACATTCTTGTTGGAAATCACGGATGCCGTGTCCTCCGGGCTAAAGAGGAGGGAGACCTTCCAGCGTGTTATCAGCGTTCAATTCAAAAGCCAGCATCTCTGATGGTATGGGAGTGCATAAGTGCATACGGTATGGGCAGTTTGCATGTTTCAGAAGGCACAATGAATGCTGAAAGGTATATAAAGGTTTTAGAGCAACATATGCTCCCCTCCAGACATGGTCTATTTCAGGGAAAGCCATGTGTATTTCAGCAGGACAATGCAAAACCACATACTGCAGCTATTACAACAGCATGGCTTCGTAATAGACGAGTCCGGGTGCTGAACTGGCCTGCCTGCAGTCCAGATCTTTCACCTATAGAGAACATTTGGCGCATTAAATGAAAAATGCATCAAAGACTACCACAAACTCTTCAGCAGCTGGAAACCTATATCAGGCAAGAATGGGACCAAATTCCAACACCAAAACTCCAGAAACTCATAACCTCGATGCCCAGACGTCTTCAAACTGTCCTGAAAAGAAGAGGAGATGCTACACCATGGTAAACATGCCCCCGTCCCAACTATTTTGAGACCTGTAGCAGGCAACTAATTTGAAATGAGCTCATTTTGTGCATAAAATGTAAACAATTTCTCTGTTTAAACATTTATCTATGTTCTATTGTGAATAAAATATTGGCTCATGTGATTTGAAATTCGTGAACATGCATTTACTCCCCTCACTTGCACAAAAAGAATTTCAGTATTTCTAAAAATGAGTAAAAACGGTGAAATGCAAACTCCAAATATAATGCAAACCTGCAATAATTAAATATGATAAA
The DNA here is from genome assembly GCF_936440315.1 of Barbus barbus. Taxonomy (NCBI): domain Eukaryota; kingdom Metazoa; phylum Chordata; class Actinopteri; order Cypriniformes; family Cyprinidae; genus Barbus; species Barbus barbus. The sequence continues at coordinate 23,267,137 of NC_136722.1, read as the reverse complement.
TAACAGATGTCCTTTTATGTATTTAAGCCCATTTTATTAACCAACGTCTTTGCTGCTGACATTCGATGATCCAATTTAACCATACTAACAAGCAAAAATTTAGACTTCACACTCGTTTAATTTTTTATTGCTGATGACTGTTGATCTTTAAACTTTTTTTTACTTATTCCATAAAAGGTTTTATTTTTTAAGCAACACCGTATTCTAATGCATTACTTTTAAAAGTAACTTTCCCCAACACTGTCAGTGAAATACTAAAAGATAGCCAAAACTATCTTGTTATAATTTTAAACGTGATTAAAACACCACAGCACAGCCAATTGGTAGATAAAAACCACACCAATCATTTAATGAATGAAAACGTACAATGACAAATTCATAAAAGCACAGTTCATTTTGATGATTTGTTTAATATTCTGATCTATCACAGCAACTGGACGACCTGTTTGGCTCTCTGTTTTTTCTTTTCAGCATCCGCTGTATCTTCCTCTTCTCCTTGTCCTTCCCAGCGCACAATCGCTTCAGCTTTCTGCAACGTGACGCTTCGCGACAATCCGCACAGACCTTCAATATACGCTAGCAACACTTTGAAATGATCGTCAGTCACCTGAAAAAGAGAGAGAAAATCATGCATATGCAGTGAAAACAGCTGAAACTGATAATGAAAAGTACTTTTTTGGTACAAAAAAATAAACCATATGCATGATTTAAAACAAAATCAGTAGAAAAGCCCAAGTTTTATTACTGTAATAAGTGTGTAAAGCTGTAGAGCTCAATGATGATTAGGAAGTTTCTTGTACCTTTGTGGTGTCATACATGTGCTGCAGTAACCATATTTGCCTGATTTTGTGAAACTTCCACTCCTCCCGTCTCTCAGACCAGCTAAACAAGCACACAAACATGAAGTAAATCCATTAAAACACTGTTTGACAATCTCTGGTAGACCTGGGAAACATATACATGCATAAAAATAACTACGTTTGGCTCACCATGTGAGGTATTCCAGCGCCGCCTTCTCTGCAAGATTTGACTGGACTTTGACTTTTTTTATGCTTTTGCCTTCTTCCTTTAGTCTCCTCTTCTCCTCCTTTTTCCGAATCTTCTTCATCTTTCTCTCCAGCACTCGTTTCTCCTCAGGACTCAGATCTTTCTCATCATCTGATCCGTTTGCATCCTCTGCTCCAGATGGTTCCTGCTGCTGTGAGGTGTCCATATCTCCAGTACTCTAAGACAGAAAATCATACGTTGCTTAATATTTGCATTTTTTCCCTCCAAGGATTCAATTAACTTTTTATTTGAAATACAAATCTTTTGCAACATTTTAAATGTCTGTGTTGTCAATTTTGATCAATTTAATGTGCCCTTCTAAAATAAAAGGTGAAAATAAATAAATTTTCCCTGACAATCACACATTCTCTTTCACTATGAAACTCTATATCTTCCGTCGGTCTAATTTTACAGCCAGCAGAGGAGGTAGTGGAGCATTTCTCCATCATATTGTTTGGGGTAAACAGAGGTGGCCATTATACATGTCTGTTTGCCACAACCTGTATTTACGTATTTTTACATGAGACAGCAAAACTTCAACAGAAGAGACGTCTGCTTCTTCAGTATGGCCGAACGGAGAAAGAAAAAAATATCTACAAATCAAAGACTTCTACATTTATTTCTTAATGACCTTTAAGGACCTAAAGGTGCAAACAAGAATAAACTTGGACAATACAATAAGCAAGGTAAGCAAGGTATAATCTTCATTTTGAATGCTTCATTGCAAACGATCAGCTGATTACTAGGAAAAATAAACAGAAGATCCCATTGTAAAATAAAATCGGCAAGATTTCATGGTAAAAAAAAAATATAAAATACGGCTGACAGAATTTTACAATTAAAAAAAATATGGCTACAGATTGAACTTTACTAAATTTAGGTTTACAGTAAAAAAAAAAAAAAGATTATATCATTAACTGATACAATGTTAATATACCAACCTACTGAAGTACTAAAATCTGTCCTTTATGGTGACAACCACCAAAAACACAGGTGGTAAAAAACCCATATGATAAATCAAAGTATATCACAAGACGTTTTCCACAAGCTGAGGTAAATACACATACAGTCAAACCAACATTTATTCAGACACCTTCGACATTTCTCACATTATCACAGTTTATAGAAAATGGTAATGAAATATGACAAGAACTCAAATTAATTTTTATAATGTCAAATAACTTTGATAGAAAGGTATGTAATGAATTTGGTTGAATAGCTGTCCGCTGTTAAATTTAAGTACACAATTAGATAATACCTATTTAGATCAACCAATTACCAAGCAATGCTTCATTGTGTTCAGTCTGTGGTGTATCACATTAGAAATTAAAGAAAAACACTTAATGGTCAGGTCAAAGTGTATGAATAATTTTTAGTCCCACATTTTTATGGGTAGTTCACTGTATGACGAATTTTTGGGTATAATGTGTCACAGTTTACTTTATTTTGCTATACTCACTTACATAAATTAACTATAGTGTCCTGCACCCACTAGTAAAAAAATATAAAATGATATCTGGTGTATATCTGAATCATTTTTTTATTTGACTGTAACGCTAAAAAAATACGATAAACATGAATTTAATAACATAAAATGTAACCTAAAACCTTAATGTACATAACTGATCAGCAAAAACTAAGAAGAAACTGTTTTTTTAAGTGAAAAACCATAAAATGTGAAGAGCCACACAGGAAATTAGGGGAAGGTTACATTTTTTTACTGTAAATTTTAAGATGACTTGTTAAGATGACAGTATTTCATTGTAAAATTACATGAAATGTCCTAGATAGATACATCAAATGGCAAAGAAAGAATTCTAGGTGTTTTTTGTTGCATGCGTCAACCTCTGGTCCTGGAGGGCCAGCGAGTTTCTGGAGGGCCAGCGAGTTTCGCTCCAACCAGCTTTAAAACACCTGCCTGGAAGTTTCTAGCAATCCTGCGGGCATGTTTCATAAAACAAGTTTACCAAATAAGCCAGGTTTATTTCAGTTAGTCTGACATATTGTCAGTTGATTTGGTTCAAAATAAGTCAGACTAAATTAAATAAACCTGGCTTATTTGGTAAACTTGTTTTATGACAGTTTGATGTGTTTAACTAGGGTTGGAGCTAAAGTCTTCAGAACAGTGGCCCTCCAGGAACTGAATTTGACACCACCAGTTAACCAATTAACAGGTTTTTACTGTAGCATTTTTACAGTGTTTCATCAGTAAAATTACAATGATTCTCACTGAAACATCTTTCTGTTTTTTAGTACTTTGAAAATACAACAAAATGCAGAAAACGGCATATTTCTACGCAATGTGACAACGGAAGTAACAGAGAGGAAGACAATGGAAGATCCGCTGGCTTTCCGACCGAATTCCTCCAGCCTGCACTGGTCCGTTATTAACGTCAACGAAACGAACTCCACGTCCTCGGATACCTACGTCATAAGCCTCCTCCTCTCCTGCATCTACACCATCCTGCTCTTCCCGCTCGGCCTCATAGGTAACATCCTGATCCTGCTGGTGAACTTTGACCCTCGGCAGCAGATGAGCACGCCGGACCTGTACTTTACTAATTTGGCCCTGGCCGACCTAGTGTTGGTTCTGGACTCACTAATTGAAGTGTTCAATCTGAGCGCGCACTATTACGACGATGCGGTCTTGTGCTCATGCATGGCGATTTTCCTACAGGTCAACATGTACAGCAGCGTGTTTTCCCTCACATGGATGAGTTTGGACCGCTGCCTTGCGCTGACCGGCCTCAGAATGCGAGCGCTACCTGAAAACGCCTCCATTTCGCATCGTTCACGCGTTGCACGCAGGGCTTGCGCAACCATATGGGCGGCGGCTACCTTGTGCACTCTAATTCCATTCGCTACTGCGCATGTGCATCATGGATGGGGGCGTGGCTTCTGTTTTGCAGGCGTGGCTGAGGTGCAATGGCTGGAAGTGACGTTGGGATTCGCCTTGCCGTTTTGCGTGATGGGCGTCTGCTACACTTTAATCGCGCGTGTGCTTTTGCGCTCTGAACAGCCGCAGCGAACCAAAGCCCTGCGCATGATCGTCGCAGCTGTGAGTGTGTTTTTTGTGTGCTGGCTGCCTGAGAATGTCTTCATCAGCGTGCATCTTTTGAATGGTGACACGGATGCCTCACGCAGACGTGGAAACCATACTCTGTGGCAGCGTTACCCGCTCACGGGACACGTTGTGACCTTAGCGGCCTGCGCCAACAGCTGCCTGAACCCGCTCGTCTACAGCCTGCTGGGAAACACCTTTAGACAGAAACTGCAGGTGTTTGTCGCACACCACGTGCCGTGCCTGCATACGCAGAACACAAGAGCAACACCTCCCTGTCCATGCATAACATGCACAAATGTGCACCATTCGTGCTCGCATGAGAATAAGGAAGAGGAAGAACGTGACCTTCGAAGCGGCGAGGAGGGTCGAGAGTGTGTGTGTGACAGAGTGGGATAAACACGGTCATGTTGTAGTGACGCGGGACAAGTTCTTTTGTTTTGTTTTTTGAAAGAAATTAACACTTTTATTCAGTAAGAATGCATTAAATTGATCAAAAGTGACAGTAAAGATATTTATGTAAAACGAACTTTCTATTTATCAAGGAATCCTGAAAAAAATTGATCATGGATTCTGCAAAGATACTGTTTTCAACATTGATAATAATCAGAAATGCTTCTTGAGCAGCAAATCAGCATATTAGAATGATTTCTGAAGGATCATGTGACACTGGAGTAATGATGCTGAAAATTCAGCTTTGCATCACAGGAATAAATTATATTTTAATATATATTCAAACCAAAATCAGTTGTTTTAAATTGTGATAATATTTCACAATATTACCGTTTTACTGTAAGGGAAGAAAGCTGATTATTTTGACTCACCTCAGCTTTACTTTTCTTTTTCATCTTTGCTTTCTTTTTTGCTCTCCCTGTAGCAGCGAGTGTGTTTGTTTCATCGTTCTGTGGCGTCAGCAGATCTGATTCAGGAACAGCTGCTTTGGAGTCCTGCAAGTTCAAAATAGGAATAAAAAAAAAAAACACTCTCTTTGCATTCAACTTGACGACAACATCAAAACACAGCAGCTTTAAAATTGTGAGCGGAATTTAAGTTCTTGATTTTATCCTTTTTTTTTGCAAGAAAAAAATTATATTTTAATACTATTAATTTTATTCTACAAGGATGCATTAGATTGATCAAACCTGACAATACAGACATTTTGCATGTTGTAAAAGATTTCAATTTCAAATCAATGCTGTTCTTTTGAACTTTAATTTATAAAATAAAATAAAAATGCCAAGAAAACTAAAAATATGAACTGTCTTCATTTTCAACATTGAAAATAATAAGAAATGTTTCAGATGTAGGAGCAACTGCTTTAGAGTCATGTAAAGCCAAAATAAGAATTAAAACACTTTTTGCACTCTACAAATGCCAGCTGAATAGCTCTACTTGTGGACATAAACACTGTCGCCTGAGCAGATTATAAAACACTGTTGATTTTATAGAACAATAATGATATACATGACATAACAGTATATTGTTAGAGACATACTGATTTTTTTTCAGCATGAAGACAGGCCTTTCAAAACGTGCATGTTATAGAAAACATTATGCATGTGTTATTATAATAAATGCATGTCTGCCAGACATCACACACCTCATCTTTAGCCTTTCTCTTTTTGCTTTTCTTTGGCTTTTTCCTCTCATCTTGTACAGGTGTCATTTCATCCAGAATGCGTTTGAGCTGCCGAGGTCAGTGTTCAAGACCAAGTTTCTTCACTTTCTCAACAATTCTGGAAGAAAACAGCACAAGAGTTAGTTATTGAAAGTATTTAATATTTTTATTCAGCAAGGCCGCATTAAATTGATCAAAAGTGGCAGTAAAGACATGCATGTTTTCTGTTCGGTTCTACAAAAGAAATGCTCTTTTGAGCTCCATCGAACATTAATAACAAAGAAAAGCAAATCCTTCGGTTTCTGAAGGTTGAACATAAGAGACTTCTTCCAAAAACATTAAACAATGTAATTTATGCACTTCGCACTACCCAGCACAAATAAATAAATTGTATTAGTTAAGGGGAGTCATAATTGCGTATTGCGTTTATAGATGTATAAAGATGACTTACCTAACAAAACATAAAGATGACTTGCAAAAAAACAAAGATCTTCAAATATTTCCTTACAATCACGTGTGGACGGACAGCGCCATGGAAATAAAATAGCGACCAGGTTTGATGACGTTTCTATGGCTTTGTTAAACCTGCATCTCTGATTGGTTGGTGCTTAGACTTCTGGGATATGTAGTCCTTAAATTTATTGTCACGCTATCTTAGAATAGGATTCTCGCTTCATACGAAGACATTTTAATATTTGTAATATAATATAATATACCACTCTAAAATATATATATGAAGCGATCAGAAGCACAATTTTCTTTAAAAACACCTAAATATCAAAGCGGAACTATATTTCAGTTCGTTGTAGTTCTCCTTCCGGTCGGAATTTCCTGGGGAGCTCGTTACATGACCTGAGAGATTCACGCCTGTGAAGAAACCCTGAAGATGTCAAAAGTCTGCCTTCGTTTATCACGGTTTTCTTTAAGTCACAATGTTTTTACAAGAAGAACACATGCGAATTTAAGGTAAGTGAATATTTTTTCTTGTATAGATTATTAAATATCCATCATTTACGGCAGTAGAATTTATGCAACCAATTTGCTTTGTGTGGTACATTACTTAAAACAAGCCTTTAATTAGTTGAAACGAAATATAATTGTTTTTGAACAAAATTCTGACTGAATTTTCTTTAATGATCTCCTAAATTGTCAGCTGACCTTGGCTTGAGGGATCTCTGTGTAAATGGCATTTTAATTGTTTTTAGCAAATACAAGCTCCACAGAATATTAGAAATAAACCTAGTGCTATTTCTGGCATTTTAAAAGTAGTGTTTCATTAAATATTTATCTCTGTAGACCATGTGCCACAAGGATGCTGTCTTCAACATCACAGCTTAATGGAAAGTCCAGAAAACCTCCAGATGATACTGAAGCATCCAAGCCCATCCAGTTCTCGAGCAGTAAAGCCAGCCACCGAACCTGGAAAGTGGACCGTTCGATGGGCAGCACCTACCAGAGGCCCTGGTGGAAAGTTCTGCCTATCAGCCTCGTTGGAGTGGGCTTCGTCGTCTGGTGTGTTTTCAGGAGAGAGACCGAGCTCGATGAGTCTCTGGAGAAAAACCTCTATGTACATTTACCAGGACTGCTGTCCGATGAAGAACAGGAGGATGTCAGCATCAAAAACAAAACCTAATAGTGGCTTAAAAGGGATATTTTTGATTTGGAATGTTTATTTATTGTTCAATGGTCTTGAAGAAAAATATTTTCTCCAAACTGAGAATTATCAAATGGATCGTCCACATCCTGTGCTCTTGAAACTGGATCATCTGTAGCTGGATTTAGATTGAAGATTGTAAAGCCAGTAGTATTGTATTGAAAGCATAAAGGAGAAAAATCTGAGTTGTAATTGTGGTGTGACTGCTACTTTAATGTAATCAGTGAGCCATTATTGAACGCTGAAAGTCAACATGAAAGACATCAGCTGCAAAACAAAGCATTATATAATCAAAGGGGCCATGTAAAAGTTACTTTATATGCTTCACAAAGCCAAATTAGTAATTTGAAACCAAATTACATTTTGCAATGCATGACCTGTGTAAACAAGTCAACCTAAAAACCGGTTGATTTCGCACCGCTCAAAGGGTTTCAAAAAGGTTTGCTTGTCTGTTATTCATACAGAGACCAATGTTTAAATTAACTCTCTACTAAAAAGTTACTAAACTTGCTACTAAAAGTTTGTATAAGTCAAATAATATAAACCACACCTTAAACACTGCTAAAGCCAAAATAAACTGCAAACAACACTGAGGTAGTGGAAAGTTTATTTACAACCAAATGGCCACAATAGAAGAGAAACCCTATAATAACAATAGAAATAAGGACACGTTCTAATTCATCATGAAGCATGCAGACTAGGCAGAGGTGTATGAAAGTCTAAAATACAAACTTTAAAACCCTGAGGAGCTCCCGGAATGTTCTGACGCTGCCCCCCTACTATCAAGTTGAATCACAAGATACCCCTCCCCTACCGCAACTACCAAAAAATAAAAATACAAAAATAAACTTAAACTACACAGGCATTTATAGTCAAGAGTGTAAGAACCCTGATGTCCCTCCCACCCGCCCACACATCAAACCCTGCCCCCATATATTCCTTCACACACAAAAAAAGTCAGTAAATAGTAAAGAGTTTAAGCACGCTCTCCGCGGATTCGACGTGCCAACTGGATGTCTTTGGGCATGATGGTGACACGTTTGGCGTGGATGGCGCACAAGTTGGTGTCCTCAAACAGACCCACCAAGTATGCTTCGCTTGCCTCCTACAAACCAGAGTGAGAAAACATTAGGAGTGACCAAAAAGAAAGTGTGAGGTAGAGCTATACAGAACCCAGATCTTGAAGACACACCTGCAAGGCACCGATGGCAGCGCTCTGGAAACGCAAGTCGGTCTTGAAATCCTGAGCGATCTCACGAACCAGACGCTGGAACGGAAGCTTGCGAATCAGCAACTCTGTGGACTTCTGGTACCGACGGATCTCACGAAGAGCCACGGTTCCAGGACTGAGGGGGAAACGAGCAGAAAGCAAAGTACATTGCCGTTTAACAATCATGTATATTACACATTATATCATGCATATACTGAATACATAAAATTGTTACATTGGGTCTATACACAATATACAGTAAATGTGCAATATACACGTATATAAGATTCAGTATATACACTGCATTTACAAATATCTATACAGCATGTACACAATATTAAGCGTATGCATTATATCATTGTGTATAAACGCATGCATGATTATATTGTGCATCTAATGAATATGTAGAGTATGCACGCAATTATATATTCTACACAATTATCCAAAAATGTATATTGCATCATGTAGATCTATAGATCATACACAATTTAATACATTGTGTATACATTATATCACGTATAAGCTGAATAAACGTTTATATAGCAGATTTAGTTTGTTATAAATTTAATTTGCTAAAAACTCTAAAACTGTATCTGGTTTAACTATTAAAATTGCTTCAAAAGAGTTAACGGAGTTTTCTAGCATACAGATAATCAGCTTATACACAATCCTTGTATAAATAACTAATTAAGTCATGTACTGTAAATTGTATACACTTAAACAGCTGCATAATAAAATGCAGTATACAAATCACAATCTTGTATACACAATTTAAATAGATCGTGTATACACTGAATAATATTCAGTACATACAAGATAAATAAACCCCCCAGTGTATACAGGAAATATGATAATAATGACAGACCATTATCCATCTACTACTACACGTGTTCAGTGTTTCTCACCGGTATCTGTGGGGCTTCTTGACTCCACCGGTGGAGGGCGCACTCTTCCTGGCCGCCTTGGTGGCCAGCTGCTTCCTGGGGGCTTTACCACCGGTGGATTTACGGGCGGTCTGTTTAGTACGTGCCATGGCACTCTAATGAAGGTCTAAAGAGACAAAAACCGATCAGAAAAAAAAAAACAACAGCCGCGGGGAATTCCGAACGCCATGACGCAATCCACAACAAAACTCCCACTTGTGTTCCGCCCAATAATACAGTCATGTAGAAACACATCTGTGTTTAGGAAAAGCACACCATGACAGCAATATCCTAAAGCAGCACTTTACAACTTGGGGGCGCCATTTAGGAGAGTAAAGCTAAAAAATGGATACTTAAAGGTAAATGAGCTGGCAAAATATAAAACGCTGAGCTTTTATTAATTAAAGTACATAGAAAGTCGCATATGTACATAAGTAACCGTGTGTTACTGTGGAGAAATCAATAACCTAACTCACAGTGGGACACTGGGTCACACACACACATAACTGAATCCCATTCAACACACACACACACACACACACACCGCTTGAAGGCTAAAATCTTCAACGGCGGCGGGTTTCATTCAACCATACAGCAACTAGTACTACATATACGCCACGTTCCCTTCAATTACAGCGAAAGAGATGAGAAACCACCGGTAAACTGATCAGTGTAAGCTATGATTAATGCAGTAGTGAAGTCCACCATCTCAGGATGAGACACAGACACGTTATGTGTAACATGGCGCCCAAGAAAACCAATTACAGCCTTTTCTTTGTCTACACCGACAATTCAGTGTCTGTCGACTGAAAGCGGTTCAATAAAAAAAACGACGCGTATTGTTGAGACCACGTATTAAAAAAAAAAAGATTTAAAAAGTTAAAAAATAGCGAACGAACTTCGGAGATAAAGCAGAAGTAAATACGAGCTCGTCCTCGTTAGCTTAGCTTCATGCTACCGCGACAAAATCATCTAAAACCGCCGTCTATGAATCTAAACACAAAACACCGACTAAAGAGACTTCCAATGTTATAAAATGTCTTAAAACACGATACTCAGAAGACTGAACACACTATAAGATAGTTTCTGTTAGTTTAAGACCGACCGTTAACGATACTTACGAGTTTTTGTTTCGGTTAATCCTTCAAACCCAAAACAAGGAACGTCGGACGCGCGCAGAACGAGCTGCCCAAATTTATACAGTCAGTGACGCGTGTGCGCGAGTTAAGCCACGCCCACACCGACTCTCATTGGCTGGAGCAGCGAGGGGCAGATTTACTCTTTAGTATTTATTTATAATAGTTTTAGCGCGGTTTTAATGTAATTGTAAACGGCTTTCGGTCTGTTTCTGCAGGATTGAAACTGTTTTTAAATTTCAAACGGCGTTATATGAACGTTTAATCAACAGTCTTCGTGAAACATCTGTGTTAATGCTTTTAAAATCCTTGCATTTCTCGCCCTGGACCAGTTTGGTGTGGATTACATCATAGATATATATATCTATGTGGATTACATAACCATGTAAAAACAACCGTGCCATATGGTTCCTTTTAATAACAGCGAATACAAAACATAACTGGTAAATTATTGCGACAATGGTTGCTTCGCAAACAATGACGAAAAAATACATTGCTTTTGAGCTCCAGTGTGTTTTAGTGCGGTGTTTGTGTCACCATTGCCTAAAAAGAAGGGCAGATTTTATTGCGCTGCAGTAGGAACCTTTAGAATGGAAGCGTGTTATCGGCGGAGCCCTTTGTTTGGTGCACACATATGAGATATTCACACATGCGCAGCTAAATCCTGTAAATATATTCGAAAATCCAACGCTTCGAGCTGAAGTAGGTAATTGATTCTATCACATTTATATTTTCCTTAAGCGCTTGATTGGTGATAGTTTGTTTTTTTTTTCATAGGAAAGAACAGACAACTAGTGCATTTGTGTTTTCAGAAGATTAAAACCTCAGCTATGGCAGAGGAATCAACTGGAACAGGTAAGATTTCACTACCAACCATACCAGCTAACATATATTGTAAAATTTGTGAATGTAAGTTGACATGATTTGTAGTAAAAGTGTAATATGGTTTGTATTTGTAATGGACTTTTATATTGAATTGCACTGTATGACTTAATAGCATGCAATCTAAGGGGCAGAGAAATGCTTTGAAAATGCTCTAAGGTTGTTCATGCTTTCCAGAAACAACCAGAGTACTGGAAAATGAGAAAAACACAGATGGCCAGAGTGGCGAGGACCCCAAACCAACAGCCCAAAATACTGGCACTCCTACCAATGCTAAAAAACACAAGAAGAAGAAAAAGAAAACAGGTGACGGAAAAGATAATCAACAGAAAGGGGAAAAAAGCAAGGAGGAAACACCCAAACAAGAGACCACAGAATTGGTAAGAACTCACAATATATAAATATATATACTATTTATTTATTTACTGTTGTGTTTACAGGTATAAGCTGTGGCAAAGTCAAATAAATAACTTAACTTAATAACTGTGTGTGTGTGTGTGTGTGTGTGTGTGTGTGTGTGTGTGTGTGTGTGTGTGCGCGCGTGTGCGTGTGCGTGTGTGTGTGCGTGTGTGTGTGTGTGTGTGTGCGCGTGTGTGTGTGTGCGTGTGTGTGTGTTAGACTCCTGATGAGAAGCTGAGTCAGGAATTGGATTGGTGCATCGAACAGCTCGAGCTCGGCCTGAAAACTCAAAAAACCTCCAGCAAACAACGTGAGTGAGACAACACAATAAATATAACATCTATATATATATTACACAAGCAGACAGTTGTTTTGTTGTTTTTATTGTTGTAGTTGCTATTATTGTTTTTTTTTTGTGTTATGTTTTCTCATTTTTGTGTAATAGGACCCCTTTGAAAACGAGATGATGCATCTCGAGGGGTTTATCCAAATTAATACATTTGTTGAAAAGAAACCCTCACCTTGTGTTTTGTTTATACACATGCATCCATTTAGGGGAAGAAACGAGCCGTGCTCTGAAGACGTTACGCAGCTCCAAAGCTCCCTTGGTGAAGAAGAGGCAGGTAATGCGAGCGATCTCTGGAGACTACAGGAAGAAGATAGAAGAGGAAAAAGCCAGACAGTTCAAACTCATACAGTCAGGTAAGGCAGTGGCATAAATGTACATTCATATGTCTGAATTTTATAAAAAATTTTATTAAAGGGCAGCTATGTATTTTCATGAACCAGTTAATATTGTGGAAATTAGTATTCTAAATATTTATAATTAATATTTATGTAATAAAATTGTATAAATATTAATTTATAGTATTTGTTAACTAATTTGTTTCTATTGTTGCATGATTGATATTTTATTTCAAAACTATTTATATTAAAATACATTTATGATACATTTATTTTAAATCAAATTAATTAATCTTAATATGTGTATTTATTTATTTAGGTAATTATAATTGTTTTATTTTAAATTATTTATTTTGGCATTTTTTACAGGTTTTTTTTATTATTTTTTTTTACTTTCCCACAGAGTCCAAAAAAAAAAAACCTGCCTTTCAATATTCTGACAAAAATTGCTTACACGATTCTTATAAAATTGCTGTCTCTTTCCACAGCAATGACCTCCGCCCGGGTCACCAGTGTCTCTGAGTGCAAACCAGTGTTTCACCGGCGAGCTGAGAGAGACACACACCCCACGAACAAAACGGACAAATCTCAAGAGACACACACACTGCAAGGGCCCCAGGAGACAAATGAACACACAAAGACTGATGGAGACACAAAACCTTTTGTTTTCACTAAAACACACGAAGAGTTTTGCTTTAACTTCAACTTATGATTTGACACTGTGACATCAACCAACAGGATTTGTGCCTTAAAGGGATACTCCACTGAAGGATCTACAGATCTACAATGGCCTTCATAATAATATCAATTATAATATTTCTTGAATAATTATTAATCAAAGTTACTTTTATGCATGTTAGAGAATAAGCTTTAGTCTGCTCTCTAAGAAGCTGCTCTCATTGTGTGTGTAACCATGCCCGATAAGGTTTATGGCTGAGGCAACCTTGAAGTAATATAAGTGTTTCTCTGCGTATGTGTGTTAGTATCTGTCTGTACAGGGAGAAGCTCAGACAGTCCAGGACAAACGTTCCTCTGCCGATGTCCAGCGTATCAGATATACGTCTTTAGAGAGACGTATTGCGTCGGACCTCTGATCACCTGTCACTAAAATAGTCATCAGAAGATATGCTTCAAGCTTGCGTCCATATGTGGAAATTGTCTTATCTAGGTTTTAGAACCAATCAGAATTTTGATGACTTATGCATTGATGCAATTACCAACCTCTGTTAGGGTATAATTGTTGAGGATTTTGAATTGTATGCAGAACGGCCTACGAACTCCATCGTGAGTGTTAAAGCTGACTTCTGCGGATGAAACTGCAAACTATTTCTTTAATTAATTGCAATCTGACTCCTGGTCCATGGGTTTTAACTGTTATTCCCCAACATCACCCCAAAATGAAAATGTCATTAATCACTTACCCCCATGTCGTTCCAAACCCGTAATAATTAACACTGTCAAGGTACAGAAAAGTATGAGACATCCTCAGGATAGTCCATCTGCCATCAGTGGTTCAATCTGAATTTAATGAAGCAATGATTTGTACACAAAGAAAACAAAAATAAAGACTTTATTCAACAATTGGTCCCAAAACTTTGTGATTTTAATTTTTATTATAGGCTATTATTTATTTAAAATGTTATTTTACTGGGTTTTATTGTTTGTTTTTTTAAACATTGACTAATAATGATGATGATTAAAATATAAATAAAAATTATAGATGTAGCGTGTAACTGATTTAATGTAAAAGTTGCTATGGTAACGTATTTAAAAGGCTTATATTAGAAATGTCAGCTTTTTTCTCAAACAATTCATGCGCATTATTTCACTTCAAATCAATGCTTTCAGTGAAAACAAGCCTTTTGTTTTTAGATATTTTATTATGTGTATCATTCTTTTGCAGTTTATCAACAAACGTGTTGCTGTTTGATGTCGTCAGGCATGTTAGCTATGAGTGCTGACGCAGAGGCTCATGGGATATGAAGTCTTATATTGTGCACTAGCCGTTTAAACTATATTATGAGAAGCAGGCAAAAGACTACAACTCCCTATAAAACATTTAACAACACGCCCCGGCTGGAACACAAAACCTCCTTTGAGTTGCCGCTGCTGTTGCAATTTCTGAACAAAACATTGATTTACCAGTTTGGAAAGTTAATTATTTTAAGGTTTGTACGCTTTTATTTGTCGAGTGCTTTATTAGGTTATGCGTTTATGGCATGGACGGTTGTTGTAAAAGGCTGTCATTTCCATGTTAAGAGTTTGGTTATGACTTTACTACTTATAAATTTTCAGCATCATAACTATGTTATAAACATATGAATAAGAGTATGAGATAACATTTATCTGAGTTGAACTGACTGACGGATAATAATAAAAACATAATTTCTCTGAATAAACTGGTTATTTTGAGAGGGATAAAATAAATGATTTTATTTTGATATACATAAGTTTTAGCTAATATTATTGCACAGAACTGTAAATATTAAATATCCAACCTCATTTCCAGAGGAGGATGTCTGAGCTGAGCGACGAGGCGAGCAGTGAGTCGGAGCAGTTAGGCGCGAGTCTGTCCGTGTGGCTGGCCGACGGAGGAGACGCTCTGATCGGCCCGGAGGAGCTGAACGTGCCGCTGGATCTTCACACCGCCTGCTCCATCGGACAGTATGATGTGGTGGCCGAGTGCATCCGCAGGTGGAAGAATCTGCTGTTCATACTGTGCATGTCTCCCTCCAACAGTTTCTGACATATTTTAGTTTAAAGAAATATGCCTCAACTAGAGACTTTATTTATAGAGAGAGAGAGAGATGGATGATAGATAAATGGAGAGACAGACAGACAGGTGTATGAATAATATATAAGCATCACTTTTTATTTCTCCTCTTTTCTATTACTTGTTTCACTTCTGTTTCAGTTTTTATAACCATTTCTTACTGTAAGTAAGTTGTTGTTTTCAGCATGTGTGTTTGGTAGTGTTATTTCTTAGGATTACTGATAAACTGTCGTGATTTGTATTTATCTATTTAATTTTAGTTAAATAATGTCTGAATTTATTATGTCTGTTTAGGTCTTTTATTAAGTTTTAGTTTTATTTAATGTGAGTTATTTTAATACGTCAACAAACTAAATGGAAATTAAATGAAATGATATATATATATATATATATATATATATATTGAATTTATAAATGTGTATATATATGTGTGTGTGTGGTTGTACATATACATATATATATAGTTTTTTTGTGTTTGGCTTAGTGTTATATTAGAATCATTATTATGCTATTATACTATATATTATAACATTCTTTAATGTTTTGAATAGTTTTTAGCTTTATTTTTTGTTTTTCATTTAAATGTTAACTTTTTCAATTTTGTTGTATGCATTTGTCATTTTTATTTAATTTCTTTATTTTTAAAATGTGTATAGGTAGTATTTATAAAGTTTTAGTTTTGGATCTGTTTTTAGTTGTTTTAATACTACAATTGATTGCTTCTGCTGTCCTCATTTGTAAGTCGCTTTGGATAAAAGTATCTGCTAAATAACAAAATAATAATAATATAGATAGATAGAAGAAAGGATGGATGACAGATAGATAGACAGACAGACAGAAAGAGACAGACGGATGGATAATATATATATATATATATAGAGAGAGAGAGATGAATGGATTGATGGATGATAGATAGATAGATAGATAGATAGATAGATAGATAGATAGATAGATAGATAGATAGATAGATAGATAGATAGATAGATAGATAGATAGATAGATAGATAGATAGATGAATAGATTATATATAGAGAGAGATGAATGGATTGATGGATGATAGATAAATGGAGAGATAGATAGATTGACAGAGGGATAGACAGACGGACAGATATCTATTTCATTTACCGACCATAAGCAGTAACAGCAACACAAAGACTTTTGTCTGTCTCTGATGAATGGTTATTCAGGGGAGATGTGGATTTGGATGGGAAGAACATCGGCGGCTGGACTCCTCTGATGTACGCTGCATATATCGGTCACGATAACATCGTTAACCTGCTGCTGGAGACGGGCATCAGTGTCAACGCCACCACGTCTAAAGGACTCACACCCCTGATGCTCGCCGCCAGCTGCGGAAACGAGAGCATCGCCTACTTCCTGCTGCAGGTCAGGTTTACATGAACAATCCTTATCAACGAGTTGTTTGTTGGATTATAGTTTATTTCTGTGAAAATTACAAGATTGCAAAATTTAGCAGAGCAAACAGCCAGCGCTCACTATACAACACTGAATGAAAGCTCTCTCTGTACAGCAAGGAGCGCAGCTGGAGTGTAAGGATGTGCGCGGGTGGACGGCTCTGCTGCACAGCACAGCTACTGGACATCAGCAGATGGTCAAATTCTTATTAGAGCATCACGCTAATGCAAATATCAAGTGAGTTACATTTGCATTCATTGATACAAAGCAAAACTGATGTCCTTCCTATGCTCTTAATCTCACCTTCTTCCTTACACAGACAGACTCTGTACATTAGCAGCCAACAGTTTGGAATAATGTTTTTATCTTCACCAAGGCTGCATTTATATGTTAAAATCTACAGTAATCACAGTAATATTGTGAAATATTATTACAGTTTAATAGAACTGTTTTCTATTTGAATATATTTTAAAATATAATTTTATCATTTTACAGCTTTAGGCACTCTTACACAGAATTAGATTAAAAATTAAAATTTTATCTTTTTATTTCCGAGATGATAACTGGCCGCCACTCATGTGACAACAACATCACATTTTATACATTAACAATACTGTATTTACTACTTAGCATGCAATAAATGCATGAAACATTCTGGGCATAATCTTGCTTAAACAGGTAATAAACATGTTCATTCTTTGACCTTTGCCCTCACAGAGAGCCGCTGTCAGGATTCACACCGCTCATGGAAGCTGCTGCGTCCGGCCATGAAATCATCGTTCAGTACCTGCTCAACCATGCAAGTGTGATAAATGTGACTTACTTTAAATTAAAAATCTAATTATATGTAGAATGATTATGGATTTGCATCAATATGACAATGACAACTCAATGCATCCATTATGAAAGCTAATAGTAAATTATTAACATTAGGTATTGAAAACAAGATTCATACCTGATCCAAAACTACTTCTGGGTAAACTTACTTAAAGCTTAGTTTTAAAAATAGCTGTACATCAAACTGTTAATTGTAGCCAAAATTTCAAATTTTCATAATCCCTAATGTTATTTACTACATAATCATAACTGAATTGTAGTCAGAGCACCTGTTTACACCCCTAATGTTAAAAAATGCTTGTGTGTTATTTTTATGATTCAGGGCATACGAACGGAGGAGAGGAACATGAACGGAGAAACGGCGAGAGCTCTGGCTATGATGTACGGACACACTAAAATCGCCAGCCTCATCGACATGCACGTCATGAGAGCCAAATCATGTCAGTCACGCACCGTAGCTTCTATAATTGACCTCCTTTGTCGTGAATGCAGAAAATAACCCAAGCTGATCTGTCTCTGTAGCGCTGTATGAGGAGCTGAGCTCGTCTGAAGAAGAGAGTGTGACTCCTCGAGTCCGATCAGCTCGCAGCAGAACCAGAGGACCCAGCATTCACGACGGCCCTCAAGCTATCGCACGCTTCAGAGTCGGCTCCAAACACGGTACTCGCACTATATATGCTATATATTTAAAATGACCATTTTCTATTTCAATATATATTTTGAAATGTAATTTATTCCTGTGATCAAAGCTGTATTTTCAGCATCATTACTCCAGTCTTCAGTGTCACATGATCCTTCAGAAATCATTCTAATATACTGATTTGCTGCTCAAGAAACATTTCTGATTATTATCAATGTTGAAAACAGTTTTGCTGCTTCATATTTTGGAGATAGAAAAGATTATTTGAAGTAAAACTCTTTTGTAACATTATACATTTCTCGCTCTCTCTATGTTGACTCTTGTATATGTGACCCTGGACCACAAAACCTCAATAAATAATCTTTCCAGTGATGTATGGATTTGTTATGATAGAACAATATTTGGCTGAGATAAAACTAGTTGAAAATCAGGAATCTGAGGGTGCAAAAAAAGTCAAAATATTGAGAAAATCTCCTTTAAAGTTGTCCAAATTAAGTTCTTACCAATGCATATTACTAATCAAAAATGAAGTTTTAATATATTTACGGTAAGAAATTTACCAAATATGTTCATGCAACATGATCTTTACTTAATATCCTAATGATTTTTGGCATAAAAGAAAAATTGATAATTTTGACCCATACAATGTACTTTTGGCTATTTCTACAAATATACCCCAGCAACTTAAGGTTTTGTGGGCCAGGGTCACATATATATATATATATATATATATATATTTAGAGACAAAGAATTATGTTCTGTCATTGCATTAAACATATTTAATTAAATAGTTATTTTATTAAATTTTAAATATATTTATAGTATTTTATTAATATATTTACATTTATTTGAAGTTAAATGTTAAAAAAAGTGCATTTTAATTCAATAAAATAAAAATACTTAATTTTATTGTTATTTTATTAAATTGTAAATATGTTGAAATTATTTGAATAAGTATATTCACATTTATTTTAAGTTAAATATATATATATATATATATATAAAAACATTTTAATAGAATAAAATAGTGGAAAGGGATGTTGAATCTATATACCGTAATGTGTCATTGCAGAGGTTCCTGTGGCTCCACCTGGATATGTGACGTTTCGGGACGTTGGCGATCAGAGTGAGGGAATCTGCAATCGTGATGTCACTTCCCCCATCAATGAGCTCGACGGCCAGAGCAACAGCAGTAGAGGTGTGAAGTTCAGCAGGATGTCGACCATTCTTAGCAATGCATCTGCTAAGAACATGCGATACAATGTGATTCTGTTTCTATTCTGCGTGCAGATGAGCTGTTCTTTGATAACGACATACCCACCATGAGGAGCAGCAGCAGCAGCAGCGAGGGTCTGTCTCATCTCCACGGACACAGCAGGGAGGCGTCCCTGGAGAGCAATGAGGTCCGAACCATCATGCATCACTGCAGCTCACAGCAAACATCTCCAGCAAACTGTTCTCTCAACGTCTCATCATGTTTGCAGGACTCTGATCAAGCAAAGAGGAGTTGTCCACGTCGATGCAATAAACTCCAGCACTCCAAAGGCAGGAGTCCCGGTAACAGCACATCTTACCGCGAGGCTCCGTCTTCCTCTGGACCTTCTCCTTCATACACTGGACCCAAGGTGTGTGTTGTTCTAGTCACTTCAGTGTGTGTGTGTGTGTGTGTATGAGAGTTAAATGCACCAGTAAAGAGTATGTATACATGTAGCAGGATCTCGCAGAGTTCCTTGAGCAGATCGGGTTCAGTAAGTACCTTCCCCTGCTGGAGGAGCAAGACATCGACCTGAGGATCTTCCTCACGCTTACTGAGAACGACCTCAAGGAAGTTGGCATCACGTGAGTCTTTGCACTTTTTTTTCCATTTTATACAAAATTGATCACTTTATTAAAAAGTAATTATTATTTTGTGTTTTATTCAAATTTTAAAATTGTTAATATGTTTAATGTTTATTAAAATTTTATCACTATTTTATTTCATTCATATTTTATTTATACAGTATTTAATTTTTTACCATTTGCTTATTACTGTTCATTTATTTTTAAATTAAATTTATTTTATTATTTAAATATTTATTATTTATTCATTATTTATTGCATTTTATTTAGTGTTTTTTTTTCACTTTAAATTGTACAATTTTTTGTCCATTTAAATGTATTATTTTTAATCCCATTAATTAACTCTATTTTATGTATTATATTATATTGTTATTTATACAATGTTTATTTTATTTTTACCATTTTATGACTTTATTTGAATTGTTCTATTTATTTATTCATTTTTACTTTTTTTGTTATTTAAATATTTGTGCTTTTCACTTTATAGTCTGTTTGGTCCTAAGAGGAAGATGACATCAGCAATAGCCCGTTGGCATAGTAACGCACGGCCAGCCAGTGATGCGTTAGAGCAGGCGTATGCGGACCAACTGGAGGCCGAGATGCAGGAAATGGCCATTCAGCTTCACAAGGTGCTGACTCCATGACTTCCATTCACACCATCTTCACCTCATAAAGCTCATTTTCATGTGAGGAGGATTGTAGGACTGTAGCTAAAGTCAGGGAAGAGAACTGCTATGTAATTGGCACCTAGTTTGTGATTAAGTGTGAACTGCAACATCAACACAGAATCGAAAAATTAAGTCTTTTGAATGTACGCAAAGTGACAAGACTGACCTGTTTCACAAAATGTTTTAAAAGATTTTATATTTTTAAATGTTAACAGGTAGAGTTTTTGCTATATAACCAGGTTTTACCTTTTTGCATTTAAATGTTTAAAATCTCAGAGCATTACTGGACTGTATATCAGTTTAGTTGTGTAATAGGTCACAATAAAATGAACAACATGCTATAAAATCAGTCCATCAAAATAAGTTGAGCTCAAGGGTGGTCATGCATAAAACTGATGTTGTAAAAAACAGCACTGTTCTGGCAACAACATTGTCATAAATTTACCACATCATAACTGCAAGTTTGCTGTAGTTATTGTGTGGTTCTCTTAAAGGTGCTTTATGTAATCTTTTGACTGTAATAAAGCATAAAAACATAATACCTTTGCAGATATTTAGGAAACATGCTACATTTGCATACTTGTTTCTCTAAAAACAATACAGCCAGTTATTCTAGTTATAAATGTGTGTTCCGTGTCAGAATGTCTGTTTTTGTTTTGGTCTGTGTGACTCCGCCCACTGCCAATTTACCCAATAGTATTTCAACAGTCTGGGTTGCAGTTGGTGGAAAACACGGGACTCCAGCCATGGAAGCCAGCAAATGAACTGGGTCAGACGTCACAGATTCTATCCGACCTAAAAAACCTTGGCATCCATCTAAAAAGCTCTATGACCAGAGACTTATTAAAATACGTTGACATCAACTGAACAACTTATAGTGTAAGGCTCATCGCCTTCCATGGTCAATTGCACTCGTTCCTGTTCCGAGTCTTCAATCTGGCAACCCATGTGAGCTCTGAGTCTGAGGAGGAGGGGTGGAGAACCGACTCTCTCCAATATTTAGAATTCGGACCGCAGTACCCATTTCAACCACTAGCTGTCAATATTACATACTGCACCTTTAAACTTTTTCTTTGTAAAAAACAAAAACACTTTTCTTTGTGTGTGTAGCGTTGTGTGGAGGTGGAGTCTCTGCAGGGTCAGGTGACCCAGGAGAAGGAGCTGCGTGCCGTGATGGAGGGATGTCTGATGGAGGAGAAGATGGCGTGGAAGAGCGTTCAGGTGGAGCTACAGGAGAACAGCAAACGCATTCAGACACTGAGCGGGAAACTACGCACTCTACGCAGCACTCTCACACAGGAGGACGCTCAAGGTGCGCTGAACCTGCCAAGGCTTATGAGAAAACGGGAATTCAGTTATTAATTCCCAGAATGCATTGCAAATAATGCAGTATAACCAGCATCATTCAAGTGCAGTATTAAAAGTGTCTTTTAATGTGTTTTAAGAAAACACTACTACTGTCAGGTTGCCTAGCAGCATCCACCCAGAGGACCCTAACAACCACCTTGCAACCAATCAGAACACCTTAGCAACCATACATCAACTCTCCAGCACCCTAGCATGTTTTGCACAGGCAAATTTGCTATATGCATCTTGAAAGATGTATGTTATTAACACTATAAATCAATTTTTCGGTTGAGATTTGAATGACATTTTTGTGACTCTGTGGAGCTCTGGAAGTAAGTGTAACTGTTGTAATGCATGGATCTGTCAGACCTCAGCTGTATTGATAAGCGCTCTGATGTCTGTCTGTGGTAGGTGACGGCTTGATGTGCTCTCAGCTGCTGTCTAAGATGGAGTCTCATATGGTGGAGCTCGGTAAGACTTCTGTTTCTGTTTCTGTGCATGTATAATGTTTCCTTCACGTGGATGTGTGAATTCATATCGTCTTTCTCTGTCCAGCTGACGGTCTGAAGGAAATCCTTCACAGTCTCCAGCATCTCAGCGCTTCAGAGAAACGCTCACACAACTGGGAAGAATCCTAGTGGCTGTGAATGGGTTGGTTTATAATTTTTATAAAATGAAAAATCACGGTTTCCATCAAAATATGAAGCAGCACAACTGTTTCAAAATCAGCAAATCTGAAGGATCATGTGACGCTGAAAACTGGAGTAATGCTGAAAATTCAGCTTTGATCACAGAAATAAATTACATTTTAAAATATATTTCAATTGAAAACCGTTATTTGAATTTTTCACAATATTACAATTTTTTGTGTATTTTTGATCAAATAAATGCAGCCTTGGTGAACGGAAGAGACTTCTTTAAAAACATTAAACAAATCTTACAACACCAAATGTTTGAAAAGTAGTGTGCGTGTTAAAATAAGACGTTTGAAACTTGAATTTTGCAAGATTTCTCTCTGAATGACTGTCTAACTGATGTGTTTCTCCTGGCAGGACACTCGCTTTTACCGACGGAGGGTGAAAAACCACCTTGAACACACAGAAGGGCCAGAGAGATGAGCCAGCCGCGCCGCTCCAGTACCACATGAGTTCAGATGGAGATGACGGGCCGAATGAGGACCAAGGCGACGGCAGGCGGCCAAAAATGACAAGCGGGCGAAGAGCATCTCTCGCCTGTGCTCCAGAACTGACCAATCTCAGACAGGGCGGACCCAGAGGTTTTGAACTTCCTGTCAGGAATTCAGTGCACACAGAAATACATGTGGATACCGCGAGCACAAATACTGTTTATTGCTGTACAACAAATCAAACCTCTTATTAGATTAATTTATAATAAGTCTATTTATAATGAAGGCTGAATAATGAAGCAGTTTCTTGCGTAAATCAAACCTCAGATGATCTTTACTCTCAGTTGTTAGTCTAATCATCTTCTCTTAAATACTGTGTATGTTATAAATACACTCATTCATTTGTCAAAACCGCTGTTATGCAAACTGCCTTCAGTTCAGTTCATTCAAATAGCTTTATTGGTATGACTGTATGGCCAAAGCTGGGGATATATGCAAAAAAAAAAAAAAAACAATAGTATATTATTATTATTGCTACTCCTACATGGACAACTCAAGATAATCAAGAACAAATTAGAGCGTTTTTAACATATTTAGTTCAATCCGATGAAAATAATTACACAAAGGAACTCTGCTGGTGTTTCATGACCCATTTCATGTCCAGGTTTATGGTAATATTGTTGGAGCTACTGTCAATTTATTATTTTTATATATTTGTTGCTGTTATCAGTTTAAAAATGTTTTTATGTTAATCAGCTTGTCTGTCAATTATGAAAAAGTCTATTGTAATTGTCACAAATGTACAAAAATCGAGTTTTTTAAGGTGTGGAATTAAAGCATTTAAAGCAAATGTATGTAGGGTTGTTTTTTTTTGTATTTTTGCGACTTTGGAGCCCCCTCCACGAAACTTAAAACATGTTTGAGGGAAATAAACAGAAGCCATTCGACATAAGTAAGTGTACCATCAGAATGACTTTAAAACTATATTTTTTGGGGTTAAAAAAAAACCTTTTGGAAGAATACAGAGAAGACACTTACGCAGAGACAGAAAATAATCCTGGGGCTCCAAAAGTATTTAACGTTAGACACTTGAGACCATTTAAAACCATTGAATCTTTATATACTGTATGAACCAGCCAAATATGAAAATAAATGGCATGGCAGAACTTTAGCGATGACTTTTGACCAGCTGGTGTTTTGGTGATTTTTCAGTCAGTTCTCCTCAACTTCACACGGGTGTAGAGAATCACATTAACGATCAACATGATCTTTTCGGATTGGCCTTTCAAACCTTTTGTCAAATATTTTGAAAAAAGCTTGCATTTATCTTTTTTATAATACTGGCACTTTGTTTAATATTATGTAACTGAAAAAAAATCCATTATTATTATTGTTTTATATAATCAGCTTACATTTAGATCAAATTCTGCCCCCCAAAAAGTTGTTTTTAATGTTTATGTGCCTTCATGTACACAAAAAAAAGGGGTGGTGATGGCGCAGTGGATAAGACACATGCCTTTGGTGTGAGAGACCCGGGTTCGAATCCACTGTGAGACACCAATGTGTCCCTGAGCAAGACACTTAACCCCTAGTTGCTCCAGAGGCGTGCGACCTCTGACATATATAGCAATTGTAAGTCGCTTTGGATAAAAGCGTCAGCTAAATGAATAAATGTAAATGTAAACCCACAGAGGTGATTAGTAAAGACTGGTTTTATTGGCAAACACCAGTGTTTCTTTTAAAATAAATCTGATTTCAATGCAATGTGTTCTTCATTTACACAATTTTCAAGAATATTTTCAAGGTGAATGAATCACATTCCCAAAGCAAGTGCGTCTCTTATATACATTAGACCGTATTTATAAAACAAAATCTTCAAAAACTAAAAAAAATAAGAGTTGGCTGATTGTTTTTAGTACACATTTGATTGTGTACAGATTCCCTTTGTGTTTGATTATCATCTAATCATTAGTTTTACGTATTTTTCCTCACAAGTAGCAGCCTGATTGCTCCTCTACTAGAGAGAGTCCAGTGCGTTGAGTGTGTGTGTGTGTGTGTGTCAGGTGTATTCACACAGGTGTCCGCAGCCGGCCGGACAGTGTTTGGACTGTTTAAGCCACTCCATCACATGCTCCAGGTGTCCTCCGTGACTGCAGCCCTGACACCACACAAACAAGCCTTTGACCACGTGATGACACACCGCACACACGCTCGCACACTGGTGGCACCTGTGAAGGGTTCAAATACATACACAAAAAACACAATCAATAAATATATTCCACATTTTTTTCAAATGATAAGATTTTAATTTAATATATATATATATATATATATATATATATATATAATAAATATGATAAACAATTAGTTGATAAGTTATATAATATTAAATCAATTATAATAAATACATAAACATTTAATAAATTATTTTATTATACTTTATTTTAAATATTATAATAAAATATTTATAATTATAATTTAAAATTAAATCTATTCATTTGATTTATTTATAAAGTGGACCTAAAGTGTGTGAAATTCTCTAAAATATTATGATGATATTTTAATTTGATTTATTTAATTTATAATAGATTAAATCAAATTAATTAATAAGTGATATAATAGTAAATTATAATAAACATTTATAATAAATCATAATTATTGTATATATAAATGTATATATATATATATATATATATATATATATATATATATATATATAATAAAAATAAATCATAATTATAAATTAAAAATATTTTTTTAAACTTATAAAGTGGACATATATAGTGTAAAAGTCTAAAAAATTTTAGTGATTTTTTTCCAATTGATAATATTTTAATTTAATGTTTATTAAAACTAAATATATTAATTTTACTTATTTATAAAGTGGACCCAAATTGTGTAAAATTCTCTAAAATATTAGCAATTTTTCCAAATGATAATATTTTTATTTATAATAACTCAAATAAATTAATATGTGATATAATAGTACATAAATTATAATCCATTCATGATAAATTTATTATATTTATTATACAATTTTATAATAATCTATTTTGTAATTAATCAATTTTATAATAACATATTTATTTATAATTAGAATTGAAAATTAAATATATTAATTTTATTTAGTGGACCCAAATTGTGTGTGTGTGTGTGTATATATATATATATATATATATATATATATAGAGAGAGAGAGAGAGAGCAATTATTTTTCCAAATTATATTTTTATATAAATTATAATGAATAAAGGATATCATAAAAAATTAATTAGAATACATTTGTAATACGGTAGATTATAATTTTAATTTTATAATAAATATATATTAATTTAAGTTGTTTATAAAAGACATGTAAACATTTCCATAAATA
Source organism: Barbus barbus (assembly GCF_936440315.1). NCBI lineage: Eukaryota > Metazoa > Chordata > Actinopteri > Cypriniformes > Cyprinidae > Barbus > Barbus barbus. The sequence continues at coordinate 23,240,504 of NC_136722.1, read as the reverse complement.
TTAAAAGAGAAAAAAAAAAACACCTTTAAATGAGCTTTAAACACATCAGATAAAGGACTAAAGGACTGGAACTCACAGCTTAGTTGAATTTTGACTTGACAAAGGAAAAAAAACAGATAAAAGTCAGGGATTGGAAGTCGTACCGGTCACAAATCCAGCCCTTGTTGCTCATTGGTCTTTTGCAGTTGCTGCAGTTGATGTGTAAGGTGGTGGAGGCTTGATTCAGACACATGATGGCGCCGCACGTGCTCAGTTTGATCACCTCATTGCTGACGTTCCACAGCTCGAAGCGCTGCAGCAGGTCGATGTAGGACATGTACCAGTGCTCCTGAAACACAAACGCACACAGATTAAAACATCACGGCTGTATCCCCTCTATACCCTCATTCACTATTCCCTACACTAGTCCACTCATACAGTTCACTTGAAGGAGTGAATAAAAATGAGTAAGTGAATTCGGACACTGAGTTTAATCATTGCTGTTTAACGGGCAGCTCCAGTAGTAAGATTAAAGGATTTATCTTGAACTCTGTCACGGAAATTATGTATAAAGCCTAGTTAAACAATTTAATAGTCAATTTACTATGAATTTGTACCTGTGTTGTATTACGTTGTATTACACCGTGGAAAAGCGCTTCTCAAACGAACGGATGATTCAGCTGTGAATGCCATCTTCTGGCGAGACGTGGGTATTCATTCGGCCCGCGACTCTCACAGTGCATTATGGGTTATCGCTAGCTGTTTAGTATACATCGGTTGTATACTCGTTTTTGTGGTGCATTGTGGGATTGAATGAGAGTGCACTTGAGAACGTCCACTATGGTTTCGGATACCACTAAAAATGGCTGTATAGGGGGCCATTTCGGATACAGCCCACATGAAGAAACCTACACTTCTTGTCAAAGTGAGTGTTTTTTTCACCTGCGTGAGCTCGTCGATCTCCTTACGGATGCGGTCGCCCAGTACGATCAGCACGGACACGGCCATCTGCACGTCACCCTGCTCGGCGTAGTAACACAGCATCTCCTTCACGATGGGGCAGAAGAACTTGGGCGGCAGGTGAGGCGAGAACAGCAGCTGCGAGACGGAAATGAGACGGAAGGACTCCATGGAAGTCAGACACGTGCTCTCGGCTTCGCTCCCGCTGACGTGGGGCGACTCGGGCTTCTCCTGCACCGGCTCCGGGGCCGAGGGATGGTCCATGATCTCGTGCCGTAACGGGAACGCCTCCTGAGGGAGCAGGTACTCGGGTTCCTCTGCTGGAGAGACCACAGTCTTTTCATTTGACTTTTTACACCTATGACTGAGAGTTGTGTTTGGATGTGTTGACTTGACTTAATTTCTATTGCCACATCACCTTCACAGGCTGACGATTTCATGGTAAACAAAGATTATACATTAGAAAATCAATACCGTAGTACACAATACAAAAATTTAAAGCAATTATAAAAAAGTTTTGTACATAAAATTCTACAAAAGATTATTTAAATGTACTTTTAAAAGAAACTATACAAGTTTTTCTGGATCCATCTTATAAAGCTTAAGAGTTTGTCCTGATAATAACTCATGACATGAAATATTGAGCAGACCAAAAGCACGTTTCACAGTCAATATTGACATTTTGGTGCTTCTTCCTGGGATGTGTTGACCAACCTGCATGGTTGTCGTGCTCAATGCTGTAGAGATCATCGTCGTCCAGCTCAGCGTCTCCAAACAGATACTCCGCCTGACCCTCGCTGCCCTCCGTCTCCTCGTTCTCTGCACACAAAAACACATCTTTATACGCTGTTTGTAAGGATTTCCTGACAGCTGAAAATCTGGATTGACAGCTGAAGACCGTGGGGACGCTGGAGGAGTACGTACTACAGTACATATTATTACATAATCACAAATCGAAATCCATCTTTATAATAACTGAGGCAACTCATTAACCCTTAAGTGTTTAAAGGGTTAATTCACCGAAAAATTACGATTCTCTCATCATTTACAGGTCGCTCCCAATCTGTATGACTTTCCCCCAGTTTCAGAAACAAAGCTTAAGCCTAGTCCCAGACAACAATGTAACTCTGAGCTGTTTAAACTGAAAGAAACTTGCAGTGATTGATCTTAAATATATCAATGCTTTTGTTTTGTCTCAAGTAAGTGTTTTTTCTAAGGCACGTTTATAAAAATTACCGTATTTAAATGTCCTTATTGAACTATGGCCCAATCTTAGCACTGTGTGTGAAACCAGACCTTTATGTCTTCTGTGGAACATAAAAGCAGAAGTTTAGCAGAATGTCTAAGTTGCTCCAAGTTGAAAATGCACCATAAAAGGACCCCATATGACTTGTGTAGTACTGTATATTCCGTCTTCTGAAGTCATACGATTGGTTTTCTGGAGGAATAGACTTAAACTGAATCCGTTGCTCAATGTCAGTCATAGAAGGTTTGAATGATGAAAGAATCATTATTTTTGGGAGTCCCATCCCTTCCCGTCTGGCAGTATGTCACGTCACTTCACTCTTACATATGAGAAACTTTGCATTCGCAATGTTTTGTGATCGAAGTCAACATTTCTTTGGGGAACGCAGAAGCTTTGTGAGAGCAAGCACAGAGTTTGCTATGTAAACACAATCTAGCTGATTGTATATTGGCACATGTTGCATTTCTTTTACTGGTGTCTCATCAGTTTCTCATCAGGAAGTGCTGCGTGTTTATATGTCTGTGTCTCACCGTCATTGTTGTTGAGGTTGGTCTCCAGGCTGTGGAGGTTGTCTTGTCTGTTTTCTTTGTTTCTCTCATTGAGAGCAGCGCTCATCTCCTTCATACTGAAGCTGTAGTACAGGAAGCAGGTAAAAGATAAAGAGTCGATGAACGGTATTAGAGTTTGTATTCAGAAATGAAAAATCACATGTGGTAATATCAGTACCTGTTGACGAGCGGGAGGTTTCCTGATTTATTCAGATTGTGATTGGTTGACAAGGACGGATTAGCCGGCTCTGAAAACATGATTCGCAGCATTGTCCATGTGGTTGATTCCTGTATAGTATAAAAACATAACAAAAAAGCTTCTGTAAAATAGGGTTTGTAATGGAAACTACAGGGGATTTGTGAATTAATGAAAAGCTAATCTTTAAATATTAATCATAAAAATATGTATTAAATAAAAAAAATAAACATGGAAGCCTACATTAGATAATTTTATACTGGTCTTATGCACTAAATAATTTTTTTTTTTTTATTATTGCAAAATGTATGAATTAATTTTTTTACTTTTTTAAATATTTATTTTTAGTTAACACATATCAGGAATATTTTATTTTTTATTAAGTTTATTAAGTAAGAAAACCAATAACAGAGAACCATAAACATGCAAATATGGTCTAAAATCACTGAGATATTAACTTAAAATATCAAGGGGGGACTTTTGTAGTTCAAAAAAAAGTATTGTAGTTCAGCTGACAAATAAAAGGTTAAAATACAAAATCCATCCGTGCCTGCAGTCTATTGAGTCTCTTGGCGACTTGAGCGTTGTGCTCACAGACTTCGGCGAAGGGTTTCCCGCTCAGCAGGTAACTCTGTGCGGTGTTAATGAACCAGTCCATCCCGACGCTGCTGCCCGCTTCGCTCTCAAACACACTGAGCGCGCTCGACACCTGCGCAAACTGCTCCGTCACATCGGGCTTCTTGAAGAAGAAGATGGGGTACCGCCGATCGCCACCCGGGTAGGTTTTACGCCCCACGTCCCCTACAGACTGGGGAGCTATAAAGAAATACAATGTTCGGTTAAGAGATACAATGTAGTATCAACACCGAAAAAGCACGAGAAACTAATAATTACACACTTACAAGGGTTTGAGAAAAAGGCAGAGGAAGTACAATAAATAAATAAATATTGTAACATCATAAAAAAAAACGTTGCTACCTTTGCATTTTTTTGAATAAAGGGAGATTAACAGTGTGCACTGCAGATCTTTTTTCTATTTTTTGATGATACTCTTTGATCTTGCACCTGGCCAAGACATTTTTGGATGTGCGTACCTTGATTCTTCTTTCAAATTGCACCCTAACACAATAGAAATAGCAATAAAATAGATGGGAATTATTCAATTTCTCACATTTTATATTTTTGAGTCTCTAACAAACTAGAGGTTTTCTATGGAAGCCCACTTCCGCCTCTGAATAAAAAAGGTAATTGCAAAGTTTTCTCATAATTGTGTACTATAAACTCACAGATGCGAGTTATAACGTCCGTACTGTGTGATAAACTTGTGTTTAAAATTGATTGCTTCTGTTGTCCTCATTTGTAAGTCGATAAAAGCGTCTGCTAAATGACTAAATAATAATAATAATATAAACTCACAATTGTGACTTTTTGCTCAGAATTGTGGGATTTAAACTCACAATTGAGGGGGGAAAAAGACTGATATGTTCTCAAAAGTTTATATCTTGCGAATCTGACTTTATAACATGCAATTACGAGTTTATATCTCACAGCTCTAAGAAAAAAGTCACAATAAGAGTTTGTCCTGATAATAACTCATGACATGAAATATTGAGCAGACCAAAAGCACGTTTCACAGTCAATATTGATATTTTGGTGCTTCTTCCTTGGATGTGTTGACATTCACAAAAAAAATCTGAATTACGAGACAAAAACTTGCAATTACCTTTTTAAATTTTTTTATTCGGTGTCAGAAAAGGGCTTCCATAGTTTTCTGTTTTGTCGGTTTTTGGCGAACTGCATGGAAATCAATGTGGTTCAATTTGACCCACAACAACACCACAGTCCGGTCACTCACCGGTCATCAGACTCTCTTTAGCAGCAAACGCCAGGTCTCCGAACAGCCCAAAGCAGAGTCCCTCAGGATTGGCGCGGTCCACGGGTCTGCTGGCGTCTTTAAACATGTGCTGGTACAGCGTACTGTCCTTGGACCCCGACAGCAGGAAGTAGGGGTCGTGCTGGTGCCGCCACACGATTCCTGTGGTCACGTCTTTGTGTTCCTCGAAGGTGGCGAAGGGGATGAACGGCCGGCGGACGTCCCACACGTAGATGTTGTGATCCACCATCATGGAGCAGGTGGCCAGGTGATATCGGCGCTCCGGACGCCACTTCACCCTGGCCACCGACGCTATGGTCTGAACGCAGTAGATCTCCTTCACACGGTTGGTCGACATGTCCCAGACTTTCACCATCTTGTCACGTCCGCCCGTGGCGAGCCAACCCCTACAAGACAGAGACAAGCGTTATATACAAAACAGAGCCTGAGAGATTGAGGAAAAATCCACGAGGATGAAAAATGTGTAACATTTACCAACTAAAATTAGGCAAACAAAGTTAGCTTTTGAGTATTTATTAAGTAGAAGTTTTTGTTTTGAAGAAACTGGACTGTTATCATTACTTTCTTCTTATTTCATCTTCCTTTTTTTCATTTTCACTTTTCTTTAAGTTTAGGAATTTTACAATTGTTGTTGCTATTATTATTATTTAAATGATTATTTCAATCATTTGTCTTTTTTTTTAAATGTTCACGTTTTATGTTTCATAAGTCATTATTTAGAAAATTCTTACAATAATAACAATAATGTATTAATAATTTTATTATTATTTCCCAAATTTTATTTTCCTTTTTTGAAATGTTCACTTTAAGCATAAGTTTAGAATTTTAATTTGACTATAATATTACAGTAAAAATGTTACCTTTTAAAAACTTTTGTTAAATTCTTTAGGTTTTCTATTTAGAGATTTAATTATTATTATCATCATTACTATTATTAATATTATTTTCTTTTCATTTTGTCCTTTTTTAATTTTCAGTTTTCTCTTTTTTCTTAAATCATTTAGTATTTTTCTGTAATAATAATAATAACAATAATACCATACTAGTTATTATATTCTGAGCTCATATTATTATATTATAATATATTATATTCTTCTAATTTTATTTCTCTTTTTTACATGTTCACTTTTTTAAGTTTAAATTATTATTTTAAATTTTACTGTTGTTATTATTATTATTTCCTCATTTTATGTTCCTATTTTCGTTTTATAGCTGTTGTTTTTTTTATTTATTTTTAAAGTGCTGACCTGTGAAGCTACATGCTATTCCAATACAAATGATAAGATTTTAATAAAAAGTATTATTATTATTAGTTTAGTTGAGTGTGCACACACTTGTCCTCGGGGTGCCAGTCACAGCAGAAGACGGGTCCGGTGTGTGCGGTGAACATTCTCTCGTATCGGTCGGGTCTGCGAATGTCCCACAGCTGCACGTTTCCATTCTCGAACGAGGCCGCGAACGTGAAATAATCCTTAATACTGAACTGCACATCTCTCACGCTCTCAGACTGGCCTGTAAAACACAAACTGGTGTTCATGTTGTGTTCAGTCTCTGTGTAGCATCAGATTTAGAGTCTAAAATGCTCCAGATGTGCTTCTCATTAAAGTGCATTGAAAATAGGTGTTTGGATGATGTTTTGTGGCTTTATAATGTGTAAATCAAGCTTTTCACGATGCAAATTGTTGCAAAGCAGCTTTACAGAAAATTAAAGTTTCTACATTATATTTAGTTATAGCTGATCAGCGGTGACTATGTCAAGTTGATGTCCTTTTGGCTGAAATGTCATATATACAGAGTCAGAGACGCTCATCTGCACATACCAGAAAAGGTGCTGACGCTCTCCTTCTTGCGCAGGTCAAAACACTTCATGAATCCGTCCTGAGAGCCGGACAGCAGCATGTTGACCTCAGTGGGGTGAAAACAGACTTTATTGACCGTGCGCTTGTGTTCGGTGAACAGCTGCTCCTGTTTGTTACGGCAGGGCCGCGCCAGATTCCACGTCACCACGGCTCCGTTAGTGGCGGCGGTGGCCAGCAGGTTCTCCTCCATCTGATGCCACATGACGTCCGCGCAGCTGAAGTTCAGCGAGGGTTTGCGTCCCACGCGCAGGTTCAGCCGCTCCACGAAACCGTCTTCCTCCAGACCGTAAATCTTGAAAATATTTCGCCCGGCAACCACCACCTGAAACATGTGGTGATCAATGACAAGTTAACTGTATCTAATGACAGACTGAATATTAATTTACATACTACTAATCATTTAAATGACAAATATTTACTAATGGGTGGGTTCAAACAAAAGGTGCTATCTTCTAAAATATATATATATACACACACACACACACACATATATGTATATAAATATTTTGTTTATTTAGACTTTTTCCCTCAGCAAACACCACCTGATCACCCTAGTGATCGATCCCAAATTAACTGTATGTAATAACTAGTATTTTGAATGTGAATATTTATTATTGACAATTAATTATTTAATTATTAATCATTTATATTAGTCATTGACAGATTGAATCTTTATTTACATATTTAATAATCATATAAATTACAAATAAATCACTTAAGCATATATATATATATATATATATATATATATATAAAATAAATTAATGTATAGCAATAAATATGAACAATAATAGATCTTTGAAAACGTAATGACAAATTATCAAAATTAAAATATTTAAAATATTTTGAATGGGAACCACCACCTGAAACATGTTGTGATCAATAGCAAGTTAACTATATCTAATGACATTACCCAAAAATAATATTTTGAATATTAATATTTATTATTGAGATTGAATTATTTATTGATATTAGTGACTTACCAATTTAATATAATTTACATATTAATAATCATATAACTTGCATATATAAATTACTACATTATATACAATTACATCATACACGTTTTAAACAATAAATTAATAAAAATAAATATAAATTAATACATTTTACACGTGCAAATATTTAAAATATTTTGCCTAGCAAACATCACCCGAAATAATTTTCTGATCTTATAAAATTATTAGTATCCAAAAATTCATATTTTGAAAGTGAATATTAATTATTGACAATTATAACTGATATTATTCACTGACAGATTAAATACTAATATTAATTTTCATATTAATATAATATAAATGACTAAAATATATAAATTTAAGACATTAAATAATAATAAATAATTTAATAAATAATATAAATTTAAATACTGCTTTACTATAAATTATATAAATATAAAAGTTATTGTAGTAATTTTATATTGGTCATGTGAACCATCACAAAAAAAAAAGATTTGAGTAGAAAAATGTAATTGGGCATTTTGGCTTGTGTTTGTGTCTCATTTTCACCTGCGTGGCATCCCGACACACGCTGATGGCGTTGGCAGGTGCATCCAGGTGGCAAAACATGGTACAGCCACTGATAGGGCTGACCCTGGTCATCTTCTCCATCTCAAGCTGCAAAATCAAGAGAAAGAGAGCAAACAGAGGTGGAAACACAAAGAAAGAGAAGCGATATAACTAAAAGAGCTGCTGCAGTTCCTTCTATGGCCAGCAGGTGGAGGACAGATTCATCAATATGAATGAACATCTCATAGAGGCGATGTAGTAAATACAGTAATAAAGCGAGAGGTTCACACTTACGCTTTGTGTCCAAAGCCTGTTCTGTTGAGGTTTTCTAAATAACCTTTCTGTTGCTCATTCACTGACTCCACACCAAAACCTATGAGAAAATGAGACACAGCAAACACATTCCATTAATGCATTTATTATTTCACACACACATTAACATCTTAATACGAAATGACACACCGACAAGGCAGCAACAGCAAAAAAATAATTAAATAAATAAATGAAATGTAAAAGTGATATCGGTAAAAAAATAAAATAAAAATAATACTAATAAATAAAATAAATAAATAATAAAAATAAGTGAAATGTAAAAGTGATATCGGTAAAAAAAATAATAATAATACTAATAAATAAAATAAATAAATAATAAAAATAAGTGAAATGTAAAAGTGATATCGGTAAAAAAATTTTTTAAAATAATACTAATAAATAAAATAAATAAATAATAAAAAATAAGTGAAATGTAAAAGTTATATATATATATAGACAAATAGATACAATATAGACACAATAGATTTTGCTAATGCTATTATTATAGCATTAGCTATAAGTCATCTCCATCCTGCTTCAATGACTACCGTCCAATAGCACTCACTCCCATCCTCATGAAGTGCTTTGAACGGCTAGTCTTGCACCACATCAAGTCTGTCCTCCCCCCCTCCCTGGACCCCTTCCAGTTTGCATATAGGTCCAACCGCTCGACCGATGATGCCATCACCACTGCCCTCCACCCAGCCCTCACACATCTGGAGAAAAAAGACTCATATGTCAGGATGCTGTTCATAGACTTCAGTTCAGCATTCAACACAATCATCCCTCAACAGCTCACTCACAAACTGGTCCAGCTGGGGCTCAGCACCTCTCTGTGCAACTGGCTGTTGGACTTCCTGACCGGGAGACCTCAAGCAGTACGGGTCGGCAGTAACACATCCAGCACCATCACACTGAACACTGGGGCGCCCCAAGGATGTGTGCTGAGCCCCCTCCTCTTCACTCTGCTGACCCACGACTGCACACCATCACACAACTCCAACATTTTCATTAAGTTTGCGGATGACACGACTGTGGTGGGTCTCATCAGCAACAGAGATGAGACAAACTACAGGAGCGAGGTGAGCCGCCTGGCCGGGTGGTGCAGTGACAACAATCTCTCTCTGAACGTGAAGAAGACGAAGGAGATTGTTGTTGACTTCAGGAGAGTACACACTCAGCATGCCCCTCTGACCATCAACGGTGCGACTGTGGAGAGAGTGAGCAGCACCAAGTTCCTGGGTGTGCACATCACTGAGGACCTCTCCTGGACTAACAACACTGTAGCACTGGCCAAGAAAGCACAGCAGCGTCTCTACTTCCTCCGCAAACTCAGAAGAGCCAGAGCCCCGGCCCCCATCATGTGCACCTTCTACACAGGCACCATCGAGAGCATCCTGACTAGCTGCATCACTGTGTGGTATGGCGCTTGCAACGCATCCTGCCGCAAGTCACTTCAGCGCATAGTGAGAGCAGCTGAGAAGATCGTTGGTGTCTCTCTCCCCTCCCTCCAGGACATCTACAGCACCCGTCTCACCCGCAAAGCCCTTCGCATTGCAGGCGATCCCACCCACCCGACACACAGCTTCTTCAGTCTGCTGCCATCAGGGAGGAGACTGCGGAGTCTCCAGGCGAGGACCAGCAGACTGAAGGACAGCTTCATACATCAGGCTGTCAGGAAGCTGAACTCCCTCCCGTCCTTGCCCCCCCTCCCCTCTTTCACCCCCATTTAACACAGCAACACACTAGGAACTCTGACTCTGTGACACCCCCCCCCCCCCCCACCCCCCCACGACCAACAAACTGTGACCGGCACCTGTCACTTGTGCAGCATTGGCTGATCACTACCCATCCAACATTGACTGCAAATTACCTCTTCGGATAGTCTGACAAAAACTATCCGAACAGTCACTTCGACTTGTCACTTTAACAGACTGATAAGCTCTTCTTGCACTACACTCATAACAAAACAAAACATCTGCACAGTTTTGTTTTTGTACATTCAACTGGTTTGCACTCCATCTATTCTGCCATGTGCACTTTATCTATCTCTCTTGTTTTTATTTTCTACAATGTCCTCAGACTGATAAGCTCTTTTGCACTACAAATATATCTACACAGTGTTGTTTACTTAACTGGTTTTGCACTCTATCTGCCATGCGCCTTATGCCACTTTATCGATCTAATTCTTATTTTTTTCTACAATATCCTCATTTGTATAATTGTATAGTTGTATGTACATATGTTTAAACTGTATTTATCTGTATCTGAACGTGTTTAATGTTAACTGTATGCACCAAGGGTCTGAGAGTAATGCAATTTCAATTCTCTGTATGTATGTACTGTACATGTGGAAGAATTGACAATAAAGCTGACTTGAACTTGAACTATTATATTTATTACTACAGTGCATGTTGAGTAAATCTTTAATGATTTTATATAAGGGTTTTTATTCACCTCAAGCATACTGGGCGATTGGTGCTTCGAGAATCGAGATGATAAAAATGTAATACATTTTGCAACACATTGATAATACAGCTGTATCTTATGCCAGGAATATTATATATGTAGTAAATATGCGTAAGTTTGTGTTTCGGTCACAAAAGTGCCACGCTGCTTTAAAAACAGCTCCGTTCACGCAGCACGAGTCAGTAATACAGCCTGTAATATGAGTTTAGATATCGCTGAAATAACTTACCCTTTTAAAAACAAACGTGTCCGTTCATCACGAGAAGCGGATGTAGAATCATTGTTTACTTTCGCGGCTGACGTCACCTCCGGTCGCATGGCGCGCTGCTTCTTCAGTTCAGTCACACTTTAGGAGAGCTGCATGATAACTCCTCACACAGAGGCATATTTGTCATAACACATCCTGGTATGATAATATGCTGTTGTGTCGCGTGCTATATTTGTTTGTTAATGTTATGAAGGAACTGTTGTGTTGGCATTCTCTCCGTCAGTCATGTCTGTGAATGAGAGCCTGTATAACTGAGGATCCAGCCGTGTGGAGAATACTGGACTGTAGTAGAAGCCAAGGCAGCTGTGAAGGGCAAGACATCTGGAAAACTGGCAGCTGGACAGATGCTTTGAGTTCTTACAAGCACACACCAAAAATGCATTTTTATGTTCATTGCAGCATTTGCATATTAATAATAATGATATAAATGACAAATTGCTTAATAAATGTAAAATAGCATGTTATATGTTATGCATATTGTTAGATTATAAATAAAAAAATATTGTAATAATTTTGCCTACACATTACCATGCAGTTTTACAACTTTACATGCAGCATTGTGTCTATTTGATACGCGAACAACTACAAAAATATTCATGTTCTCTCACAAATTAATGTGTTTTTATGTTTATTATTGTATTTACATCTGGATAGGATTGAATATTAATAATATAAATTACAAATTTAAATACTAAAATGATAGTTTAAATAAATTAAATGCTAAAATATATACATTTAAAATAAATGATATGATAAATGATCATAAATTACTAATTTAAATACTAAAGCATATGCATTTATAAAATAATTGAAATATTGTTCAATTATATACATTTCAAATGATTGTATTAATTGTATCCTTTTAATTTATTTTAATTAATAATTTTTGCCTAATCATAATTAACCACAAACTTGAAAATTGACCATTTAAATGCAGTTTCACTAGCATTTCCTTGATTTGATATGGGCCACATTTAAACTCATTTAAACACCCAAAATGTGTTTTTATGATCATTACTGTATTTGTATCAGAATATAATTTAATATTAATAGGCTACTCATAAATGACTAAAGTTTTGAAAACATCATAAACTATAGAAATTCAAATATTGTTACATTTTAAATTATATAAATAAAAAAGAGAAAGTGACATGAACAATCACAATAAACATATATTTGAGTTCCCACAAACACGGATGGATACTCTCTAACAGAAAGGGAAGTTCAGGCCTCGTTTGCAGCAGCTGATTGGCTCAAACAGCGAGGAGGCGGTTCAAAGCTCGACCAGCAAAGCTTTTCGGCGGCTGCAGCGCCGGATGAAGTGGCCTTGATGGCTGATGAAGCAGTGGAGAGCATCGCTGAGCGAGTACACGGCCAAACATTATGCACTTTTCCTCCAGAAAAGACTGAACAAAACATCCCAGCTTAATAAAGGTAAGAGATTTAAGATGCATGTTCAGCTTCAAGCGTTCTTCATGGGGATGTTTGCCATCTCAGCGGATGGCCAGCGGGACTGGACTCCTCACAGGGTGGAGCAGTGTTTATGGGCCTGGGCCGTGGCCAATCAGATTCAGCCCTCATTATTACAGGAGTTTCATCTGATGGATGCAACACACACTGTGGCATATCAGAAGCCAGAGAAGAGGAAGACAGCTGATGAAGAGACAGACGACGGAGGGATCTAGAAGAGCAGCACTTCTCTGTTATTATCTGGATATTATATTCAGCACTTTCCTTTGCAATATTTTTGAGATATTACTCCAAGATCACGAAATGCACTTCACAATTTCTTTTCTGAATTTGTAATTATGTATAAACGTTTTAATAAAGCAATAAAACCTTTGTAAAGATTACAACCATTTAAGTGTTTTTTCTAGTGTTTTGGAATAGGAATTATATATATATCGTTTTTTGTTTGTTTGTTTTTAAAAAAAGCTATTTTTAGTCTCTACTGCTCACCAAGGCTGCATTTATCGGATTCAAAAACTGCAAAATGTCAGTGTCATTACAATTTAAAATATAATTTATAATATAAAGCTGTATTTTCAGCATCATTACTCCAGTCTTCAGTGTCACATGATCTTTCAGAAATCATTCTAATATACTGATTCGCTGCTTAAGAAACATTTCTGATTATTATCAATGTTTGTGCTGCTTCATATTTTTGTGGAAACTGTGATAGCCCTAAGTTTTGAATGGTAGTTTTAGTAAAATATGGGTAAGAAAAAAATTAATTTTTTAATCTCATGATCATTGAGATCTTGCATGGAGCCCCAGTCCGAGGGAGATTGCAGTTATTTTGTGTTTCTTCTGTGGACAGGTTGTCTTTTATACAGGTAACAAACTGAGATTAGGATTACTCCCTTTAGGAGAGTGCTCCTAATCTCAGCTCCTTACCTGTAGAAAAGAGCCAGAAATCTTGCTGATTGATAGGGGATCAAATACTTATTTCACTCATTAAAATGCAAATCAATTTATAATTTTTTTGAAATGCGATTTTCTGGATTTTTTGGTTGTTATTCTGTCTCTCACTGTTCAAATAAACCTACCATTAAAATTATAGGCTGATCATTTCTTTGTCAGTGGGCAAACATACAAAATCAGCAGGGGATCAACTCATTTTCTTCCCTCACTGTAGATCCATGTACATAATATTAGCCTAAGGAGGCCAAACAACAGTTTCTGAAGGATAAGCAGCACCTCCTGATAATTAGAAGGTTATGCACCTCCTTCATGTTTTGTACCCCATCAGTGGAAAGTGTTACAGCGGGCACTGACACACACACACACACACACATCTCCTCACAGTATGGTCTTTATTTCATACAGCTGAGAAATGAAAGCAAACATAAAACTATACAAAATAAAACTACAAAAACAAAATTGCCTCAGGTCCCAATATTTCAGAAGTACAATACATCATGAAATGATAAAGAATTTGATAGAAACTATCAATATTTACATATTTTTTTTATAATCATCTGATCAAGAGGAAACTATTAGCATTATATTATATTTTCAGTTTTAGCTTCTTTTTTGTAAACAGAAACTTTTACTGCTACGAGTAGTCATCTCTCGTGTTTTGGCACCACTTTGAAATCTGTAAATGGACTACGATTCTCAGTAGGACTACAGTTGTGGCGACGACACAGAGGATCTCACTGGAACGCAGCGATGAGCTCAAAGCAACACTCTTGCAACCTACACCTACAATATCATGGAGAAAGTAAACGCACGACACCGCAATCTGTGCTGATTGGCCAGCTACTTATGTTAAGCATGAGATTCGAGAGCAGCTATTGGCTGGGACATAATGTGGTCGGGATTAAGGGGGAGGTCCTTGGTAAATGGGTTTGTTCCCAGTTTTAAGTGGATTGACTGAGTACACTTCTTCACCCAGGGTATGTTTGGAGTGGCATACTACCCATACTAGTTTTGCAGTATGCATACTGGCACATTATGCAAATGTTTAGTATAAACGGCATACGTGGATGATTTATCGGTAACATTTGCCAAAATGTGCAGCATACAACAGAGCACACTATGTAAAAAAAATGCATCCCACAATGCAATGCGCTCGACCTTGCATTCTGAAACAGAGTTGTTTTTGGAAATTGAAATAAAGTTGATATAAATTTTTTTTAAATATTAGATGAAAAACTTAAAATTGCCTTGGCAACTCAAAAATATTTATATAAGACAAACTTAAAAATGATAACAAAAAAAGAAACTTTAAAGTATATTAAAATATGTTGCTTTGGCAACTAACTAATAAAACTAGTTGAAGTCTTAAAATGACAATGGCAAAACTAAAATAAATATTTAAAAAATAATAAAAATGAGAAAGGTACATAAAATAACTCACGTTGAAGTACTAAGATGATTAAAGCTAAAACGGAAATAAAAACAGAAATATCAAAAAGCAGAGAAAAATGTCAAAAGCTATAAATAACTTAAAAAAATCAAAATATAAAAATAAAAGCTATATCAAAATATTAATCAATACTATTAGTATATATACTAATAATACTAAAATAACAGTTCTGAAAATAAATTAACCACATGATCAACTTTTAACATTTAGTTTGTCTTATTTGAATGCTACAAAATTTAATTTTACTCCATATTATTTTTTTCTTAAAATTGGATTAAAATTGAAACTATTTCAAACGTGACAAATATATGCATGATCATCTTGTATACTACTGTATATACATCTAGAATTGCAAAATGCATACCGTTTCACATTATATTTTAAAAAGTATTCCACTCCAAACACAACCCAACTGTTTTAGACCGAGGTTCAGTGTTTCCCACACTCACGTGCCGCTAAAATACACACAGACTACAGTATGTGTGCTTGCTTATAACAGTCTGAAAACCAACAATAGTCATACAACACATTAAAGCATGACACACACACACACACACACACACACTTCCAGCATCCATTTGATGAGTGTTCAAAAATAATAATACATCCATCATTCACTGCTCTCTCCATTTCCCTTCATTTTATCAGCTATTTGTCCCATCTTTCTCACCTCATTTTCTTCTATCACATATCACATAACATTTCTCACTGTTCATACGCATGCCTGATAAATATTCATCAGAGTTTCATTTTTCACCTGTCTAAAAGTGCCAGCCAGCTAGATGTTACAGGAACTCCATAAATTACACTTTTTTGGAAGCTGGATCAGAACATTTAAAGTCAACCTGAAACCAAAATTGACATAATTTACTTTATTACTACTGAAATGTATTCACCAAGCCTTTGTTTTTTGCCAATTCTCCTCAAATATCCTTTTTTTACCTGCAAAATATGTCACATTATGGCATGAAAGTGCCACTTCATGCTGACTTTAAAATATTAAAATAACTTGCATGTTCCCTGGAAAGCATTAATGTGTTTTGCTACATAAGCGTGACCTTTGGGCACAGCTGAATTTATTAATTAAACATTTGTATTGTTAATATTTTTTGCTTTGCTTCCAGCACTTTCTGTTTCTGTGGGTGGAAATGCATTTCATTTCGGGTTTTGCATCATCATCATCATCATCATCATCATCATCACATCTCTCGGTTTAAGACAATCTTTACAGACGCTACAATCCAACACCTATAGCCACTCTGAATAAATAGAAATGTAGGACTATGGCATAAAAATCCACAACATTAAACTGACACACGGTCCAGCTTTTCGAAAATGAAAAGAAATCAACTCAGAACAGCAATCTTATACACATCTTTCCTTTAGCAATTCAATTAATTCCCTTTAATTATCTTTTAGCAGCTTAGCGAATGATAACTTGGCACTACTGAATTTTGTAATATTTGTTAAGTGTCATGAAATACTCATCTTTAGCAGTCTTGTCTCGAGGATTTTGAGTTGTATTTTTCATATAAATCCAGTCATAATCATTATTATATTAAGAAAACCTTCACTGAAAATGTAGGCAGGTGAAAATTTCCCATGACTGGAGTTGCAAAACATTTGGTATTGGTGGTCGTGACACTCGTTTCTATGTCAAAAGCATCTTTAATCATGTTACGGCAGTTACCATAACAACTGCAATCTGCGCAGCAATACTGAAGTAATCATTAGTGTGTGGCTTGTAAACTCCTGACTCTCTCACTGGCTTGTGTTTGTGTGTTCACTGGAAACATTTTCAAAGGTCAAGATGAAGGGTCAAATATTCAGTCTGTTCCAAACCAAGTGAGCTCCCTTCTAAAGCCACATTATAACGGAAATGGAACCTGATTTGAAATGCTCTACAAAAACATAATTCATTCAATAGAGTGCTTACAAAACAATACTCTAATAAGCATAAAAATATTAGGTAGTCCATTTAGTCAAAATTAATTTTATTCAGCAAGGATGCATTAGGTTGATGAAAAATGACAGTAAAAACTTTTAAAAAGTTTAATAAATGCAGTTTTTTACTTTCTATTAATCAAAAAATCTCATGGTTTCCACAAAAATTTGGCATCAAAAACTTTCAAAATTGATAAACAGAAATGTTTCTTGAGCAACAAACAAATCAGCATATTAGAATGATTTCTGAAGGATCTTGTGACACTGAAGACTGGAGAAATTCAGCTTTACATCACAGGAATAAATACATTTTTTAAATATAATCAAATAGAAAATAGTTGTTTTAAATTGTAATAATATTTCACATTTTTACTGTATTTTTTATCAAATAAATGCAGCCTTGATGAGAATAAGAGACTTTACTTTTGAACGGTAGTGCATATTTAATTAAAAAAGTTTTTTTTTTTTTTTTTGGAGCTTGTTGCAATACATTCTGGAATTGCTTTTTTGAAAATTCTGTGTTCATATTTGGCAAAAAGGCAACGCCTATTACATGCTGCCCACATAGAAAGCCCACTATGATCTGGAATAGAGTGAATGTTTCTGTTTCTGTCTGTTTACAGCTGAGGAACAAAGTCAAGCATGAAACAGCTTCAGAAACTTACTTTTTACCCTTTGAAACAAGTTTTACCTCATTTCAACGAATCCAATCCGTAATTATCCAAAAACAAACAGCATCAAATGACATCAACATCAACCCCCTACCTCACTGAGGACTTTGCCGTGTCTTCAAGTGTAAGGCTTTGTTTTTAGTCAGCGAGATTCCTGGTGTTTCATCTACTACGGATGGTATCTGTAATGCATAACAGGCTTAGATGAGGCAGTCAAATCAAAACAATACAGAAAGGCATCATGAACAAGCCTCAGGCTGAAATACACAACAAATCTGATCTACGTGTGTGTGTGTGTGTGTGTGCATGTTTCTAGTGTACGACGTACTGACAGTCTGTTCAGATAAGCTC
Organism: Barbus barbus; assembly: GCF_936440315.1. Taxonomy (NCBI): domain Eukaryota; kingdom Metazoa; phylum Chordata; class Actinopteri; order Cypriniformes; family Cyprinidae; genus Barbus; species Barbus barbus. The sequence goes on along the minus strand of NC_136722.1, from coordinate 23,222,425 downwards.
GCCAGACCCTTGAGCTGCCTCCGAGTGTTCATTAAAAATACCATGCTGTTTGTGTTCGCTGCTTCTGTATGGAATGTGTGCTGAAATCCTTCCTTCCGGTTTTTACGTCCGTGTCTCCACTGCTGATCGAGCGGAGTAGATTGAGGTCGGACCTATGTCGGAAAGGGGGGCGTGGCTTTTGGGGGCCACCGGAGGGGGGCATGTCATCAGGGAGGGGGCGGGATCTGTACCCCGAGCAGCTCGTAAGCGAAAATGTTCCAGAAGATGGCGAAGAGGAGGAAGGTGATGAAGGAGAAGATGAGGACCCACCAGGAGCACTGTTTATGCAGAGATTCCTCATAGCTCCGCAAGATCAGCAGCCCCATGCTGATGCCCACCACTGCGCCCGACAGATGAGCCATGAAACTGGGCTGCGGTCCGGAGGAGGGGAGGGGCGGGGAGAAACGCAGCCATACGGCACGGCCCACCTCTGAACTCACTGCCAAAGACAGAGAAAGAGATTGGCAGATGTTTGGAATAGCATACTACTGTTTGAAATCATTGTATATTGCACATATAATACAATTTTTTTAAATAGTATGCAGTATCTAGTATACACTCTACTATATTCTAGTCTTGCATTCTAAATATAGCAAATGAAAAACATAGTACACAGTAACGTGCTAGTATGCTATTGTGAATTCAGCCACAGCCTATTCACTGAAGTATGAGAACTACAATAACTACAGTTACTTACTGCAAACAAGTGCAAGAATCATCCGTAGCAATTTATATGGACACTTCATACCGGCCCAGTTCTGAAACAAACATATGCATGTTAAAAGACTTTTACAAAGTCAGCATAATGAAAATTCACTCAATCTATTTTGTAAATACATCTTATTGATCTTAGTGTATTCATCCATGCATGTATTTAGTTGGTTTTTTTTACCTTGAAATGTTTAATAAAAAGTAAAAATTAAAAAAATGACCTCTCTGGAGATTTATGCTGGACTTCTGATTTAAAAGCTAAAATGTAAAGCTAATGTGAAATGCCATCAGTGTTTTTATTATTAACAAAAAACGAAAAAGATAACTGATATAAAGTTATCTAAAAATAAAATAAAATAAATATTAAATGAAACTTACACTTAGATCTAAAAGTTACTTTAGGCTGAAGTGCTAAAATTACTAAAATTGAAATAAAAATGAATAGAATAGAAATATTAATAAAATTACTAAAACTCAAAATACTTAATTAAAAATACTAATAAATCTCAAAATAATGCTCAGTATTAAAATAACATGGACTGCTATTTGCAACCTATTTTACTTTCATAATATATTTTTTGGGATAATAGAATATTCAGACATAAAAATGTAAGACAGGACTTAATTTTATCCATTAGGAATTGTGTGAATTGTGAAAAGTGAACATTATATACTCTAATAGACTGTGTTTTCTAAAACAATATGCACTCATGAACCCAAGAAGAACAGATTTCATTCTGACTTTGTATTTATATTAATTCTTATGTATAAAAAGTGTTATTTGAGCTGTAAAGTGTCTGAGGTGGAACTACACCTCTTTAAAAGTGGATTTTTGCATGAGGAATAAATTCAAATGATTTCCTGTGGTGACTGATGACATCATACAGCTCAACCTGTACCGAATCCAGAACAATCCTCAAATTCCACACACACACAAACTAAAAGGCACTTCAGCAGGGAAGAGGAAGAGTTGAGACGCATCCATCAGCACACAGCAGACTCTGAAGAGACTTTCTGACTCTCCGAGGGCTGTTTGTGTCTGTCTGTGTGCGACTGATTAGAGACTCTTTGAGGGAAGCTACAATATAAATTCATCCCTCCGCGTTTCTCTATTCCTCTGCCTGATTTCCCCTTTTCATTCATTCTGACACAAGTCGCCATGGCAGCAGTTAGTTTGGGTTACCATGACAACGTTGGCGAGATGTGCTGAGCAGAGTGCATAGACCCCGCCGGACCCGCCCACCACCGGAGCACGCATATCCGTGATGGACACCGTCAGTGAACCTGAGGAGACACACGGTTAGTCTTCACTAATGACAAACAGTAGGATTATTCGATATATTTTGTCCTGCAAATCCCTCACGAAGCATGTGACAAAGCCCCGCCCACAAGTATTTTGGAACACTCCGTTTGGAATTATCAATGTGAATTGATACATTTGAAATTCTAGCATGAGATACATTGTTTCCTGCGACTCTCATTCTGTGTAAAGACCTTCGTGCAACATTAAAACACTTGTGTACACACTGTACGTTTACTGATTTCAGACAGCCTCTATTGAGTAAAATTGCCCAATTGAGAAAATTGATAGGCAAATTTAATCATAATATAATTGCCTCATAATGACATGAGGGGGTCCCCGCATAGGGACCTGTACACCAATGATGCACGCCTGTTTTTTCGGATTATTTGAAGCTTAATAGAGAGTGTCTAACTATCTTGTGTGCCTAAATTCTAAATTTAAGTTTTTATAAGGATTTTATTAATAAAATATATATATTTTTATATATGTGTGTGTGTGTATATATACACAAAATTTAAATTTTTGTAATAAAATAAATGTAATTAAATTCTAATTTATTTTTCTTCTACTTCTTAATTGAATAAATTATTTAATACATTTTATTTGATGTATTAACTTATTTTTAATTAAATAAAATAAATGTAATTTTATTTAATTTACTGAATTGATTCCTTTAATTTAATAAATTAAATATTATTTAATGAATTTACTCATTTTATTTTTTATTTGTGTTTTTTTTTATTTTATTGAATAGTGTATTTAATAAATGTAATTTTAATTAACTGTATTTAATGCATTCATGTTTGTTTTGATTTAATTTATTATTTTTCCCCCTGTACGTAGTTTATTAATAAATCATTAAGAATGTTATGATAACAAAAGGTGTTTTAATTGTGTCATCAAATGTATTTAATTTAATACATTTAATAAAAAAATATTTTAAATGACAGAATTTACATACAGCTCAGGACGCATGATTTAGTCTTAATAAAAAAAATTAAGACATTAAACTGACGTGTAATATATATGCATATAAACCCCTCCTGACCTGTATTTCTGCACTACTGTCGTCACTATTGTCGACCCATTTAATGAATATAAAGGTAATTAATAGTTGTCATGTAATTATAGGATACAGAGCTGCAGTCTAAACGTGTACTATAGAAACTACTTTTAGACATTTTATTTAAACCGAGTGCTATTTGCCTGTGCAAGGATGCCAGGCTGTTCTCAGTGGTTTGTAGGGTGACTAATTTAATACAGAACATTCAAACTCACAGCGGCACAAAACACATTGAGTAAAGCTAATTCTGTACTCTAAACTAAAATCTCACAGGAAAGCGAACAAGCATGTAAAATACAGCAGAAGCGGGTGAGATAACTGAATATTGGCATATCCTCTGTGTGCGTGTGACAGATTGTCTATATGGTGCTGCGCTCAGCACTCTTACTCCACCACCGTCTTCATCATTCTGCTCTTTTTATGTTACATTTTCTCAATACTCTTTCCACTCGCACGTCCTCCACCCTCTATTTCTCACGTTTTTCTCATATATAGTCTCTATGACTCTGCTTAATTTTCACTTATTTCTTTTAGCATACTCTATTCTCTCCTTTTAATTTCTATCTCAAGTTCTGTGTCCTCAACATGGACACTTTCCTTTATAGATGTCAAAATGCTGACAAGTTGCAGTATGCAGTAAATTTTGAGTAAATATGATACAACATAAGTGTTCATTTAATTTCAGCATATTTCTGTACATGGTATTTGTGATAGTTAAGTTGTATTGTGTTACATCATGGCTATTTGATTCTGTTCCTGGACTGGAGGGCCACGTCCTGCAGGGTTTTGCATGAACTCTAATTAAACAGACCTGAGCCAGCTAATCGAGGTCTTCAGGGTTATTTAATAATTACAGACAAGTGTGTTTGATTAGGGTTTTGAATTCAGCAGAACGCGGTTCAAATTTAAAAACTATTTCACACAAACGTACACATAACATAAGTATGAGACATCGACTCCATACAAAATGAATTTTGTTTTCACATTAATACATTTTCTTAATTTAAAATTGTTTAAAATTTGTATGTTTTATTTTATTACGTGTCATTTTATTGAATGTATTAATTTTATTTTGATTTAATTTAATAATGATCAATGAACATTTTGTCAGAAACTCTAGTAAATTACGTTATTTTCTTTAATCGTCTAATGTTTTTTCTTCAGAATCATAGGAGAATCCCAATCTCTATTTAACAATTAATAAGTAAATAAATAATAAAAATAAAAATTGTGACTCTTATCCAGAATCATGCAGCTCTAATATATCCACACACTTAATATATCCAAAAAACTAACTGAAATAAATACATTTATAACAATTATTTAATAACAAATATTTTTTTAATTAAATAAGAATTTTACTTTAAACATTTAAAAATATATTTTTAAATATTACTATGTAAAAAAAATAAAACAACAAAAATTGAAGAATTTAGAGGGATGATTAAATGTGTATATTCATTTTATTTATTTTTAATGTAATTTCCAAAATGATATATATAATTAAATACACTTGCCCTGAAGACCTAGATTAGCTGTGTTTAATTAGGGTTGGAGTGAAGCTCTTAAGGACGTCGCCCTCTAGGAATGGAGTAGCCCAGATAGAGGACAATATATCTCTGTTTTGTAATAAGAAGAACATAGCTAGCATTAAAATGTAAATGTATTCTATTATACTACACACAGTCTCCAGAGGTGGTATATTTGCTGCTTTGGTGTGTATGTCACGAGAGAGAGAGAGATGGTGTGTGTGTGTGTGTGTGTGAGAGTGAATAATTCAGAGATTATTGATTAGGTCATTGCCCACTGATGACATGTCCATCATAAATATGAGCACATTCTCCTGGTGAACTTGTGCAAGGACAGCAAGATGTATGCGGACACACATGCTCTAACTCACCAGCGACGACTCCTGCCATATACAGCAGACTGATCCTCAGGATCCCATGAACCATCTCCAGAGGAACTCCAATCATCAGCTGGAGAAGAGCGTTGAAACCCAACTGCTCTAATCTGCACACACACACACACACACACATCCAGAATGTGAAACATCAGCTGTGGCTGCGGGTCTGTACAGCTATATTTAGACAAAGGAACACTATGAAATTCTCATCAGCCTTAGAAATCGAAGTCAAACTTTTGTCACTCATCTTAAAAGAGCCTAATCTTGCTCAAACGCTTACAAAACACATAAAGGCCCTATGGAATCCCAAACAGATTAAACCTGTTGAGTAATCTATTATCCATCTGTTACAACAAAGTGTCATTTTTGCATGAAATCTCTTTGCTTTAAATGCTCTATAATATGTTGCCTGCATTAATGTGCATTTAAAGTCAACATGAATGTGAAATGGTTGTTCACAACCTATTGTAGTTTTGTAATGTGATGTATTTCTCAGAAAAATGCGGGTGGCACTTCATTTTCTCCATCAGGAATTGATTGCACATTGAAAAGCATCTCAATATTACAGATGATTGAAGCAGAGGGGCTGAAAAATGGTTTTGCTGACATCATTTAATAAGCAAAGTCATTTCAGAGGTGGAGTATTTTATTGCATTTTTGATAAAAGATGACAAACTGTTTTCTTTAAAATAAACATATCGTGCACAATAAGACCAGAAACATGCACAAAGAAATATGTTTGAATTTGACTTTAAAGCTTGTAAAACTCGGTTTCTAAACATGTATGTACACTGTTTATTCGAAGAACAGTTGCTAGTTGCATAATTAACCAAGTGCACTACAGCTGATGCTCATTTATTTATAAAAGGAGATCTAAACAAGAGTGCATCTGGTCCTGTCAAACACTTACCCAACATGCATGAACATATAGCTGAAGAACCTCCAGATTTGTGTGCGGTGTCCAGGATGATACACCAGCGGACTCTTCATGAAATCTGGCTGGTAGGTTTGCAACACCCATTTATTGAGCATCACGCCGTAACACATAAACACTATGATCTGAAACAAACACAGACACACTCAACAGTGTTAAAGCTGTAAAGCCTCATGTGTCAAACAAAATCAGAAAAATCGAATGTTTGGAAATGGAACAGTTTACAGAAAAACATCTATAAAAGTTTGCATGTGTGGTTTTTGTTGAGTATCATTTTTCATACATCGGGCTTTTTTTTAACAATGTTTTGATTATAGTGATCACTTACAGGAAATATGCGTATTAAATATTATACTTTATAGAGGTAAAAATAAAAGTTCTTCTAACCATAACCAAACACTTTTGAAAGAAAGTTTCGCTCTAGGTATACTAATGAACGAAGAAACTAATCTGAAGAACCCATAATGCAACATAAAAAAGAAAGAGCCACACAGAGCTCGGTGAGGTGTACCTGTACAATGGTAATGATGGCCATGAACACAGGAGGAGGACAGAGTCTGCTCTGATGGAAGTACCATCGGCGGTCCGTCTCGCATGGCAGAATCTCATAGGCCACGTAGCGCATGAAGCGCTTGTACACGCCCAGTCCCGTCTCATCCAATAGGATCTCGCGCTGCAGGGTGCGACGCCCATTTGCAATGGCTCGGCGAAAACTACTGGAACGTTTACTGCTCAGCTGAGAGAGAGAGAGAAGTACATCTCATTAGCTGTTTATACAGCGAGAAGCAGTGTAATTTATGTCTGTTTCATAACTGTTTCAGTTCATAACCAAAACATTTATCATTAAACGATGATGAAGTTAATACACCAACAAAAGTTTAACTGAACCACAATAATTAGCTAAATACAGAAATAACAACAAATGCAACAACAGTAGACCACGTGATGATTTACAGTTCATCAATGTGGCATTTACAGCTAAAATGACATATACCGGATTTTCCGGAATATAAGCAACATTTTTTTGCAAAGCAATATAATGCAATTAAAGTCAAGTACGCCAAACAGGTACACAATTTCATTTTAAATACATTAGTTTTAGATTTGCTGTTTACAATAAATGTTGTTTGTCATGACTGCCACTATTATTTAGTTTGTTTTATACTTATATTTTTCATCCCTGTTCTGAATACAGTTAAATTTAAATGATTCGTTGTGAATTAATGTTTATAATCTTTGCAAACATTTAATGTGCAGGTTTTTTACATTATTTACGATTGTAATAATAACATGTGATTTTACATCAATGCAACTTTTATCTCTCAATAATGCAATTTTTGACCTTTATTTTCCCAAAAATATAAAACATAAAACACTAATGCATATAAACAACAAAAGAAGAAGAATAAAATATAAACCTAATGAGTCACTCAAGTACTTCTGGAAACTCCTCTACATAAAATAGTCGGTGGTAAATTAAATATTTTATATATTAATATATTTACATAATTTTAATAAAAATTAAATATAACTGTAAATATGATTAACAAATCTTATATAAAATATCTTTTATTACACAATTTAAAAAGATATATTCTTATTTTATATTTAATTTTTTTTAATACTATTTAATGAATAATTTTAATATTTTTATAGCTAAAACAGTATTTGACCAATAAATGACTATGCTAAGTACTGTCTTTTAAAATACATAATTTTCACCATACATGACATGAGTTAATCGTTTTGTATTTTAATATTAATTAATGTTTGTGTGTGGTTATATGTACATACACTCTTTAATAGACCCCATAATAGTCACTCACACACACACACACACACACACACAAAATCAGAGACATGGAGCAGTTTAATACTGTGACTTTCTTACAGATTACTCCAATGTATGTAGGATTTCTCACACTCTCTTCTTTCTTTTCCCTGTTTCCTCCATCTCCTACATGCCCCAGATTTACACTTCACCCAAATCCTTTTAAATTCATAGCTTTCTCTCTGCCTTTGCCTCAGTCTCTCTTCCTGTAGAACATGGTTTTAAATCATGGAATGTCTTGAATCCAAGCCACAGAAAGTGTACAGCATCCGTGCGCGTGTATCAGGGTGTGATTACGTGAGGGTTTGTATCACACCTCTGAATGAGTCTAGCTCCCTCCGTGTGTGTGTGTGTGTGTGTGTATGTGTATTAAAAGAGCCTGCGGCAAAATTGATTCAACTGTCTGTGCCAGAGTGAAAGCACTTGCGCCCCCTCGTATCAAGTGTGAGAGAGTGAAGAAGGTCCTGAGAGGAACACGGCTGGATTTGTAAAGGAAGCACGTGGAGGTTCAGAAATTACAGAGCTGAGACCTGCAGTCTATTACTGACTGTGGGAAGAGCTTTTCATTCATCAACACACACACACACACAAATGGCATTCATCTGCTCCGGGTCTCATAGAAATATTTATTTGTGCATCAAGGGATCCATACGGTTGCATGAACATACATGAACACAAACACATAAAATAAAATAAAAATAAAATAAAATACCATTTAAAGGCTTTGGGGCAGATTTTCTTTTTTTTTTCTTTTAAAAAAATAAATAAATTCATTGTATTCAGCAAGGACACATTAAATTGATAAAAAGTGACAGTAAATAAAAAAAAATTAAAAAATGCTGTTCTTTTGAATGTTCTATTCATCAAAGATTCCTGGCCAAAAACAAATCTAAATTGATAATCAGAAATGTTTCATATTAGAATGATTTCTAAAGGATCATGTGACACTGAAGACTGGAGTAATCATGCTGAAAATACAGCTTTGATCACAGGAATAAATTACATTTTACAATATATTCAAATAAAAAAACTGTTAATTTAAACTGTAATAATATTACTGTTTTTACTGTATTTTTTATCAAATAAATGCAGCTTTGGCGAGCATAAGAAAAAATCTTACTGACCCTTCAGTTTTGAACATATGAGTAGCTCAGCAAACAAAGCACAACATAGAGTTACAACTGAATATATTCAGTATATTTGTGACTATTTCATGTCTCCAAATGAATGCAAACCATTTCAGATGTCACATTCATATAATTTTACATATACTTGGTCATTACAGATGTCACTCAGTTACACTGGGATGCAGTTAATCAATCATAGCAAATATTGAGGTATATGTAACAAACACTGAAGTAATGTAACCCATGACTAGTTTGCACATACTAAATGCATTAATTAGAGATCGATCTAATTGACTAGTTGGTGCAATCTTAATCAAAAGTGCTAATCTGATCAGCATGGTAACTTGTAAACACAATGAGTTTCTCAGTGTTCATATAAATAAAATGCTGGAGTCAAATGCATGCTGCTCACCAGTTCAAGGAGTTCCTGGTAGCAGACGTGTCCGTGTTCGTTGCTCTGTACCAGCGCCAGCAGCATCTCCAGTTTACTGGGGTCCAGCTGTAACTCATGGTGCTCAGCTAGACTGGTGAAATTTTCCACTGCTATAAAACCAGTCTGCTCTGGGTCCAGCTGAACACCAACAGAAAGAGAGAACAAGCCAGTGTTTAGTTTATATGCATTCACATCCAGTACACATTCAAGACTAACATGCGTTTGTTACACACACACACACAAAATAAATGTAACATGCTACATGTGCTGTGCATTTGCTCTACAAAAACATCATGCGTTTTAAATTTAACAGAGTGATTCAACATTACAGTAAACTGGAAAGACTCCCAGTGGGTGAGCAGTGAAATCTCTTTGCTGTACACGGATGAATCTGTGACTGATACAGACTGTTCTGCAACTGAGTAATAGCAAGATGCTTTTATAGTACATCAAGCTGTTTGAGCAAGAAAATCCTTGGCCCCTTTAACACGGACACATATGCGGTTTTAAGCAACACAATTGTGACTCAAACATAGTCATTCTGCACCATTCATCTGTTTGTGTGTAACTATGAGCCTGAAGCACTTCCCTAACAGATCCAAACAGCAAAGACAACCCAGGAGGACACACACGTGGCTATTTCTGCTGTCTGTGGTTACTCTAAACTACTTCTGAACGCTAGATTTACATTTCAGGGAGTAGATGAGTTAAAGAGGAAAAGGAAGGAAGGGAACAAGGAAGGAAGGAAGGAAGGAAAGGAGGAAATTAAGAGGAAGGGAAGGAAGAAAAGGAAATAAGGAAGGAAGAAATTTAGAGGAAAGGAAAAGAGAATAGGGTGGAAGGATGGCTGGACGGAAGGAAGGAAAAAATAAATAAAGGAGGGGAAATTAGCAGAAATTAAAGAAATGGGAAGGAAGAAAGAATGGAGGGAAATAAGGAAAGAATGAAAGAAAAGAGAGATGAACAACTTAAAGGACAGAGAAAAACAGAGTGGAAAGAAGTGAGAATGAAGGAAAGAAAAAAATGGGAAAGAAATGAGAGAAAATAAAAAGATAGGACAGGAAAAGAAAATGACGGAAGGATAGACAGAAAGAAGGAATTAAAATAAGGAAGGAAGGAAGGGAAATTACAGGAAAGAAAAAAAGAAAAAGAAAGGAAGAAAAAGACGGACGGACGGACGGAAGGAAGGAAGGAAGGGAAATTACAGGAAAGAAAAAAAGAAAAAGAAAGGAAGAAAAAGACGGACGGACGGAAGGAAGGGAAATTACAGGAAAGAAAAAAAGAAAAAGAAAGGAAGAAAAAGATGGACGGACGGACGGAAGGAAGGAAGGAAGGGAAATAACATGAAACGGGAGGAATGAAGAAAAAGACAGGAAAGGAAGGAAGGAAGGAAGGGGAAATTAGAGAAAAAGAAAGAAAATTAGAAAAAAAAGAAGGAAGGAATAAAAGAATGCCAAGTAAGAAGAACAAGAAAGGAAATGAAAGAAAGAAAGAAAGAAAGAAAGAAAGAAAGAAAGAAAGAAAAAGAAAGAAAGAAAGAAAGAAGAAAGGAAAGCATGGACTGCAAGAAAACAAGAAAAAAACAAGAAAGAAAAAGAAAGAAAGCAGCACATAGAAACTAATAAAGGATGTGCTAGCCTGTAATGATGTAGAAACAGACAGGAGGAGGAGGAGGAAGAGGAAGGCGAGCGGGTGAATGCAAGGGCCCTGTGTAATGAAGGATGGAGGGATGAGAGCAGCAGACACATGTGGAGAGAAGGGTGGAAGTGAAAGAATCAGTTAGTGAGGCGATTCAGCAGAGGAGAGCTGCTGCCGTGTCACCATGGTTACAAATGACCAATGTGTCACCCCGAGAAAGACTGACACTGCAAGTGTGTGTGTGTGTGTGTGTGTGTGTGTGTGTGTGAACACCGCCAGCGACTGATCTACTTCTGTCACCTCACACCACAAATCACCGAAACACAGCACAGATCTACAGTGTGAATACCATGGTGTTATCAGGGAAGGGTGCACAGAAGCATCAGTAGAGAGTGAATGCAGCTGATGGTCTGTTCATTGATTACATGAGTCTGAACAAAGCCCATTCCCTCCGCCTGTCGTTCGCTGCTAAAGTGTGCTAAAAAGAGCCTTACTGTTGCCATGGTTTCTGAAAATACACACCATATGGCTGAGCCCAGAAACATCTGAGCATTGATATGGTGTTAGTAGTAAAATATGTCAGCTTTCACATCACTAATGATCTTAGGTTTACACTGTAAACCTTACAAAGCAGTACTGGCCCATTACCACGGTATCAGCTGAAATATTAGAGTACTTTAATAAATATGAAGGTATTTAAATAGCATCCAAATATGCACACACACACACTTTGAACGTTTAGGGTTGGTTTCGAGTGTCTTATGTTCACGAAGGCTGCATTTGTCTGATTAAAAATACAGTAAAATATTGTAAAAATTAAATATAACTGTTTTCTATGAGAATATATTACAAAATGTAATTGATTTCTGTGAATTTTTAGCATCATTACTCCAGTCTTCAGTGTCACATGATCCTTCAGAAATCATGCTAATATGCTGATTTACTGCTCAAGAAACATTTCAGATTTTTATCATTGTTGAAAACAGTTGTGCTGCTTCATATTTTTGTGAAAACCTTAATATATTTGTATTTTTTTCAGGATTCGCTGATGAACAGAAAGATGAAAAGAACATTGTGTAACATTATAAATGTCTTTACTGTCACTTTTGATCAATTTAATGGATTCTTGCTTTATGAGAAATTCTTCATGAATAGAAATACTGCATTGAAACTCTAGAGACGACACATTACTGGGGTCTTGTTCTCAGGAGAAACATCTGAATGCTGAGAGGCAGCACACTCTCACTGCAGCTGGACACTGACGAAGAGTCTTAGAGGACGAACTGCTGCTATTTTATGCAAATATAATGCTAAATATGGTGCGGCAATCCAACTATCAACTGCCCTCTTTCTCTCCGAACAGCTGGTGCCAAAGAAAATACTGCTTACAAACACACAAACACACACACACACACACACACACACAGTATATGTAACAAGATCTTTACATTTTCTGATCAAAATGTGAGTGGCGCCAGTGTAAAAATTGCCTCAAGATGCTATAGCTATGTGGGTGGTTGCCAGACTGGTACTAAAAATATATTTTTCAGCTAATGATTTTATTATTTATTTAGCATGGAAATATTAATTGTTTAAAAAAGGGTGGCTTTCGCATATATAATGCTTTAATTGCTCAGTTAATCCTAAGAAATGAAAAATATTGATATGATATTTATATATATATTTTCTGGATATGTTCAAGTCCCAAGTTCAATGCAATGTTTTTATTTTGTTTTATTTTATTTTAACAATTATTTTATTTCAAGTAATGAACAATTTTTTTAGTTTAACTATAATAACCCTGATTTGAACAAAGCTTTAAGACTGAGCAATAGCAATCTGTACTTCACAAGCTCCACTAACTAGACACTGGGTAATTCTGTAATTTAGAGCTGTCTTCCATTAATTCAGTTTATCACACAGAGCATTAAGTGTGTGTGTTTGCGTGTGTGAACTGTGTGTGTGTGCATTAGAGCCAGAAATAGTCTGAGCTCAGCACTGCTTCCTACAGCCGAAAAAAAAAAAATCATAATAAACTGAAAGGTTAAGCATCTTGCCTTTACACACACACACACACACACACACACACAGTAGCAGCCGCACATTCACACCATACGTACTACACTAACACACACACACCCACACGACACAAGCAAACCATCAGGCATCGCTTCTGTCTGACAACACACTGTACAAGCAAAATCTGAAGCACAGCGCATGTGAAAACATAAGAAACACACCCATACCAACACAAACACAAACACACTCCACTGATGACTCTCAGATGTGTGTGCGTGTGTGTCCCTCATCTCCTGAGTCAAAGATCAATTCTGACTGAATGATTGCCTTTCCTATCCATCAATCAACCTAATCAGCATCAGCATAGATTAGACAACAAAATCAAACACACACACACACACACACACACAGATATTTCCTAAAATGACTTCCAGCATCCTTAAATCATAGCTTTAAAAATACCCTGTGCATTTACAATTCACATGCTCTCGGAGGTTTATGAGAAAATGTATTTATTATATGAGTGGTCATTTAAAAAAAACAAAACAAAAAAAACAGCTATGGATATATAAAGTGTCCAGGATTTCTAAGGTTGCCGGGGTGTTACTATGTGGTTGCTATGGTGTTTAGAAGGTTTTTAGACATGGTCAACTTTGAGTTGTTACATTTTCGGCAAACTAATGAATTATGTTACTCAGAAGAAAAATACCTATTCTGATTATTATTATACTTTGGAGAATATATGGATAAGAAGAAAAAAAATAAAATATTAAAAACTATATTTTTAATATTTTAAAATTATATATATATATATATATATACACACACACACACACATAAATAAATATATATATATATATATATATATATATATATTAGTTTAAATTAAAAGAATCATAAATGTAAACTATATATATATATTGTGATTGATTAAATGATTATTACTTTTACTTCATAAGAACATTAATAATAAATATCTTATATACGAATAACCATTATATATATTTATATTTACATTTAGTAATTTAGCAGACACTTTTATAAAAAAATATATTTATGTGTGTATGTATTCTGATGATGATTATTTTTTTAAATTATTAATAATTATTTCAAGTTTGGAAGTAATCAGTGGAAAACATTGAACTGCAGTTGAATAACCAATACAGACTAAGACTATTTAAACCAAGACTAGAAAGCGTGACCTTTATTCAAGCACATTTAAATCTGAATTTTATGTCTGAGGAGCTGCTTTTGCTTCAAGAAAGTAACTAATTAGCATACACTCATGCATATGTATGTAAACCAAGCTGTTGTTTGAATCCAGATTCATTTTTGAACTCTTGTGATGTGAGCTGTCAGGACTTGGAAAGAGTTTTGGGTTTTTTGGTTTTGCCAAGAAAACTCAGCAAGAAGTAGCAGAGCATCTCAATGCTAACACCTCCTCGTAAAGTAGCTGTTCAAACAGCAAAACTCTTACTGAACAGTTCTCACTGATCTCCTGTTTCTACTTCTGTATGTAGAGAGTAATGCATTCTGCAAACTGGCAGGTCAGACTGAAGGTATACATAAATCACCGTTTTGCAGTGTTAAGCACACAAACCAGCTGTAAAAGACAAAAACTAAAACAATGTGCTACAAACATAACACGTCATTTCATAACTAAACATATTTTGGTATTTCTTGGTTTCTGTTGCTTACACTACATGTCTTGAAGTGCTCAGCTCTTTTCTGATCAATGAATGGTGACTTCTTTCAAGTATTTTTGGGTCTCCTCTGAGTCTCCGTTACCAAGGTTTCCTTCTTTTCACTGAAGGACTTTCTCCTGTTTTTATCATCCAGTGGTTCAACTGGAGGTTTATGAGTGAAGCTGAACTGAAATGAAACGAGCTGAATTCAACAATTTATATGGTCAAAACTTAAAAAGCAGCTGAATTGATCAAAGTGGAAGTGACATGAGCTGAACGTAACAATCTAAACTGTCAACAGCAATAATGATGTTTAATGGAACTGATCTAAACAGAATCGAGTTGATCTGAACTGAACAATCAATACTGTTAAAAGCGTCAACCTGATAAGTGAACTGAACTGAATTAACCTGATCTGAAATTAAATTGAATTGATTTTACATCTGCCATCGGTTGGTGAAAAAGAAAAATATAAACGCTACTGTTCAGATGTTTGGGGGTCAATAAGATTTTTTTTTTAATCAAGAAATTAATTATTTTATTCAGCAAGGATGCAATAAATTGATCAAAAGTGAGAGTAAATATATTTAGAACGTTACAAAAACTATTTCAAACAAATGCTGTTCTTTTGAACTTTCCATTCACCAAAGTATCCTGGAAATTTGTATTTTCACAAAAATATGAAGCAGCACAACTGTCTTCAACATTGATAATAGTCAGAAATGTTTCTTGAGCAGCAAATCAGCATATTAGCATGATTTCTGAAGGATCATGTGACTCTGAAGACTGGAGTAATGATGCTGAAAATTCAGCTGAGCATCACAGGGATCATTTACATTTTAAAACATTCCCATTGAAAACAGTTATTTTAAATTGAAATAATATTACACAATATTACTGCATATTTAATCAAATAAATAGATCCTTTCAAAAAAAATAAAATAGCATGCGTCTAAGTGTATACATCCACATATTTCAATAGATTAGCATACACAACCAAGGATGTGTTGTGCAGCAGTGCTGATGTCTAGTGTACTACTACTACACTAACAGCCACTGACTGAACATGAGGACCTCTCAAACACACACACAATCCAGTACTCATTCATTCCGACTGCCCGTCTCGCTCCGTATCAGCCTAGAAGCACACACACACACACACACGTCGATGCACAGGAGGATGCAGTAACCATAGCAACCTGCTGCTGCTTACCTGCTCTTGTATGAGCTGAAACAGAGAGCTTCTATCCATATACTGGGCCCTGGTGCGCACACAGCCACAAAAAGAAGGACATAGGGGAATATGGCACGCAGAGACACGTACACACACACACGCCAGCGGTCCGTCCGTCCGTCTGCGCGGCACGCCTCCCCAACGGGGAGAGAGACCCCTCACACGCGCGCCAGTAAAGGCCAGTGGAGTATCTGCAGGACGTCCTCTGGTGAGGCAAGACAGCGGAGCCGTCAGTCCAGGGTTCAGTTGATTCCAGCTGGGTTCAAATCCAAAGTCCCACTCACTATCCAGAACCCACAGACCCTTGTGGCACCTTCGCACCCACTTCTGTCCACCTCAAAATCACCCTTAGCTTGCAGCCGGTCCAGTTTTCTCTCACTTTCCTTCCTCAACCCATCCGTCCCTCTCCGCTCGCCCGTCTTGTTCTGCTCGTGTCGACTTTACCTTTGTAAATCTCTCTCTCTCTCCTCTGTCCTCCACAAAGACTGTACTACCTGAATACCAATGAAGGAGGGGAAGGAGGCGGTGGCCTGCGGCCAATCAGAGGCGAGGGGGGCGTGTCCAAAGAGCTGCAGCTCTCCATCTACCCTGCAGGAGTCTTAAAGAGAGACCAAACACACAAACACACACTCACTGCAGTGCACACACACACGCACGCACACACACACACACACACACACGGCACGCAAGCGCACTTGGGTTTCCTAAATCAGACATTAATCACACGCAGCGGATACTACGGACCATAAAACACATTCTCAGGGCGTTTAATCACTGGTTGTGCTTGGAATATGCCAATGATCATGTATATACTGGAACTTATTAATTAATGAAGTCATATGGCTTGGTTATTGTCTCTGAGGACTGTTTAACTGTAAATGTGAAGACGAATCTCTGGAGTACAAAATTATTATTCACGATATGAATAAATAAAAGTAATATGTTAATGGAAGCTAAATTTATCATAAAAGTGGGATTTTCTTTTAATAACTAGGATGGCATATGGGGTGGATGTGGTCTGGTAAGGAGGTACTGACCCCTTGTGCAAAGATGCTGCTCTTTTTAGGTATCTGGGTCATAATTTTTGCACAGTTAGTTTCGGATTGACTCAACCTGGCATAGGAAGCAGCTAGAGTGGTAAAATAATTAATTATTTTTCATTTTACATAAAGACTATGTCTGTATGCATACAGTAAAAAATAAAAGCGAAACTCAAAAATCTCAACAGATTTTCACCCGAGGCTAAACAGGCTGTGCAAATGACTGTATGACAATACGCTCTAATTGCTGTTGATTTTAAAGCTCACACTGATTTTGATTTAAGATATCATTCATTCCCACACAACAGCAAAAAAAAAATATATATATTTTTTTTATTTTATTTTAAATATATCAAATATATCATGCTAAAATTATTTTAGTTTTATTCAATGTTTTACTTGCCATTTTTTTAAAAAAATTTGAAATTCTAGCAATTTCTGAGTGAAAACTGCTTCAAATTTTTTTCACTATATTGCTAATATAGATTCCAAAATATATTTCTATTTATAATTACCTAATTATCTTATTATAATATAATTATCATATATTTCTAATTATTATGTATTTATATATTTATAATGTATTTATACTTTTTTTTTGCCATTGTTTTATATATTTGCAATATAACTTTATATTGTTCAAAATATTTTCAAAAATTAAAATACTTTGCTTTTATATGAAACCTTTTAAGGTTTAAATAAAAAAATATTTCAATTAAAAAAATATATATATATTTACTTAAGCGGCACTATTTACGACATATTTAATATACAGTTAAAATATATTCAGAAAAAAATGATTCAGAAAAAAATGACTGTTTAGATACTTTAAAAAGTCTATGTGTTTCTGTAGCGCAAACAGAGTGGGGACGTTTATTGCTTAGAGTTGGGGTTTGTTCAGATCTCTAACCCTAATTATGAGCAATGTTGTGATGCAAGCCTTCACAAACACAACTAACAACTGTGACAGATTTGAACCTGGAGCTAAACGGATGGCGCAGATTTTCTTCTTAGACACAAATGTTTATGACAACACGCTCTAGTTGGTGGAGATTTTACAGTTCTCATGGACATAAAACACAATCGTGTGGGTTCTCTATTTCTTATTCTCTTCTCAAGATCAACATAAACCAGAATGTCCATTATATTTTAGCCTCGATCATTTCTATGAATGCATCTGCTGTGCTGTCCACCTGCATGATGCAGTGATTTATAATAACACCTGAGTTTCATCTACAGCGTCTCCATCAGGATCCATCCATCAATGATGCTGACTGACACTTCAGTCCTCAGATAGATATTTGTAACTCCTGATATTCATTCTTACTGATACTTGTGTGCTTTCAATCCATCACTGGCCTCGTGCTTATGAACTCCATGACCTTTCTACACTGCTTAGCATAATATAAGACAGCACTGACATTGATCAATGAGCAGAAACCCCCACAAAATCTGTTTTTTCCCAGTAAGCATCAATCAATATCATTATTGTGTTATGACTATGAGGTGTGCAATCAGGTGTGGAATCTCAATACATCAGCAAAATAGCCAGGTATCACATTTATAATGCATTTATGTGCACATTTATTAATTGTTGTTTTGAAAGTAAACTAATTAAAGAGAAAAAACATGGTTATGATTTTTTAATGTCCTTTACACACAGTAAACGGTGCAGAAGAGAGCAGTGCTGCCCTCTACTGGTGAAACATATGTACAGTATTCTCTATACACATATAGAGACACAAAGACATTTATTCCACACCTGCATGCACACATTTCTCTCATTTGATATTTTAAAGACATACAAATATTATGTTGATCAAATCAAACTTTTTCTTCTAATATTATGCTTAAAGGCACAGTGCACCCAAAAATGAAAATTTGCTGAAAATGTACTTACCCTCAGACCATGCGAGACGTAGTTTATTTAAAGTGATGGTTCTCACAAACACACAGCTTTAGGCTTCACAAGACATTCATTTATGGACAGGAGTGGATTATTGTGATGTTTTTAATCAGACGTTTGGACTCTCATTCTGACGGCACCCATTCACTGCAGAGCATCCATTGCTGAGCAAGCAATGAAATGCTAAATTTCTCCAAAGAGTAATTTATTTTTTAGCACATTTTCCTTTCGGGTGAACTATTCCTTCAACAAACGTGTAATGATATGCTTTTGTACACTATGTGGAACTTGAATAGCATATAATGCAAATGTCAAAGCACAAAACCATATGCATTCATAGAAAACATTTTATATCTAAAGTTTTAATACTGTATCCATAATAATTACCGTATTTAACAGGCGGCACACGTAAGAGGGATTCAGCCACATTACAGTCTGACATCATGCATAGCTGCGATGTAAGTACTGTAGACAGAAAAAACAAAGTTCCTGCATATTGAATAGCAAAATACAATAATTCTGACTTTATGTGGTGGGAACTATAGTATTTAGTGCTCAGTGCATTGGATTAAAACATGAGTAATTAGTAGGCCTACTAATGAAAAACGTGCATGTGATTATTTCCTTGAGCAACATTCTTATTTTAGTCCTATACTGTAATTATGACAACATACAATATGTTTAATATAGATGCTACTCAACGTCCAGGACAATCAATCTGTTAAGCGGAAGCCTTAACAAAAAAACCTGTTAATTTATTTAAAAATACAAAATATTATGTAACTTTCATGATCTCTATATTTGTGAAATTAATGCATGGAAATAATGCATTGCATTGTGTGGCCACAAACTAATTTCTATAGTGTTTAGAAATATTTCAAAACACCCCACTCTCAGTAAAAAGGTACAAAAGCTGTCACTGAGGCAGTATATACCTTGCATTTTAGTACCTTAAGGTGCATGCTAATAGCTAAAGTGTTATTACATCAATATTACATATTAAAAGAGTACTGCCCCAGTGACAGCTTTTGTACCTTTTTTAATTAAGAGTGCATGATGCTATGTATCTTATTAACATGGACTGAGTGAGGAAAGGTGCTGTTTTCAGCACTAGACACCTTACACAACATCACAATGAGGAGATGTAGGTACTAGTCTGTATCACACACACACACGTGTGAGACTGTGAGATGTGCTTTGTGCATGCATCATTTGACATTCTGTTAGAATCTGCCACAAAATACGCCGTAACAACAATCTTCAAGAGCCCACAGCTGTCTAGTGGAAATGATTAATGTTTTTATAGAAACAAGAATAGTGTGGAGGAGGAGTTCAAATGTCAAGCCTCAATCGCTAACTTAAATCAAAAAGGTTGATAATCTGCTTTATCAACTTGAGTTTAATTACAAATATCCAGTAGGCTAATTAAAAGTTCTGTAAAGGGTGCTTGCAGTAGATGTGAACAAAAACCCCTTAAAGTGAAGAGATTCAAAATGGCGTTCTGACTGAAACACCATCAAGCCTGAAAATGTGAATAACAGAACAAACGAGAGAAATAAAACTGTGCATCAGCCCGATAGCAGCCTGGACTAAATTGATGATTTTATAAGTGAACAGTGCAACAATGAGGGAAAATAAATAACCCGACGGGATACGCGTTTCACTGCCAACCGAGAGATAACAAAAGAATGCGCATCGTTTAAAGCATCAGTCCTAATGTGTTAATCGGAGCCATAACGCACAGATCACGGGGAATGATCGATATGATGAACCTGACCACGGTACCGGTGGGTTCTGGTCGGTAAAGCTGCTTTTTGGGTCGTTGGCAACTTTCCTAAGAGCCGAGCTCTTCTCTCAGATGCCTCAGCATAGCAGCTGCTGCTTTATATACTATAACGTTTTACTCGTTTAGATCTACAGCTCAAACATTACTCCAACACCTCTTGAAATGTGTCAATATGAGCCGCAATATGATAGCCACTTTATTCGGCGCACATTTAATTTATAGAAGGTTTAACAATAAATAATCGGAGAAACGTCACGCGGACTCGGTGGCCGGACTGTGTTAGTTCGTCAAATACTTCAGCTTATTAAAAACGAAAACGACGTTTTATATTAATCTAACCCGCCCTGTCCTCGAGTGTGTTGATGGGGCTTTCATAAACAGTCGGTGGTTTCCTGCTCGATTTCGTTGTTTTGGGCTAATTTTGCGCGAATTCTGCTAAATACATCACCGCGCTCGTCGGTTTGGGCTGATTTTCGGGGAAAAAAAGTTCATGGCGCAATGAATTCGGGATAAAACGGCACACGCACGCAAAGCCCAAAGCCTCCCCTCTCGGACCGTGGCGTTGGGAGGATCGGTACCAAACGAGCCTGGCTAAATTCGGCCTCAGTTCGAGGAGGAAGAAACACAAACCAGCCCGCGCAGATTTCATGGAAGCCCGCTTGATCAGCTGCTGGCAGTTGGTGTTCTCAATCACGTCCGCGTGGAGGCTTCATATATAGTACAGGCGCACTTAGGCGAATAATATACACACTTTCGGCAGCGCTCGGTGTGGGTTATTCAAATAAATATTTTAAGTGGGACCTGAACAAAGACGAAGGTGAGACGTGGTGGTAATTTAATCAGCTATTACTAATTTTCAAGCTGTTAAAATAATTTATTTTCAAGCAACTCTAGCACTTTTTTTCGTGAGGGAGTTTTTGACAGTTCGCTTCTGTTTTTGTTTGAAATTCTCCAGGACGGACCATGGCTGAGACGGCAGCTACTCCCGCATCCAAGCCCAGGAAGACGAAAAGCTGCAAGAAAGCGACGTCGCATCCCAAATACTCCGACATGATCAAATCTGCCATCGTATCCGACCGGAGCCGCGGCGGCGCGTCGCGTCAGTGCATCCAGAAGTACGTGAAGAACCACTACAAGGTGGGAGACAACGCCGACTCCCAGATCAAACTCGCCCTGAAGCGCCTGGTGGCCAGCGGGCTTCTGTGCCACACCAAGGGCATCGGAGCCTCGGGCTCCTTCAAACTCGCCAAAGCAGAGTACGCAAAGAAGCCAGAGAAACCCAAACCAGCACCCGTGAGAGCCAAGAAGCCAGCCAAAGCCCCTGCCAAGCCCAAGAAAGCCCCCAAGCCCAAGAAAGTGGCGAAATCCCCTAAGAAAACTAAGAAAGTGGCCGAGAAGAAAGTGAAGAAAGCAGCGGAGAAGAAGAAATCGCCTGTCAAAGCCAAGAAAGTTGTCAAGAAGGCGAAGGTGGCCAAACCTGGCAAGGCGAGAAAAGCCAAGAAGGTGAAAACGGCGAAACCCAAACCCAAAACAGCGGCCAGGAAAACGGGCAAAAAGAAGTAAATTCAAACCGATAGGACTGATTCATTCGAAACTCAGTGTAAATACACTTTTTGAAGCAAATGTTTTTGGTATATTGTTATTTTTGTAAGGTCTTTGTGCGCGGACTTCAACCCCACATTTTTACAGCGTATTTCTCCAGAAACTGTTTTTGTGCGCATTTGTGATTCTATAAGAACAACCCAAACATCGAAAACTGTTATTTATTTTTTAAGATTTCTCTTTTTTTTTTTTTCTTTATAAGCTGAACTTTATTGCACACTGTTATTATCATTCAGACATACTAATTAATTTGCCAATTAGATATGTCGCTAGAAGATATATTCCTACTGTAGGTCATTCGAGGACTGTGAAGAACAATAATAAAATGTCATTGTATGAAGAACGATGCCGTATATGATGGCGATGTACAGAATCAACATGTAACGTGGACTGTTGTAGTCTAGTTCCATCGCTGTCCATATAATACTGTCGTTGCGCGTTATTCGCATTGCTGTGCATCAATAAACTTTTCTCATTGCAAACAGTACTTTGTCTAGTGTTTTATTGCAGCACCATGGAGAGCACGGATACTTAATGTGAGTTTAAACGGGTACCATGGCAGTGGTCTTCAAGAAGCGCACTTTGCGGCAGAGGTGAGCAAAAGGTGAAGCGCATCTTTGGTTTAGACTCACTGCTGCCCCGCGGTGTTTGATCCGAGAGCTGCAGCTGTCTGTCACGCGGGGGAGGATGCAAATGCTTAGTTGAGATGACGTGTCAAGCGGTGTGACATCGAAAAATATAATATAAATGAAAGCAATTTAAAAAATAAAATAAAAAACTTAAAAACATTAATTTTACACATGATATACTTCATTTAAAAGTATTTTAAATATAACATTTTCATAAACATTATGATTATTTAAATGAACTCGAAAAAGCAAAAAAAGTGAACGTATAATAAATAGTCACCTATTTTAGCATCTATACACTTTCTTTATGGTGTTTAAAAGTCTGAGACTTCATTAAAAAGCAGATGCTTTTCCAACTGACCCTGGAAATAATTTAACTTTTTTTTTTTTTTTTACAATATTATGAAATATTTCAGATTTGTAGCTTAAGATGCTCTTTAAAACATCAGATTATGCTGGAGAACATGATTATGCAGTTAAAAAAAGCACAGACTAACTAAAACATTCCCAAATTCAAGTATTTCAATTCAACTGGTTATGCTGATAATTGTAAATATGAATTAAATGAAAAAGAATGCAAGTATTTTCACTGGCAGTCTCAGACTTTTGGACCCCACTGTACAGGACACATCTTTTATCCTTTATGTTGAAAACAAGTACCTACATTATTTGTAAACTATCCAAAACTCTCCTCAAGCATCTCTGATCTGCTTTATGTATATTGCATAATGCTCCTGAAACGTGATGCTGTATCCAGTCTGAACAGTAATGAGATATGGGCTCACTGATACAACAGAGCCTGCTGCAAACCTCCAGGACCTGTCTGACACATTCAGGCATTAAAGCTCAATTTATGTTACAGAAACATATGAATTGGCTAAATAATGGGATAACCTAACCTAACAGAATAAAACAATGTGCATTGTATGATCTATCAGCCAGTCAAGCGAAGTGCACATCATGCCGATGTCATTGAGCACAGTAAACAAAATCACCAGAAAAAAAGCTAGTTTATTACAAAATATTTCTATTAGAACATACTGGCTTCAATCCAAGCATCTCATTTGATATTGACGCTGGAAGACCACAGCTGATAAGACACAAGCCTGGGGGATGTTTAGGGTAAGTTAATACTGGGCATTAATACTGAACAATATATTGGAATTATGAAAAGTAAACCAATAAATCAGGACCACCACAGTCATTTCTTTCTTTTTGAAGGAATATCTTCACAGGCAAATTCACATGAAAGACCCTCAGCCCTTAAACTGGCTTTTGGGTTGCTGGGAGAATGTTTTTAGGCTGAAATAAAAGGTAACATGGTAACAATGTTTTCAAGATTAATTTAGTTCGGACAATATTATAAATACAGTCAGCCAGGCCATCCTTTACTGTCCATCCTGACCATTTCAGTCCATTATAATGGTTGAAGTAACTGTATTCACATTGGTTATCTGGTTTTTAGAACTACAGGATGCTCTAAATAGCATCAGAGCAATTAATCTTACTAAAATATCATTTAAAATACACTTTTTAACACCATCCATCCCTACTGCAATTTTAAACATAATCAGAAATCATTCATCTCTACAATCAATATAGGCGAACAGAAAAGCAAGATTTTGCAAGTTTCGGTCCAGTTTAACTAGTCTCAAAATCACCAATGGGTTTTGCTTCGGCTGTTTTAAAAAAATAACACGTACATTTGTCAGTCATGGTCCATACATATAAATGTCCGTCTGAGGAATATGAAATGGAAATGAATGGGGACTGATTCTTATTTCGCTTTAATTCGGCCAATTTGGAAGATGCAATCATGTATTCAGAGCCAAAATGATCATTTTCTGCAGACATCTGTAGCATTCAACTAAAATTTAAAGGAACAGTTCACTCAAAAATGACAAATCTGCTGAAAATGTACTTGTTCTTCAAACCGATGTTTCTTTATCAGAACAGATTTGGAGAAATGTAGCATTGCACCAGTGTCTCAGCAATGGATGCTCTGCAGTGAATGGGTGCCGTCAGAATGAGAGTCCAAACAGCTGATAAAACATCACAATAATCCACAAATAATGCATGCTTGTTTATTTGTAATAAACAAATCCATCATTAATGTATATTTTTTAACATTCAAACCTGTTTCTGAAATATCCATAACACAGTTTCCTCCCGTGAAAAACACATCTTGTCTGAATCAGGAGAGAAATATGCAGTTTACAGTCCAAAACAAGTCTAATCAAATATGTGTGTGTGGATTTTGATGAGGACAACAGAGGATAGACTTTTTTACTGGGGGAAACATTATAGATTATAGACTTTTTTAGATTATAGACTTTTTAGATTCTGGCCAGAAGTTATGGTTTAAATTTAAGAGGCCCCGATGAGGGATTTATTACAAACACGCATCTTGTAGTTTCACAAGATGTTAACTGATGGACTGAAGAGGTGTGGATTAATTATTGTGATGTTTTTATCAGCTGTTTGGACTCTCATTCTGACGGCACCCATTCACTGCAGAGGATCCATTGGTGAGCAAGCGATGCTAAATTTTGCCAAATATACATCTTGGACGACCGGAGTGTGAGTCAATTTTCAGGTAATGACCTTTAACGTCTATTTAACCCAGAACTTACTTTAGTCAAGTATAGCGCTTTTAACAATGCAAATTGTGTCAACAATGCAATCTTTAGAATGATAAATTACATTTAAGTGCATTTCCTGAACTGGCTGAGGTAAAACTGAATAACCGTCCCCAACATTGAGATGCCTTTGAACACGCTTCAGAAACAGAACACGAATTCACATGGAATATATTTATGATCCACATTGATTTCCCAAGCTATTAAATACATTACAAACTCTGTACAGTTCAAAACATAACCTTTTAAATCATTTCTTGATATTGTTCCCCTCAAAACATAATGAAAAAAATGTCTCTTGTGGTCGACCAATGTCAGCCAAACAGTAAGATCGGGAACTTTTTGTAATGAAAGCAAAGCGTGTGAGCGATACTTTAGTCCAGCGGAGAAGAAACAAACAAACATCTGCTTAATTGTTTTGTTGTCACTGTAACTAGTAGAGCTTCACGCCCTTGTTAAGCCACTGTGACTCAGTAAGGCCAAGACAGAGCGCAGGAAACGAGGGAGTGTGTGTTTATCTGCATGGTATTAAGAGAAAGCGAGTGTCTGCATCATTTGTGTCGGCTAAAGGCTCTGTACAGAGCGAAGCCCAGCATGGTGGCTATTGTGGCGCCCAGAGTCACACGCAGCCAGAAAGACGTGCTGCTCATGTCTGATCCGTTAAGGTGCCTGCAGACAGGAAGTGACATAGATAGAGAGAGATTTAAATACACTCAGTATTTCTGGTGACCTTGCTGACACACATCCAGCCAAGCAGGCTAATTTTAGTCTGGAATCTGCAAATCTTTGAAGTCAACAGGCAACGTTTGTAACCCATGTTTTTCATCAGAAATATTTACAAGCGGCATGTGATATTCAATGAAAAAAAGTATGTAATTTTATTAAACAGGAATTGATTGGATTGTGAAAAGTGGGTGTAAGAATAAGAGGACTTGGCAACATCAACCAGAAAACAAAAGTAGTTTCAAAGTCGGAGGGAGTCATTACTTTTTATATTCATCCTTTAAAACGGTTTAATTCAAATTTAGCAGCCTATAAATATTTTACATGGTTTTATTTTGTTTATATATAAATATATATATATATTTTTGAAGTGATGTAAATTAAATAGCTAAAAATGAATTTAAATTTTTTTGTACTTTGAAGTGGTTTAACTTACACTTACAGCTTAAATTAAATTGCTAAAAATAAAACTATATTTCATAATTCAAAAAATGTAAAAGTAATTTTTTTAGCCATTTAATTTAAGCTGCTAAGTTTAATAAATGTTTCATTTATTTTTTTATTTAAAATCGCATAAAGAAATTTTTAAGTAAATTAAAAAATATATATATTTTTTTCAAATTAGCAGCTTAAATGGCTAAAAAACAATATAATTATAAAAATATATAAAATTATAAAATGAAAAAAAAAAACACATATATTAAATTGTAAAATGTATGTACTTACGGGTACATGGCAGCCCAGGTGAGCTTGCTGTAAATGTGTGTGTGAGTGTGTGAGAGCAGCGTGGAGAAATGGAGAGGTGAAGGCAGCCGATGTTTGTAACAGAACTCAGACGGGCTCATCCCATGATGCTGTTTGGCTTCTATCAGATCAGCTTTGGAGCCCACAACCACACACGGGATCCCAAGGTCCATGTAGTGCTGCTACAGAGGAACAAAACACAAATATACTTCACTGAAACAGATTACTGAAGTTTGATCGATTAAAAAAAGGCAAATACAGTAAAAACTGGAATATTGTGAAATATTATTACAATATAAAATAACTGCTTTCTACTTGAACATTTTTATATATTTAAATTGCATCACAGAAATAAATTGCACTGATTTCCATAAGTTAAATCAATACAACACAACTAAAAGTGCATGTTTGCCAAACAGGCTTCAGGAGAAATAAATAACTTGCATCATAAATTATTTACTGACAGATATCAGGTTGTGCAAGGTCATTATGGTTTATTAAATCATTTGGATGATCCCATTTTAATGTGGTTAATAAGCGAGGTGTGTCAGAGTTTGTCACACATTACTCCAGAACTAAAGCATCTTGTGCATGTGTGATCGTTTCGTACCTTATAAATACTAGCGCAGTAGTTGAAGGAGTCCGGGTCGCTGACATCATACATGAGACATGCCACATCACACGCTGCATCTGCTGCTTTTAGAAACTCTGTTTCCACGTCCACCTCCTCCAGCTAAGAGAAATAACACACATGTCAGCCGGGAGCCAATAAACTAGGGTTTGTGTAAAGCTCCAGATGGCACTTACGATGAGGTACTTGTCCTGATTGGCTATTGAGACAGTGTTGATGGCGTATATTGTGGGGGGACCGGGGTCGCGCTCGTTTCTCTGAAAATAAACAAAATAGATTTGTAAATATTTGGTAGATCTAACCAAGACTATTGGGAGTTGCAAAGCACATAAATATTATCTAGACGGAATATAAACTGTGGTTAGATACCAAAAGTAAAGCATGAAAACCTCTTTCTAGAGTGAAACTGCTTTAAGAAACACAAGCACTATTTTGTAACCATATTAATATTACTGCTATTGTTTTACTGTAAAAACCTTGGTTATTTTATGCGTTTCATTGCACAATAAGAAAAAAAAGATAAATGATCATCTTCTATATCTTGGCCTCCTTCAGTCGTTCTCGACTATGGAAGATGTGCCCTGTCGTGAAGTCTGGAACAGCACCGGCTATGGCTAATTAAGCCGATGCGGGAGAGGCAGACTCTGCCACAGTGGATGCATGTATGTTTAATTGTGGCGGTGTCATCTGGGATTCTATTTGCTCTCTTATCTCTCTTTTCCTCCGCTAAGGTCCGGATCTGTTCTTCCCCCAACCTAAGCTGTATCTGAAGGACTGTGATGAAGACGAGCCCACCAGCTCGTCTTCGGGGAAAAATGTGAGTGTAAAAATGATGGCTCACTCGCAAAAGCACTTTCGTGCAAGGTGGAATTTATTTACAGATTGTCCGCAGTGAAGAATACAAGTGCACCCAAAAAAAGAGATAAAAATCCAAAGTACTAAATAAACAACAAAAGGAAAAAATAAACCAGAAAATAATCCAACAATGATATATTCAGGCAACAAACAGATATCCACAATATACAAAGGGATTTTGGGTTTTGCTTGAAGCACCGCAGTAGCACTCTTGCATCGACTTGGTAAACAAGTACCGTCTTTATGTGTACGCCCACACAGACAAACATCACAGGGACAAAACGACACAACAAGTGCAGTGTAAGTGTATGAAATAACCGGGAAATGGATATGGACAGAGGAGAGTGCTGCAATGGGAGAATGTCCATGTGCTGCCAGGATTGCTTGCGTACCCGCTACTCTGATAGCGGCAACGGCAGGGAGGATGAATGAGGTAAGTAGGTGGGTGTGGGTGTGTGTGTCTGTATGTATGCATGCATGCGTGTGTGTGTCTATGCATGTATGTATGTATGTATGTGTGTATATGTGTCTATGTATGTATGTATGTATGTATGTATGTATGTGTGTGTGTGTGCCAGTGCTGCTTCCCCAGCGGTGGCAGCTAATGTGACTATCACAAGGACACTGCGCCACCTGTTGCTTTCAGCTGGCAGTGTCTTCCCAGTTCTCTGAATTGATGTTCACAGTTTTCATATCACGCTTGCAGATATCTTTATAACGCAGCTGGGGGCGGCCAACAGATCTCTTGCCAGAGGCTAGCTCGCCAAACAGGATGTCCTTTGGGATACGCCATCTTCCATTCGGCGCATATGGCTGAGACAGTGCATCCTGCGTTGTCTAAGCAGCGTGTACATGGTGGGGAGACCAGCACGTACAAGGACCCAGGTGTTAGGTATTTGGTTGCTCCACTTTATGCTAAGGATTTGGCGAAGGCAGCGCAAGTGAAAGCTGTTCAGCCTTTGTTCTTGATTGCTGTATGTTGTCCATGTTTCGCTGCAATACAGTAGAGTGCTGACAATGCATGCATTATACACTGCCATTTTCCCCCAGACACGAGTGGAGAGTCGGCCTAGGGTTGTTGCAGCCTTGCCAATACGTTTGTTTATCTCAGTGTCAAGAGACAGATTGTCGCTAATGGTGGACCCAAGATATGTAAACTGGTGGACAACATCAAGTACATGGCTGTCTTAAGTAATGACAGGAGGAATATCCACATCTTGACTTAGTACTTTTGTCTTTTGCAGGCTAATAGCTAGTCCATAGTCGACATGTGCTTGGGAAAATCTGTCCATGAGGCGCTGAAGTTGCTGTTCAGAGTGCGAGATGATAGCAGCATCATCAGCAGCAAAGAGCAGATCTCTAATGATGACCTTGCGCACATTAGTCTTTGCTTTCAGTCTTGCAAGGTTGAAAAGTCGCCCATCTGATCTGGTGCGTAAATACACCCCTTCGGTAGTAGTCCCAAAAGCATGTTTTAGGAGCATGGAAAAATAGATGCCAAACAGGGTAGGAGCAAGGACACAGCCTTGCTTCACACCGCTTTTGACATCGAAGGGTTCTGATATGCTGTCTTGAAAATGAATGGTTGCCTTCATGCCATCATGAAATGATCTGATCAGGCTGTGCTGCCTTGGGGGGGCATCCAATTTTCAAAAGTATGTTAAACATTAAATATTTTCTGATTGGCTTTGACTCGACTGCAGTTTTTATCCATTTTATCCAAAATAAAAGTTTTTGTTTACATAATATATGTGTGTTGTGTATATTTATTATGTAAATACACACACATACAATATATATTTTGAAAATATTTACATGTATATATTTATATTCATATAATTTATTACATTATATATAAATATATTTAATATATAAACAATATATTTTTTTTAAATATACATATGCATGTTTGTGTATTTATATATACATAAATATACACAATACACACACATGTAAACAAAAACTTATTTTGGATGTGATTAATCTCGATTAATCATTTGACAGCACTAATTGGAACATACAAATATATAAATATATTACACATATGTTCTGATTGGCTCTGATTTGAAGGCAGTTTGCTCTGATTGGCTTCATGCAGTATTCTGTAAAGTAAAATTACAAACAGTGGTTTTTCTTTCAAATCATTCTCTCACCTCAGTGCTTCGCTGCAGAAAAGCTTGGAGGAAATCGGTCTTTCCTGTTCCGCGTGGCCCGATCACTTTGCAGAGGAACACAGTGCGCTGGGTTTGTCTCTTCTGCAGGTCTAAAGCCTTTTCTCTTGTTACTAATATACACGCAGAAAAACACAAAGACTCTTCTGAATCCATCTGATCAAACATATGTGGGGTTTTAAGCAGGACTGTGAGAGGATCTCATTACCTGTGATGGCGGAGGTCTGGGACTCTCGCTCCATTAGAATGGGATACCCGAGGTGACCGAGATGCTCCAAACACCGGTGGACATCCAGATAAGCGGATAACCTGTGGTTTATTTAATAACACATCAAATTTAAAACCATAACTACCAAATAGGGAGTGCGTATTAATAATATTCCAATTCATTTAAGTGAATCATAAACACATAACTCAAGAACTGATTATTTTTAATGAATCATAATTATACAGTACAACCTGTGTTGTCTGATTCACAACTAAATTAAGGTTATGAATTGGTTCTTTTAAGTGAATCATAAACAGTGCAATCAATGCAGCCTGATTCAGAAACAAATGTCTCTTATGAACCGGTTCATTTTAGTAAATCATAACCATACAGCACAACCTGTGTAGTCTGATTCACAAACAAATGACTCTAATGAACTTTTATTAGTAAATCATAAACATACGGCACAACCAGTATAGTCTGATTCATGAAAAATGACTCTTATGAACCAGTACTTTTTAGTGAACCATAAACATTACATAGTGCAAACACTGTAGCAGCAAGGTCTGATTCACAAACAAATGACTCGTATTAACAGGTTTTAAGAGAATCATAAATTAAACACTGTAGTCTGATTCACAATAAAATGACTCTCATGAACATTTTCTTTGAGTGCATCCCAAACACACAGAGCAACAAGTCTGATTCACAAATAAATGACTCTTTCGATCAGGTCCTTTTAATGAATAATTTTAAAATGCTCACAAAAACAATAGTCGCTGTATGATTTAATCTGGTGATTTATTGAATGATTTCACCAGGGCAGTACTTCCAGTGATGGAATATTTGAAACTAATCAAATCAGAATTGACTCAAGAGGGGAAGTGCATATTAATACCTACCAGAATATCCTCATCAAAAACTAAATTGATTGTTTTTGACTAGTGCTGTCAAATGATTAATCGCATCCAAAATAAAAGTTTGTTTACATAATATGTGTGTTTACTGTGTATATTTATTATTTATATATAAATACACACACACGTATGTATATATTTAATAAAAATGTGTTGTATTTATATATAAGAATATAAATATGTATATGCATGTAAATATTTCCAAAATATATACTGTATGTGTGTGTATTTATATATACATAATATACACAGCACACACACATATATTATGTGAACAATTTTTTTTTTATTTTGGATGCAATTAATTTGACAGCACAATTTTTGACACATTACAGTGACTCCCAGTGAGAAAAATGATCTATTTTGACTCACATCCACTGGCAGAAGTACCCGTGCTGTGAGAAGTAGTTGTCGTCTGATAAGGGGACGTTACTGTATATCTCCGGGCCCCAGGGCATGTAGGGTAAAACACTAAACAGATTCTTCAGCTCTGCGGGAGAGAGAGCCGAATCCTTATCCTGCAGGAGGAGAGACGCAATCATCACTCGAACCTCTAATCACGCAAAGTTCATTAGAGGATCAGATGTGAGAGCTCACCTCGTCATACTTATCAAACAGCTTCTGGAGGAACTGATGACCCAGATGATTCAGCTCCGTCGTGCAACCCACCGATACTCGTAACCTGCAAACACACACACATAGGTCACTTCAATACTGGTTTTTGTTCATGCACTCACATGCTCTCACATGCACAGACGTACGGTGGGTAGAGGTAGTCATCGGTCAAGTCCAGCGTGTCATCATAGCCAAATTTACGCAGGATGGTCCAGGTGGTTTCATGACGTCCCCTCTGGATAAAGAGAGTGTTCAAGAACAAGAAACCTATAGAAAACACACAAACACATGTGAAAGAGTGAGTGATCATCATTAATAATAATGTAGAAATATGAATATGCGTGTAAAGTGTGTTACCGTTGAGTGTGAGTCCATTGTCCTGGACTCCATCACTGGTGTTCTTCCACACGACTGTCTTCACGTCCTCTAGAGCCTGAGGAGCCAGTGGATTCCCAAAACACAATTTCTACAAAAAAACAAAAATTCCCATACAAATCAATTGTATATTTCTGCATAATTATTTCAATAAATATGTTTAGTTAATATTTATTGATATATATATATATATATATATATATAAAACAGTGTTATGTTATTGTTACCTAAAAGTATAAAAAATAATTTTCTTTAATAGAAATAAGCTGAAATAAAAATACAAAATTGATAAAAAAATTAAAATAAAAACTGAAATTTACTACAAATGTTACCTAAGCACTTAACTGAAATAAAATTAGTTCAGATTGAAGCTACAAAAATTAAGATGTAACTTCTTAATAAAGGTCTCAAAGCAAATGCTTAAAATTAACCTAAAGAAAAATATTAAATATGAACTAGAAATATAATTCCTAATAATCTTTCAACTCACTTTAATGACTTTGTGTTCAACTTTCTGGCTTACTAATAGCAGGAAAAATAAGTTGAATAAACTTCACGTTTAATCCAATCAAATTATGATGAAAATCCAGCATTACATTATTTTCTGCATTAAAATCCATTTCAGTCCAAAATTGGCCACATTAAGGATGTTAACTAAATTAAATGAGTTACAAATGTAATTTCTTTTTTTGTTTGCTCACCTGAAAGCAGTTGAGTTCAGCGTCACTGAGTATGTGATCATTATCCTGATCAGAGATACTGAAGATCCGACTCAGAGCTCGAACACACTGCGGCTTCAGCTACACAAAACACACACACAAACATTCATAAATCTTATATGAACTCATAAGATGAAGCCGGCAGAGATGTAGCAGTGTGTGTGAGCGTGCACCTGTTTGTCTTCAGGGTCGTAGAGCGGAGCAGTCGGGTGCAGAACGGCCTTCTGGGCATAATAAAAGAGCTCCGAAATATTCTTCAGATTCTTAGCTGAGCACTGCAGACACAAATACATCATCATATATATTATAGCATACATTCATAAACAGTATTTTTGGCCATTTAGGCTAAAAAGATGCCATCTAGGTAGAAAGCTCTTAAAGGTTTTAAGAAAGAACCATTGCATTTTTAATATTCAATACAGCATCTGTAACCAAAAACGCTTTAAATTATTATTTTTTGGAGCTTCTGAAATAGTGTTTCAATATAGACAAACCATAACATTCACAAAGCAAACCATCCTCTCCAGTTTGCTAAATGAACTTGAATAATATGACTTGTTCAGAAATGTTTTGACAAACAACATTCTGAGGAACGAGCCAACAAAGGTTTATATATAGAATACTTGTCCTCCATTTAGAAATAGAATTCTTAAAGGTACAGCTGCAAAAACAGGTCAGAGAGAGGGTGAAAATGGTCATGACAAACATCTATATTTGATTTTCTATAGTGAGAAACCTTGACTAATTTTTAAACATTACTTTAAAAGCATGTGGAAAAATGACCCCTTTCACACATTCGTATGTGAAATATGTGTGTGTGAAATGTGTTGAAGATTCATTTGAGTTTATGTGGTCATTGGTTCGAACCTCTACACAGGTCTCAATCTCTGAAAACTGGTTCATGATTGGCAGAATGGTTTCCATGGAGCTGCCGGAGCGCAGGTCGGACTTGTTGCCCACGAGGATGATGGGAATCCTATGGCAACAAAGAGACATTTTTTTATGGAACTCCTAAAAAAGGCAGATGCATTTACATAAGAGCAGAATACAAGAACATACTTGCTTCCTTTCTCAGCTCCACCGTTCACCAGCGGAATCCATTTAGTCCTGATCTGAGAGAAAAAATAGGAGAAAATCAGTTTGGGGAAAATAAGACCAAAATATACTGATAATGTTAAATTGATACCTTGTCAATGGTTTCCTCTTGTGTGACATCATAAACCACACACACAACATTGGCCTACAAATGAGAAAACAATCATATCAAATTCATGTAATAATCACACACACACACACACACACACACACACATATACATATATACATTTATTTAATCAAAAATACAGTAAAAATAGTATTATTTATGTTTATATTTATTTAATATATAGTGAAATATTACTGATTCGGTGCTCTTTAATATTATTACTATAAATGTTGAAAATTACTATAAATGTTTTTGTTGCATAATATTCTTGTGGAAACGGTCATACACAACTATTCAAAATTTGGGGTTAAATAAGATTAAAAAAAAAAATAATAATTATTATTATTATTTAACTAAATAAAACATTTTACTCAGCAGTGATGCATTAAATTGATCAAAAGTGACAACAACAACATTTATAATGTTACACGAGATATCTATTTCAAATAAATGCTGTTCTTTTGAACTTTGTATTCTTCAAAGAAACCTGAAAAAAACAATGTATCGTGATTTCCATAAAAATATGAAGCAGCATAACTGTTTGTTTTCAACACTGATAATAATCAGAAATGTTTCTTGAGCAGCAAATCAGCATATTACAATGATTTCTGAAGGATCATGGAGTAATGATGCTGAAAATTCAGCTTTGCATCACAGGAATAAATTACATTTTACAATCTATTCATATAGAATAGAGTTGTTTTACATTTAAATAATATTTCACTATATTACTGTTTTTACTGTATTTTTGTCAAATTAATGCAGCTGTAGTTGCAGCTGGTTAGGACAAAAACTATGAATGTCATGAAAGAGATGTGATTTATGGCTATGGTCATACACATACAAGATCAGGAAGCTTCTCACCTTCACGATTTCCTCCCTCAACACTTCATCAGACTGTTCACTTTCTGTAGAGAGATAATAAGTATTAATAAAATACTACAGGGCAAATATTATGTAATTCGACACACACACACCTGAATAGTCGACTATATGTGTGGGCACTTTCTCAGGCGTGACGTCGGCTGGTATGGTGATCTCCTCCGCCCGGAGAGGAACCTGGAGACACAAACGCATGAGCTTCCTCTTACTGCATCAGACAAACACACAGCAGAGAGGCTCATGGGTAAACTCACCTGCTCAGGAAACTCCTCTCCGACCAGACACATGATGAGAGAGGTCTTTCCCACTTTGGCTACAGGGAAACAAAGGATAGAAAATATTTAATCTCAATAAACACGTTCCCACAGTTCATATGACTGTAGATCAACAGCTGCACCGCGATCTGCTGTGATTTCTTTGGCAAATCAGTTTGATTTCTAGTTTTATTAGTCTGTTTTTAATCCTACATCAGTGCTAAATCTTATATGTGATGTGTTGGGGTAAAATTGTACTGTACTTCTGTCACTTTTATTAATTCTGTTGCTCTTATTAATAAACAAGTTGAGAAAACACACTCCAAGACAACTGGTCAGTCTTGCAGGTATTCACCTTGAGCTTAAAAGGTCAGTTAAGAGATAAAACTAGTAGCTAATAAGCACATGACTTGAGCGCAGCAGGCATGGAATAAATGTAATACTAATGCTGAAACAAAAAGTGTGCACTGCCTAAAGAAATGCCACATACTACATCTAACTCAAGACATCAGATAAGCTCACCAAGGCTGCATTTATTTGATTAAAAATACAGTAAAAAAATAATAATATTGTGAAAAATTATTACAATTTCACATAACTATTTTCTATTTAAAAAAAAGTTTAAATGTAATTTATTCCCGTGATGAAAAGCTGAATTTTCAGCATCATTACTCCAGTCTTAAGTGCCACATGATCCTTTAAAATAAAAAATAATAATAAAAAAAACATTCCGTAAGGCTGTTAAATTGATCAAAATTGACATTAAAGACATTTATATACTGTTGCAAAAGATTTCTACATAATAAATTATGATGTATCATGGTTTCCACAAATATATGTGGCAGCAGAGCTGCTTTCAACACTGATAATATTAATAAGTGTTTCTTGAGCAGCAAATCAGCATAATTTCTGAAGGATATATTTACAGTATTATCCGACAGGTTGATGTTTCTCTATGAATAAGTGCATTGTGTCTCAGGTGCTGCAGGATCTGTTTACTCTTCAGGTTCATCTGATGTTTAACTAGGCACAAACTCCAGGTCAACACCTTCATTATCAATCACTGGAACATCAATGAACAGCTTTTACCATTTATACACTCACACAAAAATATACAAATAAATGCATTAAATATATCTAAGCAAAACTCTCCTTAAAACCTGCATGCAAAAACAAATCAAAGCAAATAAATATACTACTAAATACAATGCACATGAAAGTGTGTAATTAGTTTTAATATGCATATTTCTGAATACGTATCACATACTAAATAAAGCAGGTGTTTAATTAAGCAATATTTAATCTTCTAGAGTTTGACTGAACTGTCATTAGCCTGTAATCTGTGCGAACAACGTGCTCACTGTATAATAAAGTTGATTTTCGTGGGTTCTGATTTTGCATGGTGGCTAAAAAACATACTAAACTTATAAATAAAGCACTAAATTAATCGATAATTCAAGAGTGCAGCAGATCATTTCTGCAGCAGCTCAAGGTTGAGGTTAGCGCTCTCTAATCATGCTAACTTTCATTAAACTCTCACATTTAATTCCCTTGACATTTAAAAGGAATAATATCTTACGTTCCCCCAACAGCAGTATCCGGACATCGCGTTTCATTTCACTCCTCTCTCTATTGAACTCGCTAACAAGCTGCGGCTCTTTTCCGAAAACTTCACATTCAATTCAAAGCTCAGTGCTATTTAGTTTCTGGCTAGCCCCATTCCATCCAAAGAAACTGTCACCGCTACACACTTCCGGTTGGAGCCCAAATGGAGCGCCCTCTACCGTGCACTTCCTTCGTTTATTAATTAGCTTTTTATTTTGCTTTATTGTCTACTTTTTCCATTATAAGTACATTATACACATTAAATAGTAAATATGAAAAAATATATTTATAAAAATAAATATTAAAATAAACAAAGCTTTTGTGATTCTTATTGAATTGACAAAAAAGGGGATTAAATTATATGATTACCTTGGATATATTGACCCATATGTTTAGTAATTTGTGGAAAATACATTGTAAATCCATTAAAATACATCAATTCATATAATAAAATGTTCAAAAATAAAATGTCTATATTATAGATGATAGATAGTAATGGCCTTATTTAATGCAATGAGTTTTTATGTATTTTATTTCTGAGGATCAAAGTGCATAACAATTCCAGGGTCTAGCAAAATAATTTTAAACAGTTTAAAAGTATAAAAGCCGACAACCAATATTTTCCAAGTGTATCAAAAACATTAAAAAACTCCTATTATTTAAACTTCAAGTCATGCTAACTGGATGTAAAACATGGCAGAACTGCTCTGCTACATCAATGCAACATTTCCACTAAACAGAAAAACTACCTCCTGACAGCAGAGTAACTAGTGCAGTCCAAAATGAGAGGGCTCAAACTCTCAAATTAGTGTAGCGTCAGCATTATAATCCGTGTACAGTCCACAGTAAGAGCTCATTATGAGCAGCGGTGAAGAGCTGAGATCCAGACCAGCTGAAGCTGCACATGTGAACAGAGTCACTATGAGATGTGAAATCCTGAAAACGCCCGCTGGACGAATGAATCAGCTTCAGCACGCGCTCTGAAACACAAAAAACAAAGCATCACCGGTATATGACTATATAACTCACAAACACATTACTTTCATTTTAAAGTAAACAGCACACTAACGGTTTGATCCAACAGCGATCAGTCTTCCAGTCGAGCAGAGACCGAGACACAGCGCCCAATCGGCCAGAGAGATCGTCCTCAAAACCTATAAAACAAAAATACACACAGAACCAATGACATTAAATGGCCAATATAAGTGTGTGGAGAGAAAAAATGAGGTACAAAGTCATGGTTACGAAGGCAGAGAGTGAGTGTTTGAGTACCTGTTTTTTGTAAAGGCAGTAAAAGATGATCTCTTTTTCCACAGCGTAGCCGGTTTAACCACTGTTCCTCTCTCACTGGGGCTGAACGCAGCCAAACTGGGCGGTAATGCCAGTGCATCCTGATTAAAAAGACAAAAAAGTGACTTCTTAGTCTTTTCAACTACAATAAATGCAAATAATAATCAGAGCAGCTTGAAAAGACACAAGTGTAAATAATATACAAACAAGTTAAGAGTATATTTATTGGCCTAATACTCATGAATATTAATCACCTCTGGTGGGCTGGGCGCTGGAAACTTCAGCCAATCAAGCAGTTCGCATTTATCCTTCGTCCAATCAGCAGCCCAGATGCTGACACGCCTGTCTGCGCTTACAGCCAACCAGAGCTCGTTTCCCTCCAGTCCAAACTCCTTATACTAAAAGACATTTATATCAGCACACACATTAAATCACTCACACGTTTGAATTGAATTAAATTAATTAAAATTTTAAATGCGGTTTGCTGGGCTTGTTTGTACGGCTGCACAGTCTGGTCAAAAAATTATTATATATCAATATAACTTTATTAATTATTATTATTAAATTTAAAAAAACAATATTACTAATATTATTTATTTTACATATTATTACTGAATAAAAAATACTGCAAAAAAAGTGATCATATTAAAATGACTATAATAAATAACAATAATAAATTATTATTATTGCTATTATTATGAAATGATAAAAATATAAATAATAAAAGCAAAAAATAAAATAATAAATAATACATTTTACTATTGCAATATTTCACTGTAAAATAAAAAAAGACTATTTAAGAAAAATGTAACTATATATCAATATAACTTTATGGTCAATATAACTAATTATGAATAATAACAATAATAACTATTACTAAATAAAAATATTAAACAAAATAAGAAATTTTACTATTGTAATATTTCACTGTAAAATAAAACAATGGAGTA
This sequence comes from Barbus barbus, assembly GCF_936440315.1. NCBI lineage: Eukaryota > Metazoa > Chordata > Actinopteri > Cypriniformes > Cyprinidae > Barbus > Barbus barbus. Next base: position 23,182,757 of record NC_136722.1, on the reverse strand, counting down.
TTTGAGAAAAACAAAAAAAAACTATTTTATTTTACAGTACATCCGCACAATACTAATATTTACGGCTTTGCTAATTTCTTCATGTTAAAATGTTAAACCTTTGTGAGCTGCCTGCATGTAAAAGAACACAGTGCCATGCTTCACTCTGAAACACATATATTTAATTAAATAACAGCCTTTAAAATAACAGCGCTAAGCGCTTTATTGTGATCTTTTTTTTTTTTTTCAATTGCATTACATTGACCCTGTAAGTATTTAGACACTTAAGTCACACTTAAAATATGACAATGTCATTGAATATCTGTATCTTTGTATCTCAAACACTGCCAAATCTTTTTCCTTCACTAAATTTCCCTTTTCTTCTTCATATTTAAGATCTGTCTTTGAATCAAATTCATGTATTTTTACGCGTGACTTCAGTGTCCAGATATTTTCTAGGTATGGCCCACAATTCCACATCACACACAATGTCAAGTCATTTGCCTTGCAAAACAGAAATCCACAAAAACAAACACACAAGCACAGACCTGTTTGCTGGTGCACTGCACTGTAGTTATGGGCGCCCCCTTGTGGTCACGGATGGTGCGTACAGTGACACCAGTGACGGGACTGCTGACAGTAACGAGACCATCACGACCACCAGACAACAGCACATGACCTACACACACACATGCATATAGTGAACAAACACACACACGCTCACATAGACACAAAGCGCTCACACACTCACCGTAGTGTGAGTACTGCAGCGCACACACACAGACACAGGCTGAGGTTGTAGTTTCAGCTCCATCTCGGCCGACTCCAGACTGAAGATCCTCACAGTCCCGTCACTGTAACCGCCCGCAACACACACGCGCCCACTGGGCTCATACACACCCCTCGGAGGAGACCAACACACACACTCACAGCTCTGCAATACAGAGAAACATACAGAGACACAATTAATCAATTAACTGCAGTGGAAAATGAATTTGATATTTAGAGTTTGACTGGCGACCAGAGAAAGATTAGCCATGATTCCATTAGCCAAGTTACACTACCAATTAAAAGCTAGAGGTCAGTAAAATGTTTTCATTTTTTATCGAACTCTCACCAAAGCTGCATTTATTTGATCAAAAATACAGTAAAACAGTAATATTGTGAAATATTATTATAATTTCAAATAACTGTTTTCTATGTCAATATACAGTATTGTAAAATGTCATTTATTCCTGTGATGCAAGTCTTTATTCAAGTCTTCAGTGTCACATGATCCTTCAGAAATCATTCTAATATGCTGATTTGCTCAATACACATGTCTTATTATTATCAATGTTTTTTTTTTTTTTTTCAATATTTTTGTAGAAACTGTGATACATTTATTTTCAGGATTCTTTAATGAACAGAACAGCACTGATTTGAAATGGAAATCTTTTGTAACATTATGAATGACTTTACTGTCACTTTTGATCAGTTTAATGAATACTTGCTGAATAAAAGCATTAATTTCATTTAAAAAAAAAAACCTCCAAAGTTTGCATTAAATTGTTTGATGGCTCTATTGCATTAAAACAATGCTGGACAAAAAATGTGAATAAAATGTCCAAAATTATAATAACTAATAAATAAATTGGGTAAAAAAACCTTGAGGTGGACACATTGATTATTTGGCAAGAAGTCATGCACATGAACAAGGATGAAAACACTTTTACCCATTAAAACAAATAATGTGACTGAATATCGTGCTCAGATGGTTGGCTACTAGGACGACACGCAGTCATTGATTGAGCAAACATGAAATTTGTCAGTGCATTTTGTAATTTAATACATTTAATTAAAAAAAGCCCCAGTGGCTAGAGCTTCCACTTCTGTTCATCTGTGTGTTTATGCTCACCTGGTTCAGCACCTGAAACTGCACCAGCAGCTCGTGGCTCTGCAGCACCCAAACTCTCACACTGCCATCCTGCCCACAGGTGACAAAATGCTGCTCATCTGGACTGAAAACCACACCGTTCACCTACAATGAAAGCACAAACTTCAGCATTTTGGACAGAAGTGGTGTTGCTTTTAGAACCATTTCAATGTTCGCTATGGATGAATTTCACAGCTGTTGATAAAAGCTTAAGCGTTTAAGTGTCGTACCTTGCTCTTATGGCCGCTGATCAGCCGTATACTGGTGCTGTCGGCCCAGTTGATGTACCACAGGGTTCCAGTTGTCGTACCCACAATCCCCATGTCCATGACATCATCAAACACTGCACTGATCACTGTCCCATCCAACAGCAGCTCTTGTTCCAGCTGCACCTGAGTGCTTCCAGAGTCAAAACAAGTGATGTTCTTTTAATTGTTTTTCCCAAAATGAAAGATAAGGAAATTAATTTGGTAATTCGGACAAAATATGGACAGCATGTCACCATGCAAGCCTGTTTCCACCTCGTTCAAAAAGTTACTTTGTATTTCTCATAATTGCAACTTTATATTTCACAATGTGACCATATCTTACACCTTTGACTTGATTTCTATTAATTTTATTTTATTTTCATGTAATTGCAACTTTATTTTCCACAATGTCACTTTACATTTCAGTTTAACCTTTATTTTTCAACTTTTTTTTTACTCTTGAAGTGGAAATGTGTTCATATGTCTTTTACACCATCGTTTGAGGTCTTTAAGTTTGGTAATAGAAACTGTCTTTATCTTGGCATAGTTGAATAATAAGAGTTCTGTTCATGGAAATGACATACAGTGAGCCTCAAACACCATTGTTTCCCCCTTCTTATGTAAATCTCGTGCATGCAAAAGACCACTGAAAAAGAGGCGAATCCCAACATAACACCGACTGTGATGTTACAGTCAGGATCATTAATGTTTACACCCCCAACATTTGCATAAGGTATACCAGCCTATGTTCTAGGCCAGCCGGACCTGCACAGCCGAATCATAGATGCAGTGTTGCCAGATATTGCTATTAAAATAAACAAAACCCGATAAATAAATAAAAATAAACTGAAATTATTTAAAATCATTTTATTTCAAATTCCTAACCCTTTTGCAATTAAGATAAGATAAAGATATCGATGACCCTAAACTGCAACATCCTACTTTTTTAACTTTCTAAAGTGTCAAAAAGAGTGAAAAGACAAGTCCAAAAACACTTGTAACAGCTGGATCTGGCAACGCAGAGGTTGCGTCCGTGCCCTCACTCTCTCTCAAGCCTCGTTCACTCCGCCAGTATCTCACAGCGATCATGTTCATATCACGGATGCTAAACATTCTTGCAAAATCTCTCAAAATCTGTAGCTTCGTCTGATACAGGCTCAAATAAATAAGGTTGGATGCCTAATCTCTCCATCGTTCACGCCAGACAGTAGACTAGAGATCTGTTTGCTGTGTGAGCTACTGAAATGAGCCGCGCTGTGAAACAGCCAATCAGAGCAGAGCTCAACATTATTATTCATCATGACCCTTCCAAATAAGGTAATAACAGACCATTTAATTCTAGGGACAAATCCTAGGGTTGTAAGTGCACATGTAAAACCGTTTCTGGAGAATTTTTGCCCTTACCTAAGCCACAATATTACAAGTGCTATTATACTGATTCTTCTGCATTGTAACGTTATATTGTAACATACATCTTTTAACGAGCAAATTAACTCAGTCCAGGTTCATTTCAGATGCTTATTACTCATTTAGTGAAGTGTTTTAATCAGTGCTCGAATTGAATCAAGTCTTATGGGGGGTCCCCACCATCAGACTTTTTTTTTTGGTGGGGGTGGGGGTTAGTCTCGCAATATACAATTTATTTGATCATAATGCATAACTATATACTATTTAATGTTGCATAACAAAGAGAGATAAGCTACTATTCTTCTTTTAAATGGCTTTCTCCAAGTAATACTGGATTTCGAGGGTGACAAAGCAGCAGACCCAAAAGGGCAACTATGGCAAATATACCAGGGGACTACATATAAGGCACTTGAAGATCCGTAAAAGCATGTGACATAAAAATACATTGAAATTTCTCAAAAACTGTAGAAAATATTCCGATGGCTTTCAGACACACTGAATGGTATTCAAATTCAGCAGTGGCACAGGAATAATTATTTCATAATGTTTCAGAAAGCAGTGATAAAGGAGCAGTCAGTAACTTCAAATGGACCTTTTTATTACTTAAACAGTAGCAAAAGGATACTATAGAGATGAGATTAAGTATTATTCAAAGAGTGCAAGACAACTGGGCAAACAGGATATAGTCTTTATAATAGTTTATAAGTTTAACGTAGGTATGTCCAGGAGATTCTCAAAAGTCAACTCATTTATCCATAACAGCTCTCAATGTAATTTCAGGAACCAGTGGGTGAAGACATAAACCAATATACAGGTGCAGCTCAATAAATTAGAATGTTGTGGAAAAGTTAATTTATTTCAGTAATTCAACTCAAATTGTGAAACTCGTGTATTAAATAAATTCAATGCACACAGACTGAAGTAGTTTAAGTCTTTTGTGATTTAGTCTCACATTTAACAAAAACCCACCAATTCACATCTCAACAAATTACAATACTTCATAAGACCAAAAAAAAAAAACATTTTTAGTGAATTGTTGGCCTTCTGGAAAGTATGTTCATTTACTGTATATGCACTCAATACTTGGTAGGGGCTCCTTTTGCTTTAATTACTGCATCAATTTGGCGTGGCATGGAGGTGATCAGTTTGTGGCACTGCTGAGGTGGTATGGAAGCCCAGGTTTCTTTGACAGTGGCCTTCAGCTCATCTGCATTTTTTGGTCTCATTTCTCATCTTCCTCTTGACAATACCCCATAGATTCTCAATGGGGTTCAGGTCTGGTGAGTTTGCTGGCCAGTTAAGCACACCAACACCATGGTCATTTAACCAACTTTTGGTGCTTTTGGCAGTGTGGGCAGGTGACAAATCCTGCTGGAAAATGAAACCAGAATCTTTAAAAAGCTGGTCAGCAGAAAGAAGCATGAAGTGCTCCAAAATTTCTTGGTAAACGGGTGCAGTGACTTTGGTTTTCAAAAAACACAATGGACCAACACCAGCAGATGACATGGCACCCCAAATCATCACAGACTGTGGAAACTTCACACTGGACTTCATGCAACTTGGGCTATGAGCTTCTCCACCCTTCCTCTCGACTCTAGGACCTTGGTTTCCAAATACAAAACTTGCTCTCATCTGAAAAGAAGACTTTGGACCACTGGGCAACAGTCCAGTTGTTCTTCTCCTTAGCCCAGGTAAGACGCCTCTGACGTTGTCTGTGGTTCAGGAGTGGCTTAACAAAAGGAATATGACAACTGTAGCCAAATTCCTTCACACGTCTGTGTGTGGTGGCTCTTGATGCCTTGACCCCAGCCTCAGTCCATTCCTTGTGAAGTTCACCCAAATTCTTGAATCGATTTTGCTTGACAATCCTCATAAGGCTGCGGTTCTCTCGGTTGGTTGTGCATCTTTTTCTTCCACACTTTTTCCTTCCACTCAACTTTCTGTTAGCATGCTTGGATACAGCACTCTGTGAACAGCCAGCTTCTTTGGCAATGAATGTTTGTGGGTTACCCTCCTTGTGAAGGGAGTCAATGATTGTCTTGTGGACAACTGTCAGATCAGCAGTCTTCCCCATGATTGTGTAGCCTAGTGAACCAAACTGAGAGACCATTTTGAAGGCTCAGGAAACCTTTGCAGGTGTTTTGAGTTGATTAGCTGATTGGCATGTCACCATATTCTAATTTGTTGAGGTTTTTGTTAAATGTGAGACTAAATCACAATTAAAAGAACCAAAGACTTGAACTACTTCAGTCTGTGTGCATTGAATTTATTTAATACACGAGTTTCACAATTTGAGTTGAATTACTGAAATAAATGAACTTTTCCACAACATTCAAATTTATTGAGATGCACCTGTATATATTCAAGAGTTTTTGTCACATACACAATTATACCGAGTATAACCAGCAGTGAAATGTAGCATATATATTAATTTATTTATTTGTATTTTTTTTAAAGTAAAAACATTAATATTGTGAGAATGTGAAACAGCTGTTTTCTCTATTTTTCTATTTTTACATCATGATCCTTCAGAAATCATTTTAATATGCTGATTTGCTGCTCAAACATTTCTTATTATTATCAATGTTGAAACCAGTTGTGTACAAATGGTTTTCAGGATTCTTTGATAAGTAGAAAGTTCAAAAGAACAGCATTTATCTTAAATAGAATCTTTTGTAACATTTTACATTTTTACTGTCACTTTTGATCAATTTATGCATCCTTTCTGAATAAAAGTATTAATTTCTTTAATTTATTTCCACCCAAAAACCCCAAACTTTTGAACGATAGTGTATAATGTTACAAATTATATCTATTTCAGATACATTCTGTTCTTTTGAATTTTCTATTCATCACAGAATCCAGAAAAAAAAATTTGTACATAACTGTTTTCAACATTGATAATAATAATGAGAAATGTTTCTTGAGCAGCAAATCAGTATATTAGAATGATTTCTGAAGATCATGTGTGTTACGTTCCCTTTTATTTATTTAAAAAAAAACAGAAGTAAACAGTACAGGCACTGAAGACTGGAGTAATGATGCTGAAAATTGTTTACTATTGTATTATTATTATTTTAAATTGTAATAATATTTCATGATATTAGTGTTTTTACTGTATTTTGGATCAAATCAATGGAGGCTTGGTGAACAGAAATGACTTTTGAACAGTAGTGTACGTTCAACGATTTCAGTGCAGTTTACATAGTTACGTCCAGTAGGTGGCGGCGTGGACTGTTATGAGTGAGTCTGTCAGTCAGCAGACTATTCAACCATTTCTGTCCAAAAGTCTGCTTTATTCAGGAACTTACTATGGCTATCAATATGTCAATCATAGCTATTTCAAGAGTGAATCCCGCTTTTATATGCCGATGTAATTCCCGAAACTTTGCAGCGTGTATGTGGCCGTTGGTCTTTGCAGCATGAAAAACAAGTTTTATACAATTCTGAATGGATTATATATAGCACAGAAACCGCACAACGAGCACTCCCTTTATAATTACTAAAAAGCTGTCACTCATCTTCATCGAGATCTCTAGCACCCCAGAACCAGGCCTAATAATAATTTATGCAAGGAATACAAAAGACATGGAGTTGATAAATATAGTGGAAAGATATAGAGAGAAAATTACCCCTCAAAAAAGTCAGTAAGAAGCTTCCTCTTCCCGACTGCGAGTGGAGGTTTGTTATTCTCCATTTTTTTAGCTGAAGTTAGCTTGACGGAGCGGCGCCAATCAAGCAGTCATGTCAACGATGTCCTGCGCTTAGCGGTCTTTAGATGTGGGGCGGGGCGTTTAAAATTTAAAGAGACATGACAACTAGCCCATAAACAAACTTAATATAAATTATTGTAAATAATTCACGAAATTTAATTTACCATGTCCATTGCTTGAATTTAATCACATTTGTCATTATCATTTTTAATCAAATAAAAATGTCTGAGGGACCCCCCTAAGTCGATTTTTTAATTCTTATGGGGGGTCCCTAATGCCTTATGGGGGGGTCCCGGATCCCCCCAGCCCCCCTTCAATTCGAGCAGTGGTTTTAATAGGTAATCTTACATTATTGTTTACTTCACCTGTTGACAGCTAACGGACTATTAGCTCACAAACTACCAGGAATGAACTGACTTCCGTCTCCAACGAGTCCACAAATATTTTATCCATCACAGCACCTCGTTTTATCGTCGTACAGAGTTTAATTTTCGGTTTTGGTCGCAGTTGTGGGGGTTTTAGAGGTCTGTGAGTTTGTTGTTGATGAATCGCTCTTCTGTTCTGCTCGCGCTGCAGAGACCGCCGCGACGCGTTCGAACGGCATGACGTCAACATGCCCCAAACTCACGTGAATCACCGAAAGACAGACAATGCAGAAAAATATTATTTTATTTGAGTTATACGCATGTTTTAATCCTTATGGGGAAATGTCATGTACATAAGCAGAAATGGACAGGGGATGTTTGAAACTGTGTACAATCATAAATTATTTTGCTTTTGAGAAAATTGAGGATTTCGTTTTTGTTTAATATGTCTTATTTTGGGAATTAACTATTCTATTCTAAGCATTCTAGAATCTAGCTGTTGTTTGTATGTTTATATATAATATTTAAAAAAAAAAAAACTCCACTAATCTCCTTTATGAAAAAAAATATGTAAATGGTTGTACAGTACTGCATTTTTGCAAGAAAATAAACGTCCTCTGAAAACGCGTTTCAAAATAGCAATGTTGTTTGTCCTTCGTGTGCTCCCGTAGCTCCTTATGGCTGCCATAGTGACGAACGCAGCAACAGACGCTTATGAAAGGCAAGATTTCCGCTATTTTATGCTAATTATTATCGGTCTTATGTGACCAGATTTACGATTAAAACAGTACCAGTTTGTTATAATTCTCGATTAACAGCATCTGTATATGAATTTTAGAGCGAACGATGATCATTGTTCATCAAACTAGCTTAACTGCTAATATCTGATGTGGTTTGTTGTAATTTATTTGTTTTTCATTGAACATGAAGTTATTCATATGCCTCATTTGTGAGAGATATTCGCTTTCAGTTAGATTTGAGGTCTTATTAAGAGCGTTAACAACTGAATTGTATTGCTTTTAGTGGAATGTGTCGTTTTTCTTCTTGTCTAACAGATGAAAGTCGTGTTTACTGAATAAAAGACAGCAATCATGTCCTTTAGAGATCTGAGAAGTAAGTGAACTAATAAGGGACTCTTATCAGATTTATATATAAAACATGTTTCAGTATGTAGTCATAAAGCATCATAGAAATGAGTAGCTGTTGTGTAATCAGATACTGATTCTGTAGAAAAGTATGAAAAAGGTGTATGATTGAATATTAGTAGAACACTTACAGTATGTTATGATCTGGATATGTAGATTTTACAGAGATGATGAGAGCACTCGGCTACCCTCGTCTCATCTCCATGGAGAACTTCAGATCTCCAAACTTCCCTTTAGTAGCTGAAATCCTCATCTGGCTTGTTAAGAGGTAAGATATATTAATATATTATAAATATTATGTGGTGGCAGAGAGACACCATGTTTTCTATGTCTGATATGGACGCTTAGCACTTTAAATGATGTTTTAATTCATGATAGTTAGAACAATAATCATACAAATATATATACCTAAAATATTAGATAATGTTAAATAATATGCAATTTTATATGAATCTTCCCATAGATATGAACCTCAGATGGAAATTCCCAGTGATGTTGACACAGAGTCAGACAGAGTGTTTTTCATCAAAGCTGTGGCTCAATTCATGGTAAACTATATTATTATTATTAATGTCACCATGAACAAAGTATATGTCAAAATCACTGCATGTTCTGTGTTTCTCTAGGCGACTAAAGCTCATGTGAAGCTCAATCTTAAGCGCCTGTATCAGGCAGATGGTTACGCTGTGAAAGAGATGCTGAAAATCACCAGCATCCTCTACAATGCCATGAAAACCAAAGAGAACACCGATGGGGAACAAAACAATGATGAAAACAGCAAGTTCAAGTTTGATCTGGGGTCAAAGGTTAGTGTCAAATGATTGATACAGTTTCATCATGCATTCTATCACGAGCAGACTTTTCGAGATGTTATAATCATTTTTGTTGTGTTTTTGGATGTTTTGTGGCAGATAGCTGATTTAAAGGTGGCACGTCAGCTGGGATCTGAAATTACAGCAAAGGGAGCAGCTCTGTTTGACCTGCTGGGGCACGAAGAGGACCTGAGAGAGAGCAGGACAGCTGCGATAGCCCGACCGCTGGAGATCACTGAGACAGAGAGAGCTCTGAGAGCGGCTGTCAAAGACGTCACGGTAAAACACAAATCCTCACTTAGTCAACCAGCAAGCACAGGTTCAGAAGATCCGGATTTTTATCATATAATTGCTTTAGTGCAGTGTTTTTTAAAACCTTTTTGACTTCCATTGTCAAAAACAATATAGGAGTAGCAAAGTATTAAAATAATTCACTAAAATAATGATTAATAATTCAAATAAATAAGTTCCAGACGTATCAGTAACAGAACATTCTTCACGACCGTGTTATTTTGATATTTTGAATACATTTTATTTTTTAGATTTTCTGTTTTCATGTAGATAAAGCTTTAATAATTTTGTTGTGTTTTTGTAATTTTTATTAGTTTGTTAAAAGAACAGGGTTTATTCATTTTAATTTATTAGTTTTAGTTTGTCTTTTAAGACTTACATTAAAAAATCAGCAACTAGCTGAAATTAAATATTAATTTCAGAGTTTTTCATATTTTATTTCAGTTAATGTTTATAGCAGTAACATTTTATGTTTTTAGGGTTCATTTGGGATTACAGGGATTTTTAATATTTATTTTTTTACTTACAAATAGCAATTTCTGTCCTATAAAATATTTTAGAGCTTTACATAACTTGAACAATTTATATTAATTATAAAAATGCCCTTGACGTTTTATGATTTTCTTAATTTATGACATTTCCAGGTCTAGAAATCACACTTTTTAAAAATTCTTGCATATATCAAGGTTTTCCAAGCACCTGAAAATGCTGGTAATTAAATAAAAATCGCAGTTGTTGAGGGAATTAATTAAATAAGAAATATGATTTCAGTTTATTTCTCTAGATTTTTATCTTTTAGCTGATTTTAATGCTTGTTTTGTCTTATTCATAACTCTTGAGGCTCCCTGGTTGAAAACTACTGCTTCAGTATTATAAAACTGAAAGAACTGTACTGAGAAAAGGAAATTCATCCCTAAATGTTGTACAAATGTTTGTTATGAAAGTCTCTAGAGGGCTACAAGAACTCAAAGTCACATTCTGTTTCAGGTCAGTTCTTGAAAAGTATGATTTTAGTGCATTCAGCGAGCAGCGTGCTTGAAATATTTACCAAGCAAAAGAACCGGAGGAGATGGAGGAATGTCTTTGGAGGATTGTGATGTTATTTTGGGCTCTGAATTGCATCTGAATGTGTTTGCTCACCTGTGTTCAGGAGAGCATCCAAATGACAAAAGATCTGCTCAATAACGTATCGTCAGATGAGGCCAGTCTGGAGGCCAAAATCGAGAAGAAGAAACAGGACCTGGAGAGAAACCAGAAACGCTTACAAACTCTACAGAGTGTGCGGTGAGCTAATATGATTGAAATACTATTATAGATTTAGTTCAAATATTGAATTAAGCTTTTCATTTTTATATTTTTCTGGTTTCATTTTAATTTTAGTATATTTTATATAGTTTTTATTAAGTTTATTTAGTTTTAGTTAGTATATATATATATATATATATATATATATATATATATATATATATATATATTATTTAGTATATATATATATATTATTGTTGTCAAACGATTAATCGTGATTAATTGCATCCAAAATAAAAGTTTTTGTTTACATAATATATGAGTGTGTGCTGTGTATATTTATTATGCATATATAAAAACAAACACATGCATGTATATATTTAAGAAAAATGTTATGTTTATATATGAAATATATATAATATAAATATTTTAAAAATATATACCAGATATACATAATACAGTGTGCATACATATATTATGTTAACAAAAACTTTTATTTTGAATGCGATTTAATCACGATTAATTGTTTGAAAGCACTAATATTATTTATATTTATATATATATATATATATATATATAATTGCATATATGTTAATGTTTATTTTATTTCATGTTTTTTTATGGCTTTAGTTTTACTTTTGGCTTTAGATGCAAAAAAAAAGTTTGAAATAATGCACGGATCATATAGACACTGACATCTCTGACGCTGTTTCATTATGTAGTCCAGCGTTTATGGATGAATATGAGAAGATCGAGGAGGACTTGCAGAAACAGTACCAGACGTATGTGGAGAAATTTCGTAACTTGAGCTTCCTGGAGCAGCAGCTAGATGACTATCACAGAGCTGAACAAGATCGCTTCGAGGTACGATCAGATGCATCTCAACTTCTCTCTGGTACTCATGTGAGGCCTTTATATAACTCATATCATTCATTTATCCAGCTAAAAATAAAAAAGACAACAAGTGAAACCTATTAATTTCACCCAAATTCACTTTAAAAAGCCTGTCCTGATGCTTCCCTGATTAATCCTTTTGCCCTTTTCTTCCAGGAAGCAGAGATGGCAATGAAACTGAGACAAAACAAATTAAAAGAGGAGGAGAAGAGGCTCTTGAGAAGTGGAGGTTGGTCACACACTCTCAAACACACACATTTGAACACGTTTGTCAAAGATGTCATGAGTTCTCCTCCTCTGTAGTAAGAGATGAAGACTCAGATGTGGACATACCAGAGGATGAAGGCTCTGACAGTGACATAGACGACGGGCAGCAGCCTAGACTACACCACGCACGACACGCACAGATATCAGGTGATCAGCATGTAGCCCGTCATTATCTGCAGCCTCGCTCACACGCATGACACACGCGAGTGTCTGAGTGTACTTGATTTGTGTTTCCGTTGCAGGTCGAGATGGCACTCGCTTCATTGGCAGTATGGGAGGAGGAGACAGTGAAGAGGTGAAAACACACTTTCACTCTCTATATTACCAACTAAAACAATTATATTTTATTATTACTTACTATAATATTTTGAATTAGCTTTTATTTTTATATTTTCAGTTTAAATAAATTTTTAGAAATGTTGTTTTTGAGTTTTTGTTGCTATGATACATACATATATAAATGCAGTGGTGGCCAAAATGATTAGAACACTAGTATTTTCAGCAGCTAAAAAAAGGGTTTAAAGTCAGTTATTTCTATCTTTTGTTGTAGTGTGTCAGTGGGAAATATCAGTTTATATTTCCAAACATTCATTTTGCCATTAATTGTAATAATCCAGTGAGATTTTGTCTGACAACAGCCAGTGCTCCACACAGAGATCTGATCTTCATCCAGTCTGTCTGGAGTAACATGAAGAAACAGAACAAACTGAGACACACTAAATCCAGAAGAACTGTGGCAACGTCTCCAAGATGCTTCAAGAAACCTCCCTGCAAAACTATGCGCGAGTGCACCTAGGACAAAAGCTGCTTTGAACACAAAGGACGCTCACACCAAATGTTGATTTAATTTAGTTAATAGAAGTTAATTGATAAAGAAAGTCTATTTATGACAATATCTTTGACAGCATCCTCATTTTACAGCATTTTTACACAAGTGCCTAAAACTTTTAACAGTACTGTAGCTTTGCAGGAAGGTTTCTTGAAGCATCTTGGAGACGTTGCCACAGTTCTTCTGGATTTAGTGTGTCTCAGTTTGTTCTGTTTCTTCATGTTACTCCAGACAGACTGGATGATGATCAGGTCAGATCTCTGTGTGGAGCACTGGCTGCTGTCAGACTCCTTGTGCAAACAAAAATATCACTGGATTATTACAAATAATGGCAAAATGAATGTTTGGAAACTGGGCCTAAAATGAACACTCGCCAAGCGCGAGTAAAAATCAGCGTTGGCGAGTAAAACTTTTACGAAATATAACAATGCAGTGTATTGAGAACAACAGCCACTGATTCACTGTTTCTGACATAAGCGAATAAATAATCTTTTCTGAAGACGAGCTCATCGTGATTAGCTGTTCATATGAGACAAGAGCGAAGGATACATACGGGCTGATAAGGTCAGAGCTTTGTGTAATATTAAAATTAGTTTGATGATCTGAATCTTTTAAGTGTGACAAATATGTAAAACCAGGAAGGGGGCAAAAACCTTTTCACGGCACTGTATATCTATCTATCTATATGTATGTGTCTGTGTGTGTATATAGTTTTATTTTATATTTTAACTTTTGCTTTTAGTAATTTTAGTACTTCAGTTGAAATTTATTTCAGTTACATTTCTCTTGTTTTCTATTTTTAATAGTTTTAGTTAACAATAACAACACTGAACCAACATATCAACACATTTTCTTAATCTCTTTTTATATTCTTCAGAGTTTTCAGATTATTCAGCCAATCGTGGTTTCCCAGGCATGCTTTCTTCACGTTTTCATGTTTTTCCTCCCTGATCTTGTATAACTTATCTACAGTCATTGTGCTTTCATTTTCTTTTCTCTGTATATGCCGCCAGCTCTCATTTCATTCACTCCGTTTTCACTCCATCTCTCTTTCTCTTCCTCTGCACTCGTTCTTCAAGCCCAGAGTAAAGGAACAAGTCCATCTATCCGGCAGCGGCCGGAAGAAAAAGAGAAGAAAGGTGGTGTGTGTGTCAGTGTTATTTTAGTATTATTATGCTATTATAGTGTTTTTTTAAATATTTTTTATTAGCTTTTTTTTTTCTTTTTTTGTTTTCAGAATTTAAACCTAATTTCTTTCAATTAGTTGCCAAGGCAACGTTTCTAATTGTAAATTACAATTTTTTCATCCAATTTTTATGTTTTCTTTTATTCAGCTTTTTTTTTTCCAATTATGAAAAACTGAAATTTTAATAGCTTTAGCTGTAGTTAACAATAACACTGACGTGCCTGTGTCTAAATGAGAACATCTGGTGGTTCTGCAATAATTTTGATAATTCTTAATTAGGGATATTGATTGAGCCCCGTTTCAGTTACCCTCCACTGAGTGCTGTGTGTGTCTTCGGCTATAATTCACAATGTACTTTGCTTTGCAGTCACAGGATAGTGAGATCGACGTAGACGATGATGATGAAGATGGTGAGGAAGACGAAGATGAGGAGGAAGAGGAAAATGAGGATCTGGATGAAGACAATGACAGTCTGGAGGGTTCCTCCACCAAACCAGGACGCTCAAAGCGATCGCTACACCCACAAATCCTTGAGGAGAGTGATAATGATTTTTAATGTGCAATCAGCATGCATTAAAGGAATAGTTCACCCAAAAATTTAAATTTGTTGAACATTTATTCACCTTAGGCCATTCATATAGTTAAGTTTGTTTCTTCATGGGAGGAGAGATTTGGAGAAATTTAGCTTACATCACTTGCTCACCAATGGATCTTCTGCAGTGAATGGGTGCCGTCAGAATGAGAGTCCAAACAGCTGATAAAAACATCACAATAATCCACACCACTCATATTTCAGCTGGAAGCAACAGTTCAAAGTTAAAACACCATAATGATGGATTTGTTTCTTACAAACATGTAGTTTTTTGCTTCACAAATCATTGATGGACTGGAGTGTTGTGGATTATTGTGATGTTTTTATCAGCTGTTTGGATTCTGACGGTACCCATTCACTGCATCCATTGGTGAGCAAATGAAGTCTCTCCAAATCTGTTCGGAACAAATTCATGTATATCTTGGATGGCCTAAGAGTGAGTACATTTTCAAAAAGTTAAAATTTTGGGTGAACTCTTCCTTTAAATAATCATGCATTTGCTTCCAAAAAAAGGATAATAGACTTCAATTCTTATGTAAATTGTTGCATCGACCTAAATGTGACAATTCACATTAAATGTTTTTTTTTTCATGACACGAAAACAAGATTAATATCTGTAAATAACAAAATGTAATTTCCAGTATATATGAATATATCTTCTCCTCTGTATTCAAGTGTAGACGCCTGTTTAATTGCCGTTAACAGTTATTTGAATTCATCTGAAAGTTCAGCAAAATTGTTGTATAATGTGTTTTATTAAGGCAACATCTTTGTCAGTTCTGTTTTATAAAATAAACATTTATAATTACACAACGTTAATACATGAACTTTGGAAATATTTACATGAATAAGGCTCTAAATAAGCATGCTGTGGCAAGTTTGTGCGTGTGCTAGATATCCACCACACAATCTGGAGCACCAGCTTTGATGGCATCTGAGACCACCTTTGCCCCCGACTCCCCGATGCCGTTACCCTGGAGACTGAAGCAGAAATAGGAAATCATGACACACACCACAGAATCTCGCTCCGGATCAATCACGCTGAGGTGAAATGTGCCACTCACAGCAAAACTGAAATGATCAGTGTTCAGAATCACACCCACAGCCAGTGCTAAACATTTACCACATGTGCCATGCAATCGTGACACACTGTGGTTGAACCTCTCACACACAGACGGCGGTTCACACATAGACCCACACACACAGACTGACTTGATGTAGGTGAGCTGATGGTTTCCTCTCAGCGCAGTAGCGATGAAGATCGCTCCATCCATCCCCAGAGAATTCTCCTGTAGACTAAAAACACACCCAAATACACCGTTTTAACATTCATGTGCTGTTTTGAGCATGGAAATTGAGCATCAGAAATGTTGCTTGATCAGCATATTAGAATGATTTCTAGAAGGATCATGTGACACTGAAGACTGGAGTAATGATGCTGAAAATTCAGCTTTGATCACAGAAATAAATTACATGTTAAAATATATTCACGTATGCAAATGTTCAAAACTGATTACTGGATTCCAGCCACATTTCTGCAAAGCTCACATCCATTTTGTGATGAAACAGCTTTAATAACATCTCTCAATTATGTTTTGATCAGAGTATATGATTATATAGGAGAGTAATGTGTTCTGTAGACATACTTCAGACTTCTCAAGCTCCTGTTTTTCTTCAAAGCACTGGAAAATGCCTTCGCTCCTTCCATCCCAATGGAGTTTCCACGCAGACTAAACAAAAATGGGAAATATTGAGTAATATATGAGTTTTTAAAGAGAGTTTATCATACACCGTGCCAATTATTTGTTTCTTTTTTTCCTAGTTGTATGCAAAAAATATTTTTCTCTTCAAAGGCTTGGGGTCAGTAAGAATTTAGTTTTTTTTTTTAACCAATTAATAATTTTATTTAGAGAAGATGCATTAAATTGATCCAAAGTGACGGTAAAGACATTTATAATGATACAAGAGATTTTTATTTCAAATAAATGCTGTTCTTTTGAAATCAGCAAATCAGAATGATTTCTGGAGGATCATGTGACACTGAAGACTGGAGTAATGATGCTGAAAATACAGCTTTGATCACAGGAATCAATTACATTTTAAAATATTTTCAAATAGAAAACAGTAAAAAAATAATATTTCACACTATTACTGTCTTTTGTCTAAATAAATGCAGGCTGGGTAAGCAGAAGAGACTTACTCTAGTGTATGAAGGCTTTCGTTGACCACCAGAGCATCCGCTAGAGCAATAGCCCCTGATTTACCCGCTGATACACCCTGAAGACTTCACAACACACACATGCAAGATCAGACACAATCAGCTTTAGCAAACATAATAATGAAAACTGAAGTGAGACTCACTAGAGCACACTGAGAGAAGAGTTTGACCTCAGAGCACAGGCCAGAGCATTGACACCGTTATCACCCAGAGCGTTCTCCTGCAGACTGACAGAGAAACACACAACGGCCCATCATTCATGATACAGATATCACTACATTACAATATATTTAACAATGAGACATGCACTTTTAAAAAAGAAATATTCATTCCAAACAAAAGTAGTTTTCAGCCTAATGCATTAGAGAGCATTTCATTCTGTAGTTCCTTAGTAAACCTTCTATGTTGTAGCACTTTCCACAAAAACCAAAACATGGGTCTGAAGAACCTGTGCATTCTTGAAAATAAAGGTTTCACAGCATTGAACCATTACTGATTCCTCAAAGAATCTTTCAGTGAACAGTTCTTTATGGAACCATTTAACATTTTTCCTCTATAAAGAACCTGGATATTAAATGCCAGTAAAGAACACTTTTAAAAATAAAGGTTATTTATTGGAATTATTGGTTCCGTGAAGAACCTTTAACATCCATGGAACCTTTCCATTCCACAAAAGGTTATTTAAAAGGTACTTTAAAAACTAAAAAAGAAAAGAACTGTTCACTGAACGTTTTTTGAGGAACCCAATATATCTCTTCTATGGTATCACTGTAAAAACTCCTTCTCTCATTTTTAAGAGTGTAAGCTCTTATGGTTCTAAAATGCTTTAAAGCAGCATTAAAGAACCTTTTATTTCAATGAGTCAATGAGATAAATTGTTGGTGATTTTGCACAGGAAAGGACTGCTAGCGTTTGATGCATGAGGATGTAGAAGCTCTTACTCCAGCAGCTGAATGCAGGTGTTGCTCATGAGAGACTGAGCTAAAGCTTTAGCGGCTCCAGCCTTTATGAAGTTCCACTGGAGACTGAAACACACACACAGGAATATATTAGTCATTTACATGTGAAACAGAAAAGCAAAACCTTCACATTAAGTCAGTGAGCTAGATAGCATGATCTCACCTATCCTAACATGGACAACATCACATCCTGACCTCGATGATTTCATTACCCGACCAAGAGTCATCTTTAAGGTTCTCATTAGCTCATCTCTTTTGTCTTAATGTATTTGTAGGTTCATTTTTAAGTGTAATGTGTGTTTTGCAGTGTTGGGAGTAACGCGTTACAAAAGTAGTGCATTACAGTAACGGATTACTTTTTGATGTAACGCAGTAGTGTAAGGCATTACTAATCAATTTTCAGTAATATTTTACTCGGTACATGTTCAGTAACGCTTGCGTCACAACACACTTTTAGCCCCCAATTTTTAAGAAAGAAAAAACTTCTTTAATGGACAAAAAATGCTCCAAACGTTTTTTCTAAATGAAAATCCGGAATGAAATAAACACTCTGCCGTTAGAGCAGGGCTCTAGTACATTTAGTCAGTTTAGAATGTTAAGTTCTACTTCTGTAGATATTTTGGTGAAAGTAACAAGTAGTAAAGTAAAAAAGAAACAAAAAAGTAACAAAGTAAAAAGTAGTACAGGAGTCATGTTACGCATTACAATTCTGAGACAGTAATATTGTAAGGTAAGGAATTACTTTTAAATAACAGTAACAAGTAATCTATAATGTATTACAGTTTGGAAGTAACACTTGTGTTTTGTTTTGGTGTTTCTGATGGTTTCAGGAGTGTATATTATTGAGATTGTGTGTGTTTTCTCACTGTAAGGATGTTATTGCTCTGTTGACTCTCATGGCTTCAGCGATGGCCGTCACTCCCTCATCGTGAAGAAGATTAGCGGTCAAACTTACACACAGATACAAACACTGATAAATGATTTGCAATACATTCAGGTTGAGAGTATAACAAAAGCTCAATACACGGTGACACGCAGAGTACTACATTTAATTTGAAATGACTTTGTGAAACGAAATGCTTTAGTTTTGTGCCAAGAAAGTTAATGTGATTATTTGATAGATTAACAAATAACTAAATTTTTTTTTTATAAATTTGATTATATCGCTTCAAAATTAAAAACTGATTATATAACGAATATACATTAATAATAATTACTTATAATTATATATAGTATATAAAAAATACATACACAAACATTATTTTTAATCTAAATTAGATTTATATAAAAACAGTAAAAGACAAAGGCATGTGTTCATTTTGACATTAAACATGTTATTTGTGTGTACTTACTCGAGTTCTCTAAGA
Organism: Barbus barbus; assembly: GCF_936440315.1. Classification (NCBI taxonomy): domain Eukaryota; kingdom Metazoa; phylum Chordata; class Actinopteri; order Cypriniformes; family Cyprinidae; genus Barbus; species Barbus barbus. The sequence continues at coordinate 23,163,325 of NC_136722.1, read as the reverse complement.
CTAGTGTTGACTTTTAAGGCTTTGGCGATGTCTTTGGCTCCAGCGACTCCTATTGAATTCTCCCTCAGACTGACACACGCAATCATTATTATTTAGTCAGAACATACATGTTTCAATCATTTAATACTGTGGCGTTAGACATTGACATACTTGAGACAGCTGAGTCCTCGGTTTGACTGAAGAGCGTGCGAGAGAGCTTTAATGCCTCTGTCACTCACCGAGTTACTCTGAAGACTGAAAACGTGAGAGAAACAGATCAGAAGTTCATTCACATTCATTGATTGGATTATTTGTAATGAGCTGGCTCATTTAATGTGTTTTACCTGAGCGTGTGGAGTACATGGTTGACCATAAGAGCCTGAGCCAGAGCTACTGTTCCCAAATCACCCAAATGATTGCTGGAGACACTGCAATAACATTCACACAGACAGAATTATTTTCAGCAGAGAGTTTTATCTGATCTGATTTTGAGCTGACACTTCAGCCTCTTACTTGAGATCTTGTAGAGTTTGATTCTTTGTAAGGGCTTCTCCCATTTTTTTCACTCCTTCTGGCCCAATGCTGTTCTTCTGAACGCTGCAATACATGCAGATTTGTGTTTATGATGCTCTGCTGAAGTGCACACACACACACACTAAAACACATACTCACTTGAGTGTGGTGAGCTTTCGGTTTAATTGAAGAACCTCCGCCAGTGCACGCGCTCCTTCATCCTCTATGTGGTTATTCTGCAGACTGCATGAATCAACACACACGTGCATCCAGTCAAACAAAAACACACATACAGTATGCTCATATGTGCTCACAAGCATGTACAAATTAAGTCAAATAATTGATTAAAGATTTGTTTATTAATGTATTAAATTCAAAATGTATTTCTTCAAATAGAATGTTTTTTTTTTTTTAAATAAATATTAATTTGATTTATTCTAAATATTTTTACACTTACAGCTGTAACAATTAAATTATGTAGAATTCACTTGACTGACAGAAGGACCTCATTAGTTCTTTTATTACATTAAATTACAAAAAAATCTTAGAAAATAATATTTTATAAAAAATAATTTTTAGAAATATTACAACATAAAAAAATAAAAAGCTGTAGTAATTCTATAATGTTTGTCAGAACTCACTTGACTGACATGAGGACCTCATTAGCTCTTTTATTATTGCAATTTAATAAATTAGAAATATATATAATTTAAATAATTTGTTTCATAAATAATATCAATAAATAAATAGATTTTATTTATTATACATATTACAATATTTAAACAAAAAATACAGCAGTAACAATTCTATAATGGTTTATCAGAACTTACTTGACTGTCACAAGGACCTGGTTCATTTTTAGGGCCTCGCACAACGTCTTTGCTCCCTTGGCCCCAATATTATTGCCACGAAGACTAAAAAAAAAAAAAAAATCAGAGATCAGTTTTATTTAAAAATCCATTTTATTTTCTCTTGTTGATTCGGATTATAAGGATCAAGGACACAGGAAAAGACGTATCACATTAGTTTGCACTATATTATTCAATGACCTTGTAACTGCTAGTGAAAATGCAAAAATGATTATTATATTAATAAAAAAAGTCACTGACTCCAGGGTTGTGAGGGTTCGGTTGACGAGTAGAGCCCGACTGAGTGATTTAATGCCTTTGCTGCTTATGGAGTTATCAGCCAGACTAATAAAAGAGAGAGAAAGAGAGTTAAACAAGTTAAAGGCTGGAAAAAAAAAAACATCCTAGCATTCAAAAGGTTGGGGTCTGTAAGTCTGCAATTACTTCACAAATTACAGTAAAAACTGTTATATTGTGAAATATTACCACAATTTAAAATAACCATTATCTATTTGAATATATTATAAAATGTAATTTATTCTTGTGATCAAAGCTGAATTTTCAGCATCATTAATCCAGTCTTCAGTGTCACATGATCCTTCAGAAATCATTCTGATATTGCTCAAGAAACATTTATGTTTATCAATGTTGTGCTAAACCATTATACATTTTTTCATCAATTATTTGATGAATAGAAAGTTCAGAAGAATAATATTTATATTTCTGATCAATTTACTGTAATGCACCCTTGAATAAAAGTGTTAATTTTTTGCAAAATAATAACACTTACTGTATACGGTAGTGTATGTGTGTGTCCATACCTGAGCATTTGAATATGGCACTCTTTGGCACTCAGCAGACTTCCCAACAGCTCCATGGTGCCTTCCTTAAACTCATTGTTTTCCATTCTGCACAAAACACATATACAGAGTTAATAAGATACACAAGAGATTTAACATGAAAAATAACTCAAACTTAGGTGCGTTTCTCACACAAATCTGTAATATGGCTTTGGAAGTCTTTAAGTATAGAACTCAAACTGTATATACTAACTTTATGCTATAGAGTTTTGGCTTTTTAGTATAAACAGACATTTTACCTCAGCTTACTGCAGTACAGCAGCTGTGGGAGGAGCCTCTTCAAAGAGGAGGAGTCTAGGCAGTTGGACAGTTGCGTCTCTTCAGTACATGCGTCTGATACTTGCAACAAGTAGGCGAGAACAGCACAAACTCCGCCCTTCAGCTTCCCCCGCAGGCTGCAGTTAATGAGATCGTCCTCTATGGATCGTAGCAACTCTGCCTGCTGCAGCTCCGCCAGACACGTTACTATCGTGACGCTGCGCATGCAAACAGCGTCGCCTCCTGTCCCAGTCACTGCGTTTTGAAGCAAAGTTGTCGCTGTTGTGCGCTGAGTCACCTGCTCTTCGAGCCCAACACCCAGCGAACCGCCTAGCAAAGCAGCAGCCGCTGGAGACAGCAGCCCTGACAGGAAGCGCATAAAGAGGTCGAGGTTGCCTTGCGCCGTGGCGTCTGATTGGTTGGTTTTCTGCAGCGCAGCGCGGTAATGGCTGTGGAAGCCGATGCGGGGCCAGGAAACACTGCTTTCGGAAAACAGATCGAACATCCCGCGCCTCGACGAAACATAGTAAAAGAGCGCCCCCAGGAACTCCTGCACGGACGTGTGTGTGAACTGCCACGCCACGCTATTGGACAACCAGCTTTGCCTGCGCTGGAGGATGCGCCAGCTGAGCGCACCGCCCTGAGGTGGTACGTCGACACCGTAAGTTCGCAATTCTGTCTCGCTAAACGTATACCGTCGTCGTAAGAGGCTATAAAAAGCAAGGCGACCCAGAGTGCTAAGCGGCTTCCTGATGCCTCCACTGGGCGTGTCTGATCCAGAAAGGTGTGGCCAACAGTAGTGGGCGTAGACTTCTGTTAACGTTCGAGGAAGGGGCGTGGAATCTGATTCCAACTTTAGAAGCCGCGATAGCGTAGTTACGATAATGTGGCAAACCGCAGGCACGGAAGACAAAATGAGCAATGGTTTCTGGGAATTCAGGTAAGTCCACACATGGGAGGAGACATCCTCAGGTGTGTTTGTTTCAGACGGTGAACTGTCTTGTGATATCGAATACGCATCTAGCGTGTTCGTAATACAGTGATTAATAAAATCTTTTATTTGCGTTCGGGAAATTGGTGGGGCTTCCGTCACACGGTCGACCAATCCTGCTGGAACTTTCGCTCCAGTGCCAGGCCTTGATAAAAGCCAGAGCGTTGCCCCTGGCAACAGGTTACCTCGTACAATATTCGCAATGAGATCCGACACGGGAATTTCACGACGAGGGTCGCTAGTGGGCGGGGCATCTGCAAAATCCAGTGAATTGCGAAACTCTTCCAATCCGTCCAAAATAAGCAACACTTTGCAGGATTCGTTAAATAAAATGATGTCCATGTTATCATACGGAACGAACAGTCGCAGCAAGCGCTCGACCGATAGCCGATCGAAACTGCTCAATTCCCAGCATGCAATGGGGATTGCGAGACTCAGCTCTGGATAGATCTGACCAGAGCTCCATAGCTGGATGAAACGGCGGACCATTCGGCTCTTCCCGCTGCCGGCCACACCCACCGTCAGTGTCACGCGAGGGGCGGTGCTAACTCTCGTCAAAGGAGCGATCAGCTTGTCCAATCCCAGCACTCGACCATGAAGAGGCCCCGCCCCTCTGTTGACTGACACCTGTACAAGGTCGTGTTCTCGCTGCTGAAGGTCAGATACACACTCTATGAGGAGTAAAGTGGAATTTGAGTTGCCAGCGACTTGCGCCAATGAATTTTCATCTTCTTTTAGTCGCTGAATGAGAGCGTCCTTATACGGTCGAACCACAGAGTCTGCGGAGAGAAAGAGACAGACGTGAGGACTTTAATAATTCTAAAAGAACAAAAAAATTAATTAAGCACATATACTAACCATGTACAGTTATAAGGTTGTACTCAGTCAGGTGTGAACTTTGAAGATAAGCCTGAAGGGCGGCGCCATGTGGATCAGTGACAGACAGGAACTCAACCAATAAATGCACTTTATCTTTCAACGACCCCATTTCCTGGATAAGCCCCGCCTCCTGTGCACTAAGCAGGTCTGTCTTTCTCATGTGATGGACTACATTTACCAAAATGGTGGTGGAGAAGAACCGTTGCAACAATGTCTGGTGTCTGCGTAACCACCCAGAATCTGAGGAACAAACACATAGGTACATAAACATATAATTTAATGTAAGGAATGCATAAAATGTTAAAAATGGGAATGCACAGATACTACATTTTTGGCCAGCACTGATATATATATATATATAAAATATATTGATCTTTAATGTTGATAATTATTTAAAATTATAAATATATATATATATATACACATTTCAATATTTAATGTAAATGACTGATAACAAAAAATGGGCTATATCTTTGTGGGCTGTATCTTCTTATATCTACCTTCCATCCTTTTGCTAGTCTCTTGTTTTTGAGCATTGGATTTCAGATCCAGGTAGCAGTACTCCTGCCATGGGATATGGGAATGTCTATCCATCCCAGAGTGCTAGGAAAGCTTGTCCACCTGTGTGTGTGTGTGTGTGTGTCAGACCCTCAGTGTCATTCAGTGGCATCCATTTCCCTGTAACACAGACCGACAACGCATCATCAGCAGCACACATCAATCAAACGGATACAGTCACCATCACAGCATCATGGTTTTGCACAGACAAACAATGCTCATTTTCTTCCAGATGTATATTTTGTAATTTATGAAATGTGGAATTGCTTTGACATGCTTTCTAACTGTGTTCAGAATTTAAAAAAAAGTTAAATGTCCTTAAAACGTCTTGAATAAAACATGCAGAGGTGCACATGTCAGTTCTCTGGAAACCAAGACTGAACCTCATTACCCACATGCTTCAACAAGCACTGTGTTACCATGGTTACAGCATGACAGCGGTCCCAAACAGATGCGAGGTACAGTTTACAAGCCTGTAGCAACAAGACAACAATGACAATCTTATGCCACAATAAGCCGCGTTTCTATTAACAAAACAACCTGCATGCCAGGATATTAAAAGCTCAGGGGAGGTAGAAACTGCAGCATTGGCCTTCCCCTCAAACACATTATGAGTCCTATATGACAGACAGACCTGAGTAGATTACTTACAAATTGTAAAATAAAGCAATTTAAACACTTGAACACTAAAACTACAAATATTGTATTTGTTTACCTGCATGTCAGTGTGACCATTAACCAGCATCAGAGAACTGTGAACATGCGAATGTGTTGTTACATTATTGAAATATTAACAGCTTCTGCGATATTTCAACAAATATTTTATTTTTAGGGGTGACAAAAACGTTTGGGAATCCCTGCATTAAACACACATTAATAAACAAAAAAACAGCGACACGCAAGTCGTCCAGGTTTGAAATATTTTCATCCAGAATCCATAAATTATGAATGATTTATTGCCACTGTGTGAATAATATGTAATCCGTAATAAGTAACCATAAACTGATTACAAGTAAATCTGATTCAAATGTAATATACTCTAATTACAAGTACTACATTTTTGGAATATGATTACATAATCCAGATTAAACGTAATCAGTTACTGTCCAGCAATGATGACAGAAACAGTGCAGTCAGCAGAATGTTTTCAATCCTTTGATTCTGCAGATGTTATGAGGTTAATGCAGAAAGCCCTGGAAACCTCATGCTTGAGCCAAAGTAGCCTGTAGACCTAAAAGAGTTAGCAGCATATTTGTATTCATATTCATAAGCATGTAATAATCAAATATAGCTGTCAGTTAAATTGAAAAAGGAGGCTACAGTCATCGAATGAATTAATTCAAGTCTAATTTAAGTCTAACCAAGGCTGTATTTATTTGATTTTAAAAAATACAGTAAAAACAGTCATATTGTAAAATATTATTACAATTTAAAATAACTGTTTTCTATGTGAATATATTTTAAAATGTAATTTATTCCTGTGATCAAAGCTGTATTTTCAGCATCATTACTCCAGTCTTCAGTGTCACATGATCCTTCAGAAATCATTCTAATATAAGGATTCGCTGCTTAAGAAACAGGTCTCATTATTATCAATGCTGAAAACGGTTGTGCTGCTTCATATTTTCGTGGAAACCATGATGCATTTTTCAGGACACTTTCACGACATTCAATTAAAAAAGAACAGCATTTATTTGAAATAAAAATCGTTTGTAACATTATAAATGCTTTGCAGTCACTTTTGAATAAAAGTGTTTTTAAAACAAATCATACTGACCTAAAACTTTTGAACGGTCAAAATCAATTTAAGAAGATGTAAATGTTCACATACTGTACGTTCAGTAAGAAACAGACCCGGTAACACAGAACAGCAGTGTCAATGTCATGTTACACTTGGTGTAAATCGGCCTAAACGTGTTCAAACAACAGTAGGTCACTTCCTTTGTGGTATTTTAATAACAAATATAGCAAGAATTATTTTTTCCCATGGCTAGGTTTAAAGTAGTTACCATACACCACATCGCTATATAAAATAGGACCAAAACTGATTGATTGGACCCTTACAAATATCCAGAGCTTCTTCTAAAACATCATTTACTTTTAAATCTAGACAGCCAGAATACCCTAGCAACCACCCTAATTATCCTAGTGACCCCTCAGAATACCCTAACAACCATCCTAAATACCCTAGTAACCATTCAGAATACACTAGCAACTATCCTAAATACACTAGCAAACATACTTTACCCTAGCAACCTTCCTAAATACAACAGTAACCACTCAGAATACCCTAGCAACCATCCTTTACCCTAGTAACCCCTCAGAATACCCCAGCAACCAACCTTTATCCTAGTAACCCCTCAGAATACCCCAGCAACCAACCTTTATCCTAGTAACCCCTCAGAATACCCCAGCAACCAACCTTTATCCTAGTAACCACTCAGAATACCCTAACAACCATCCTAAATACCCTAGTAACCCCTCAGAATACCCCAGCAACCAACCTTTATCCTAGTAACAACTCAGAATACCCTAACAACCATCCTAAATACCCTAGTAACCATTCAGAATACACTAGCAACTATCCTAAATACCCTAGCAAACATACTTTACCCTAGCAACCTTCCTAAATACAACAGTAACCACTCAGAATACCCTAGCAACCATCCTTTACCCTAGTAACCCCTCAGAATACCCCAGCAACCAAGCTTTATCCTAGTAACCACTCAGAATACCCTAACAACCATCCTAAATACCCTAGTAACCCCTCAGAATACCCCAGCAACCAACCTTTATCCTAGTAACCCCTCAGAATACCCCAGCAACCAACCTTTATCCTAGTAACCACTCAGAATACCCTAGCAACCTTCCTAAATACAACAGTAACCACTCAGAATACCCTAGCAACCATCCTTTATCCTAGCAACCATCCTAAATATACATTTAGTCATTTAGCAGATGCTTTTATCCAAAGGGACTTACAAATGAGGACAACAGAAGCAATCAAAATCAACAAAAGACCAATAAAACGCAAGTGCTACAAAGTCTCGGTTAGCCTAACGCAGTACACGTAGCAAGTTTTTTTTTTTACATATATACACACACACATATATATATTAATATATATATATATATAGAAAGCTAGTGTTAGAGTTTATTTTAAATACCCTAGCAACCAGCCTAAATACCATAGTAACCACTCAGAACACCAAGATACATGTATATAAAAACATTTTCTTAAAATACAAATGAAATTATTTTACAACAGCAATATTAATAAACTATGTTTAACATTTACAGTTTTTTGAAGATTGCGTAAAAAAATAGAAATTCTCCAGCAATTAACTGCATACAGCTCATGTTAAAGGACAAACACCTTATATACACAAATTTATCATATAAAATATAGCTAATCCACTTGATGATGAAAGGAAATACTCACTGTTGATTAAGTGGTGTTGATCTTGTTGGTCTTCAGATCTGGAGGCTCCAAACACACAAACTCAAGTGCAGGAGCATCAGGTGTGTTTCTGAGCACAGCAAGTCTTGCTAGCATCTGCTAACCTCCGCTCTTCTCTACCCTACTTCACACGGAACTCATCTTCATCCTCCATTCGACACTTTCTCTGTTTGAGTGTTTCTGTCACGCACCGTCTGTCTTTTTCTTTCCCTCTCTTCTATCCTTCCTGTTGCACCTCCTTCTCTTCCTGTGCAGCAGGCCACAGATGTACTTCTGAAGCGTAGCATCGTCTGACATGCTGTCACTATGTGCACAAAACCACATACATGCACACGCTTCCACACGCTCACTTTACATAAGCATTAGACTGTTAAAAATACAACACAAAAACACAAATTTTCACACATGACTACAGCTGTGTAATGAATAACAGACAGATAAGGTCATGCATGTTAGCTAAAATGCATACAGTAAAAAATAAGTCAATGCAGGTCAGTGTGACTTTGTCTTAAGAAGATGCATCTGATACAGACAGGACAGGAAGTGGTGATTAAAGAACAGGAAGAGAAAAGAGAGACTGAGAGATCAGACTGACAAATGAGACAGACCACTAAAAATACTAAATAAGTATATGGGGTCAGTTTGGAGTCAAGGATGCATTAAATTGAACAAAAGTGACAGTAAAGACATTTATAATGTTACCAAAGGTTTCTCTTTCAAATAAATGCTGTTCAAAGAATTCTGAAAAAAAGAAAATTTAATTGTTTCCACAAAAATATGAAGCAGCACAACTGTTTTTAACTCTGATAATAATAAGAATAAGCATGATCTGAGTTATCATGTGACTCTGAAGACTGGAGTAATGATGCTGAAAATGTAACTTTGCATCACAGAAATAAATTACATTTTAAATTAGAAAACATTTTAAATTGTAATAAAATTTCATATTATTGCTGTTTTTACTGTATTTTTGTATAATAAATGCATCCTTGGCGAGCAAAAGAGACTGACAAACATTAAAAAAAAAACATTTCAACCCCAAATGTTTGAATGTATATATTATAAATAAATAATATAAAATTAAATAAACACACATATACTCAATATTAACAAATAGAAACATTTATTGTGATTGTATTACTTTAGAAAATTTCCTCTTCCAAATGTACATAAGACTGGTAATGAAAATCAAAGATGAAAGACTAAATCAATAATCAATAACATTAAAAATCCTATAAAGGAATCAGTGAGAATGCAACATTTGCAAATTGTATTTTAGTTTTGCTGCAACAAGAACAAAAAAAAATGGACATAATGGAACACAATTCAGTTCTACACTTCTATTCTGACAAAAATAGTAATCAGCATTATACCTTGCCTTCTTGACCCTTTATTTCCTGTGTGTGTGTGTGTGTGTGTGTGTGTGTGTGTTTCTGCTCTACGTCTTAAGAAACCCGAGCTGACTGTCTGATTCAGTGTCATGAGCGCTGCCAGTCCTACAACGACAATTAAGTGACAGAACACTCTAATATCTCATTAACAGGCCATTAAGATTAACTAACAACTGAGAATGGAAATGAATTGAGCGAACAGTGAACTTTAATGTTTTTTGCTCTGTCTTACCATAATGGCACATTATGGTTCAACACACAGAAATGCGTCTGTAGTCACGAACACCGCTCTGACGACCCTGAGAACAACTGATAATACTGTGCAGATGCATAAAAGAAAATCTGTAAACACATAAAACAAACACAACACCTGCAGAAAGACTCACAGAGGAGGAAAGATTCTGTATGGCAAATACGGTAATCACAAACGGCCAGACATTAGCAGATGCACATGTCAAATGCTGACAAACACTGATAAAGCTATGTATCAATATGCTAAGATTTAAATGAACTTTATTAATTTTTTTACCGTCTTTACTGCTAACTAATGACAATTCAATTCAAAGCCACATTATGAAACAAAAATACAATAAAAGAATGATTTTTGGAACATTTGATAAAACACTAAAGAAATCAAACATCCTGATGTCATAATAAAATCTTTGAAATATCAACATTGCATAATCAAAGTGTTTCTGATAAAACTGTGAGCCTGCATTCATCTATAGTACAAACACATTCATCTTTTATAAAAACTAACAAATGCTCAAACACTCATGATCCTGCATAAATTCATCCACACTCGCACACGCGCACACGCACGCACACGCACACGCACACACGCACACGCACGCACACGCACACGCACACACGCACACGCACACACGCACACACACTAGAGATCGAGCGGCGTCTCGGCCTGTTCACTCAGCTGCATGGAGAGGTAGTCAGCAGGACGCCTGCCAAAAGATCATGCACATAATGAGTTGCAATGAATGTTTTAACATAATACACTCACCGGCCACTTTATTAGGTACACCTGTTCAATTGCTTGGTAACACAAATTGCTAATCAACAATCACATGGCAGCAAGCATTTAGGCATCTACTGTAGACGTGGAGCATCAGAATGGGGAAGAAAGGGGATTTAAGCGAACGTGGAATGATTGTTGGTGCCAGACGGGCTGGTCTGAGTATTTCAAAAACTGCTCATCTACTGGGATTTTCACACACAACCATCTCTAGGGTTTACAGAGAATGGTCCGAAAAAAAGAAAAAGTTGTGTGGACGAAAATGCCTTGTTGATGTCAGAGGTCAGAGGAGAATGGGCAGACTGGTTAGAGATGATAGAGAGGCAACAGTAACTCAAATAACCACTCGTTACAACCAAGCAGTGGCGTAACTTTGCTTTGAAAAGTGGTGGGGACACCGCACAAAACGTTTTGCTATTTGTTTATTTAATAACCGAATTTACTTGGTGACTGATTTCAGAGTTGGAAATGCACTTAATTTCCACACATGCATCACATTCACAAATATGTCTATAAACATCCAAATAAGCAAAACGTAACATTCACAATGTGGAACAACTTGCTAAAAGGACAACTTGCTAAAAGTAGGTGTGATCAATGCACGCGCTGAACGAAGAATCAACATTACGTCAAGAGTCAAGACAAGCCCACAAAATGTTTCCTCATCCAATCAAATAATTTAACCAATCCTGAACTACGCAAAACCTTGTGTAAAACATGAATGAGAGTTCATTTGTGTTTGAAATAGCTACCTTTATTAATTAAATAAATTAAATTGTTTTGACGAATCTTTTTTTTATGACGTTTTTATAAAAGCTCTATTTTTTCCTCCCCCACCCCACATGTAAAGGCTAGTTAACGGTAAATGTTGCTACCTATAGCATAAATGTTAAAACATCAACAAAATGTCCAAAAGAAAGTGTGGAAGTGATATAAGAAGCTTTTTAGTGAAGCAGCCACGCACAGTAAAGGCCATTGCACACTGAGTCCGAATTTTTCGTCCGAAATTTTCGCACGTTGAAAAATAAATACGACCTCACGTTGTCAATCACGTTTGCACACTGCCTCCGAAATTGTCGTCCGTCAAAAAAAATCGGATCGGGTTCGATTTTTTGCGTTTTTCGCATCCGTATAAAGCATTTTGAGATGCTTTGAGAAGGTGTTTTGACCATTCAGAGCCACCGTACAAGCGAAAGCCAAAATCCAAAATGGTGTCAGACAAATTAATACACTTCGTCTTGCAGCACAGAGCACTTTATGACAAACAAATTGCGGAATACAAAGATACAGAATATAAAGAACTGCTGTTGCCTATTTTTTTATGCCTGGCGCGCACCTTTCCGATGCCGCAGTTCAGTGTGTGTGTGTGTCTGTGGGTGTATCCATACCTCAGACAGTCTCTGTTCAGGATAAATTGGTTCACGGAAATTGGTGGTCTTCTTTTTAATATGTGGATTCAGTATCGCTAGCAAAGTATCAAACTGAGGCACTGACATCCTGAAATAAAGTTTGAATCTCTCGGGATAATCCCGCAGCTCTTTGATAAGGAGGTGGAACTCTCCTTCCTCTCTGCGCAATCTAAGGATTGGATGGACCCAATATTTCCTTTTTCTTTTTCTTTTTTTAAAAAGAGAGAGGCCAACAAAATCATCCTCACTGCTTGAAGACATTTTGTATAGTTTTGCGAATTCTTTCGCAACGGATTAATTAAAACGCATTGGACTCAGTGTGCAAGGTCTCTGTGCGTGATGAATTTTTAAGAATGCGAAAAAACGCATGCGAAAATTTCGGACTCAGTGTGCAGAGACCTTAAGACTAAAATACAGTATTAACATTGTAGACTACAAATAAATTTTAAAAGAGGTACAGGATCTGTAGACTAATTAATTATAGGGAAAGGAAACTACATATCCCATGACGCATATCGTGTATCTCGCGATAGTTTCACAAGGAGACTTAATATTCATCTTTGAGGATGTTGAAAAGCTTCTGACCGGCGGAAAAAATTGTTAAATGAATGAATTAGATTATGAAGAGTGACGATTTGTAGATGGTGCTTTTCCTTTAATACATACCTTACGCAATCTATTTTTCAGTTACTTTTTAAAAGTGGTGGGGACAATATCGAGCCTGGGAAAAAGTGGTGGGGACATGTCCCACCCGTCCCACCCGTAAATTACGCCTATGCAACCAAGGTATGCAGAAAAACATCTCTGAACGCACAACACGTCAAACCCTGAAGCAGATGGGCTACAGCAGCAGGAGACCACACCGGGTGCCACTCCTGTCAGCTAAGAACAGGAAACGGAGGCTACAATTCGCACAGGCTCACCAAAATTGGACAATAGAAGATTGAAAAAACGTTGCCTGGTCTGATGAGTCTCGATTTCTGCTGCAACATTCAGATGGGTCAGAATTTGGCGTAAAGAACATGAAAGCATGGATCCATCCTGCCTTGTCTCAGCGGTTCAGGCTGGTGGTGGTGGTGTAATGGTGTGGGGGATATTTTCTTGGCACACTTTGGGCCCCTTAGTGCCAATTGAGCATCGTTTAAACGCCACATCCCACAGTATTGTTGCTGACCATGTCCATCCCTTTATGACTACAGTGTACTCCTCTTCTGATGGCTACTTCCAGCAGGATAATGCACCAAAGCTCAAATCATCTTAGACTGGTTTCTTGAACATGACAATGAGTTCACTTTACTCAAATGGCCTCCACAGTCACCAGATCTCAATCCAATAGAGCACCTTTGGGATGTGTTGGAACGGGAGATTCGCATCATGGATGTGCAGCCGACAAATCTGCAGCATCTGCGTGATGCTATCATGTCAATATGGACCAAACTCTCTGAGGAATGTTTCCAACACCTTGCTGAATCTATGCCACGAAGAATTAAGGCAGTTCTGAAGGCAAAAGGGGGTCCAACCCGGTACTAGCAAGGTGTACCTAATAAAGTGGCCAGTGAGAGTATATGTTTTTCAATTGCTAAAAATGCACAAGGACACATTCATCCTACAAATAGGCCGATCCCACAACAAAGACTTTAAATGCCTTATAAATTACTCTTAGAAATTAAGGAATAGCACACCATATGAGATGGTACTTTGATATATACCATTGTACAGAAAGATCATATTCATGGTCCCATAGTATTTACCATGCTACGGCAACGTACTTAAAGAATGCTGTGGTTTTACTGCATTTATCATCTAAAAGACTATGGCTATACCATGTTTTAAAAGTGAAAAAAGTTCTCAAATGTGGAATTTTTCAAGTATAATTTTTCAGCATTTTGTGTGTGTTTTAAGAGAGGAGTATTCTCAAGATTAGTAGATCAAGATTATTTTATATTTAAAAAACATTTAAATAGTTTTCAACTGTATATTAATATTAATGCAATAAATTGGCATGAATGAAATGTATTCAATATTTTAAAATAAGTTAAGCTGTAAACTGTATACTGATATTATTAAATGTATTAATTAGCATAAATAAAATTACATTATATTTAGAAAAAGTTGAAAAATTTTTAAACTGTATTTTGATATTAATTCAATTTATTAATTGGCATAAATAAAAAATTATTAATATTTTAAAAATAAAATAAGTTGAATTACTTTTAAACCATATACTGATGTTTAATGGCATAAATAAACTGTGTGCTGACTTTAATTAATTTTTTTATTTGGCATAAAAAATATTTTTCAAATAAACTGCATGACATCTACAGTATATTGACATCAAATCAATTGATCAATTTGCATAAATGTATTAAACATTTAATATTTAAAAGATATTTTGATATTAATTCAATTTATTAATTTGCATTAATTACTTAATATCTAAAACATAAAATAAGAAAATATTATTTTTAAACCTTTGATATTAATTTGATATCTTAAATAAAATTTAAAAACTACAACTACTTTTAAATAGTACACTGGTTCAATTTATTAAATTAAATTAAAGTTTTAAATGGCACATAATGTACTTTTTTTTAATATATATAAAATCAACTGACAGCCCTAACCTCATCACATCATCATCACAGAGACTTTCATGCAAAACACACAAACTGATCTGTCCTCACCTTTTTTTGTACAAGAACACAAACAGAGCAGCACCCAGTGCGAACAGCAGGAGCGCCGCGAGCACAAGCCCAACCTGCAGAGCGGCCGACGACCCCGCTGCACATACAAGCACACAGTTACTTACTTCAGATCAAAACATACCCTGAATATCCATAGGAGTATAGTAAAATATTAACATGTGTGTGTCTTGTACCTCCATGAACCTGTTGCTCCTGTTCAGCTGAACATGAGAGCTTGTTGTCACTCAGTATCTCATTGATTCGCTCCCTCTGTTGGTCAGAAACAGAAAGAACAGACCCCTGTGCATACAACCGACCCGCCTCACAGGACACATTCACACCTCACACGGGGGAAAGACAAGAAATAATTATAAATAATAATATTTTTACACCATTAATGTGTGCTTTCAAGTGTCTTACCTTTAACATGTAAGTTTGAGATCCCACAGTTACACAGCCGCTCTAATAAAACAGCTAACTCCTCCTGGGCACAATCTGAGACAGAGAATTACTTTTACTGTTGATTTTATTTAGAAAAGTACATTTTGGATGCATCTTACACCAAGCGTCCAATAGAAAGAGATGAATATGTGTGCAGGTTATGCGAATTCATAAATGTGAGCTTATGTGCAAAATAACTTTATAACATGAGTTCATATCATGAGGGATCGAAAGTTTATTGATCTTTCTGAAATGAAAAGGTACACATTAACTCAAAATGTCAGGGTTTTCACACTGTATGACCAGTTATTTTCCATATCTTTTACAGTAATTTGTGATGACGAGATAATTTTTTTTTTACACTTATAGACAGTGAAATAATACAAAATGAGCATAGCAGAAAATTAGATACAGTGTTACTGAAAAGTTTGGATCAAGGCAGCAAAAATACAGTAAAACATTCAATTTAATTTTTTTACACTCATCAAGGCAGCATTTATTTGATCAAAACTGCAGTAATAACAGTAATATTGTGAAATAATATTATAATTTCAAACAACTGTTTTCTATTTTAATATATTTTAAAATGTAATTTATTTCTTTGAAAATTGTTGACAACTGTTGTGCTGCTTCATATGTTTGTGGAAACTGTGATACATACAGGTACATCTAAAAAAAAAAATTTAAAAGTTGAAAACGTTTCAAAAAGTTAAACTTTCATATATTTTAGATTCATTACATGTAAAACATTTCAAAAGGTTTTTTGTTTTAATTTTGATGATTAGATCTTACAGCTCATGAAAGTCAAAAATCAGTATCTCAAAATATTAGAATATTTACATTTGAGTTTCAATTAAAGACCATCCCTACAGTATAAATTCCAGGTATCTCTCGTTCTTTGAAACCACAATAATGGGGAACACGGCTGACTTGGCAATGATCCAGAAGACGAACATTGATGCCCTCCACAAAGAGGGTAAGTCACAGAGGGTCATTACTGAAAGATGTAGCTGTTTACAGAGTGCTGTATCAAAGCATATTAAATGCAAAGTTGACTGGAAGGAAGAATTTGGGTAGGAAAAGGTGCACAAGCAACAGGGATGACCGCAAGCTTGAGAATACTGTCAAGCAAAGCTGATTCAGACACTTGTGAGAGCTTCACAAGGAGTGGACTGAAGCTGGAGTCAGTGCATCAAGAGTCACCACGCTCAGACGTCTTCAGGAAAAGGGCTACCAAGCCACTTCTGAACCAGAGACAACATCAGAAGCCTCTTACCTGGGCTGTGGAGAAAAAGAACTGGACTGTTGCTCAGTGATCCAAAGTCCTCTTTTCAGATGATTTTGCATTTCATTTGGAAATCAAGGTCTGGAGTCTGGAGGAAGAGTGGAGAGGCACAGAATCCATGTTGCTTGAAGTCCAGTGTGAAGTTTCCACAGTCAGTGATGATTTGGGCTGCCATGTCATCTGCTGGTGTTGGTCCACTGTGTTTTCTGAAGTCCAAGGTCAACGCAGCCATCTACCAGGAAATATTAGAGCACTTCATGCTTCCTTCTGCTGACAAGCTTTATGGAGATGCTGATTTCATTTTCCAGCAGGACTTTAGCACCTGCCCACACTGCCAAAACCACTTCTAAGTGGTTTGCTATACGCCATATAGAATCTATGGGATATTTTCAAGAGAAAGATGAGAAACAGTGGATCCAACAATCCAGACGAGCTGAAGGCTCAATAGTGCCTCATCAGAGCCACAGGCTGATCGCCTCCATGCCATTCCTCACTGATGCTGGCGTTTGTGCTAAACGAGTCCCGACCGAATATTGAGTGCATAAATGAACATACTTTAAAGAACTTGAACTTTTCTGTTTTGCAAATCCTTTTTTTGATTGATCTTAGGATATATATGTTTTGAGTTACTGATTTTTGACTTTCATGAGCTGTAAACTCTAATCATCAAAATTAAAACAAAAAACATTTGAAATGTTTTAGTTTACATGCAATGAATCTAGAATATATGAAACTTTACATTTTTGAAATAAGTTACAATTAATAATAATAAATTTTTCACGATATTCAAAATTTTTTAGATGCACCTGTACTCATAACAATTTCTAGGGGTGCCAATAATTGTGTCCAACGTTTATTAGAGAAAAACTTTTATTTCACAATGATATTTCCCCCATTTTAAATTCTTATCATCCAATGAAAGGTTCGATTTTTGTGAATTTGTTTTTATAAAAGATCAAAAGGATTAACAACGCAGATTAATTTTCACAGCCTTCTTTACCAAGGGTGTCGATATTTTTGGCCATGACTGTATATATATATATATATATATATATATATATATATATATATATATATATATATATATATATACACAC
The DNA here is from genome assembly GCF_936440315.1 of Barbus barbus. NCBI lineage: Eukaryota > Metazoa > Chordata > Actinopteri > Cypriniformes > Cyprinidae > Barbus > Barbus barbus. Next base: position 23,145,642 of record NC_136722.1, on the reverse strand, counting down.
ACACACACATTGTTAAAATCTTAATTCTTATTTTGTGAAAAAACTGTACATGATGGAAAGTTTTTGTTGATATTTTTGAACTCAGCATTATCAAATAAGGTAATATTAGGCCTCTTTTGCAACCCAGCAGAATGTTTTTTCCAACATGCAGGACTGTTATTTTCCGCTGTGCAAAGATTTTCCAAAATTTTGTGCTGCAGGGAAAAACCTGCAGCAAACCGCTCTTAGAATGACACGAGGATGAGTAGATGCCAATTTTAATTAGCCATTCCTTTAAAGATCACCTGATCTGTTCTGCCAGTTGTTATCGTCCAGCTGCAGGCACAGATCTGCGGAGCTGGAGAAGGCGGGGCTCGGGCAACGGTTCGGCAGGCGTGGAGTCGGCTGGGATGCGATCCAGAGAATAGGCCCGTCTGATGCACATCGAGATAAAGAAGCCGCACTAATCACACAAAAACACAGACACGCAGTTATGTGCATGAAACCAGCAGGTACGGTGTACAAACCTGATGAGACCAGCAACAACACACTGGATTCACATTCAAAAAGCTCCCCAACAAACCTAAAGAGTGTGTATACGAAGTGTGTCATGTTGTGCTGGAGAATTCTCTGTAACTTTGGGTCACTGGAAAAAACTAGATAGTCCAAATGACGTGAGTTGCTCCCACACAACCCTGATCCTGATGGCTCAAAACACAACAGCACTGCACCCAAATGACCCAGCGCTGGCAAACCCTGATCTGCACAAACACAAAGATGAATGAGCCAACAAATCAATTTTACTTAGAATTTATCTGCTACTCAATTGAAATCACTGATTGCATTAGAGAACAACAGTCTGAAGTCATAATCCAATTCATTTTCTCTATAGAAAAATGTTATATAAATAATTATTATATTTTATTTGAGGTTGACGATTTATGCTTCAGTTTCATAAAATAAATCCTGTTCATTAGTCAAATTTTGAACAGTACAGAACAAGACATTAGCATACTAGTATATCATTCCAAGCACATAATAAAGGCAAAAGCTTAAAATAAAAACTAAACTAAACTAAAAATAAATTCAAGTAAAATAACAAAAATTTAATAAATAAAAATTAAATTAAAATGACAAAAAAATCAAATATTAAGAATAAAATAAAATACTCCACAAATAATATAATAAAATAAAAATGATGAAAAAAATAAATAAAAATTAAATAATAAAAATAAGACAATTCAAATGCTCAAAAAATAAAATAAAAAATAAAACAAAATAAAATATTGGCGCCAATAACCTTGTGGGCTGCACGCTGACATATAGCGCAGTTACAGCCTATATATATTTATATAAGTACACAGCCTGGTTCTTTTTCATTTTTACTCAGATCTTCATTCAAATCAAAATATGTAATATTGTGATTCATCTCAGAGCTGGTTGATCTTTACTGACGAATTTTCAGAATGTCATTGAAGAAAAACAATGGGAAAAATTAATTTCAGTGACCAAAGATGATATTTGGCTGTATATAAAGTTAAAGACACATAAGTCTATTTCTATTCAAACAAATCAAGCTGTGCCTCACAAAGAAGGCATTTCCAGATCAAACGCACGCACCTGCGTGAGAATCATTGGTGACCAGATAGAGCCCGTCACTTCCTGTGCTGCCAGTGAGCGGGATGCTCCATTCTGTAGCGTCTTCCCCAAAAAACACCAAAACAAGTCCATTCAGTGGAGTCGACGGTGGGCCACTCAGCTCCACAAATAAACTCTCCTGTGACTGGTTTACCACTGAGGTCTTGCCCCATTCATTGATGACGAGACCCTCAGGAGGCGGAGGTATAGTGGGTTTGGGAGGACAGTTATTCTGCTTCCTTGGTGTGGGAGAAGTGACCTGTGGACACATAGAGGGTTAATATGACACACAATTGATAGACATAAAATCCTAAAAAAGTAGGACTACAAAATAAACCCTGACAGGCTACTTACTTAATAGTTTCCTGTTTGCAATGTCATACTACGTACCATTTTTGCATTACGTTTAATCTGCATAGTAAGTAAATGTTATAGACGACCCACTACCTTTGCCAAAATATGAGGTTTATAACCAGCACCAAATGGGTGGAGGACTGTACACAATGAAATTTGCTCAACTTCTCTCACCTGTGATTTTTAACATCATCAACTTGATTATTATATAATTACACTGCCAAAAATTAGATTTTTTTTTTGTCTATTAGAATAAAAACAATTATTATTAAAAAAAATATTTATTATAAAATTAGACTGGATTATTATTAGTATTATTATTTTTATTTTTTTCCTATTACTAATTTTTCCTGGTAATTGTTTTGCTCTTGACTTTGACAGTATGTTTGATTTGCAACAATCCCTCTGTAAAAAAAAAAAAGTTATCTTTCTTTAAAAGTTCATTTTAAATGTTAATAAAATGTAAAAAAATTAATAAAATAAATAAATAAATCGCACCAATAATGCTAGGAAGTTTAAAAATAATATACATTCTTTTGTATTAATCGGTAGGCATTATAATATATACTGTATATATAAAATAAAAACTGCAGACACCACAGAGGAATTATGAATTTATGAATTCTACTAAATGAAATGAAATTAAATCAGCCATCATGGGTGGAATTTCGAATTCCACATTTTAAAGTTAAAATTTTGCCTGAAGTCTACTCAAGGCAGATGTACAAATGATTGAGAATTCTGCATGAAGCTCACATGAACAGAAACACTAGATCTCACCCTGAAAGCATTGAGGTTGAGTCTCTCGGGTCCACATCGACTCAGGGTCTCGTCAGCCGGTAGGGCACTGATGTCCTCCAGCAGAGAGAGCTGTCCTGGTGTCAGCGCCTCCGTTAGCTCCGAAACCTTTTTATCTGACCCACGAGTGCGGTAAACCACCGCATCCAGCAAACCGCTTTTGGGAATATTCTGACCCTCTTTAGAGGGCGGAGACTTGCTGCGATATAACACTATAGCGTCCGGTCCGTTCTGAATAGTGTTCGATGGGATTCTAATGTCAGGGCCGACCTTCGAACTGCCAATCTGGAAGAACAGATTCAGAAAGATTAACAGCTGAAACGTTATGTTTGTTGCTTCAACCGTTCAAAAATTTGGTCTCAGTAAAGAAATTAATACTTTGATTCAGCAAAGATGCATTAAACTCAAAAAGTGACAGTAAAGACATTTATAATGTTACAAAAGATTTCTTATTCAAATAGATGCTGTTTTTTTTACTTTCTATTTATCAAAGAATCATTAAACAAATATATAATGTTATATATTAAACTGTTTTCAACATTCATAATAAATGTTTCTTAAGCAGCGAATTAGCATATTATTATGATTTCTGAAGGATGATGTGACACTGAAGACTGGAGTAATGATGCTGAAAATTCAGTTTTGATCACAAGAATAAATTACATTTTAGAATATATTCAAATAGAAAACAGATCTTTGAAATTGTAATAATATTTCATAATATTACTGTTTTTACTGTGTTTTTACTAAAATAAATACAACCGTGGCGAGCATAAAATAATTATTTCAAAAACATTGAAAAATCCTACCAACCCCAAACTTTTAAATGCTAGTGTACATAAACTGCCTTTACTTTTACAGCTGACACATACTTCTAACTGGAATTCAATCGTTTGTCTGATTTGTGCCACAAGTGTCCAAGAATGCATCAGCTCACCAGGAAGTATCCGTCATCATCCGTGTAATATCCATTCAGCTCCAGCTCATAGTACACCCTTCCAGTCTGTCCGTTGATCATCACCAGCCAGATGAAGTCCAGCGACATCTGGAAGCCAGACGGATGCCACAACTCTATAAACTCCTCGTCCTCGGCTCCTCCTGGTGAGTCAGTGTTGATCTCATTTAGCAGGAAATCAACATCGCTATGAATCGGGGGCTGGGTCCGTCCTGACACTGTGAAAGAGGCTGAAACGACACAACGCCAAAACATGATAGGACACATAAAAACGTGTCCTTAAAGGCACAATTCACCCAAAAAATGAAAATTCTGTCATCGTTTACTCACTCTCAAGTTGTTCCAAACCTGTTTGAAGAATGTGCGTAACCAAACAGTTGACGGTAGCCATTGACTTCCATAGTACAGACAAAATACTATGGAAGTCAATGGGTACAGTCAACTGTTTAGTTACAATCATCCTTTAAAATATCTTCTTTTGTGTTCAAAAGGTGAAAGAAACTCATACAAGTTTGGAACAACATGAGGATGAGTAAATGATGACTTTTCATTTTGGGGTGAACGATCCCTTTAACATGGAGGAGAAAATAAGTTTTGCTACATGAACTGAAAATCAAGACGTACTCATGTTAAGCGGGCAGGACTGAAACCAAACGCAGTCGTTGAGTTTTCCGGGACTCTGGGGCCTTGTTACAAACAGTCCTGGATCTCTCGTCCATTCGGCAACACCACAGCGACTGACACGAAGACCTGCTGTGAGAAAACTGCAGCATACAAACATGGATGAGCACATTCTATAATACACAGATGCCACAATAAATCATTCAGCATTGTATGGCACGTGTTGATCACCTCTCTGTGAGTATGAAAGGTTTTCTCCCTGGTATGAGTGTCTCTGTGAGGTTGTCACTGGGCATATGTGCAGAGTCACCGTAAACAAAGGCATCGATTGGCTGTTCGTGGCTGAGGGGGCCGTCCTTAGGGAAGTCTGATACCGGGCCTTTATACAACGCCAATGCTGCACTTTGTGACCCTAAAAGATCAAATATTATATTGCAAAATCATTTTAGTTTGACGAAAGTTTTTGTAATATTCATATTTCATCACTACATCAAAAGATAAAAAGTAAATTATATTTTGCAAAAAGATACATTTAAGACCACTATGACATTTTGCATTACTTTCATGACATATAAATCTAAATACTCTGTAGCATACAATAATGAAATATGAATAATTTACATATACAGTCATGGCCAAAAATATCGGCACTCTTGGTAAATATGATCAAAGAAGGCTGTGAAAATTCATCTGCATTGTTAATCCTTTTGATCTTTTATTAAAAAAAAAAAATCACAAAAATCTCACCGTTCATTGGATAATAAGAATTTAAAATGGGAGCAAATATCATTATGAAATAAATGTTTTTCTCTAATACACATTGGCCACAATTACCGGCACTCTTTTATTCAATACTTTTTGAAACCTCTATTTTTCAGTTTATCAGCTCTAAATCTTCTCCTATAATGCCTGATGAGGTTAGAGAACACCTGACAAGAGATCAGAGACCATTCCTTCATCCAGAATCACTCCAGATCCTTCAGATTCACAGCTCCATGACGGTGCTTCTTCTCTTCAGTTCACCTCACTCATTTTCTACAGGGTTCATGTCAGAGGACTGGAATGGCCAGCAGAAGCTTGGTTTTGTGCTCAGTGACCCATTTTTATGTTGTTTTTGAGGTTTGTGTTTGGATTATTGTCCGGTTGGAAGATCCAAACATGGCCCATTATAAGATTTCTAATAGAATCAGTCACTTATTGATTTTTTATCTGTTGGTATTTGATAGAATCCATGATGCCATGTGTCTAAACAAGATGTCCAGGAATACCTCCAGCAGAAATATAGGCCCACAACATCAGAAATACAGCAGTATATTTCATTGTACACATGGGGTACTTTTTATCCCTGTGTTCACCAAACCCATCTTGAGTGTTTGCTGCTAAAAAGCTCTTTTTTTAGTTTCATCTGACCATAGAAGCCAGTCCCATTTGAAGTTCCAGTTGTGTCTGATAACTGAATATGCTGGAGATTGTTTTTGAGCTAGGAGAATTGTTCTTGAAACCCTCCCAAACAACATGTGGTGATGTAGGAGCTGTTTGACCATTTTTTTTAAGGTTTTCTGACCCCAAGACTCAACTATTTTCTACAATTCTCCAGCTGTGGTCCTTGGAGAGTCTTTAGCCACTCAAACTCTCCTCCTCACCGTGCATTAGGACGATATAGACACACGATCTCTTCCAGACAGTTTCGTAACATTTTCTGTTGATTGGAAATTCTTAATTATTGCCCTGATGGTGGAAATGGGAATTTTCCCTGCTCTAGCTCTTTTCTTAAAGCCACTTCACTAATTTGTGAAGCTTAATTATCTTTTGTTGCACATCAGAAATATATTCTTTGGTTTTTCTCATTGTGACGGATGATTAAGGGAATTTGGGCTTTGTTTTCCCTCCTATGTATATTTCTATGAAACAGGAAGCCATGGCTGGATAATTTCATGTTCATAATCACCCTGGAGAGTTCAAAATTGTGAATATGAATGGGAACGTGTATTTGTCCAACGTGTATTTGAGAAAAACATTTATTTCATAATGATATATTTTAATTTCCCATTTTAAATTCTAATTATCCAATCAAAGGTTAGATTTTTGTGAATCTTTTAAATAAAAGATCAAAAGGATTAACAATGCAGATACATTTTCACAGCCTTCTTTGATCATATTTACCAAGAGTGCCGATATTTTTGGCCATGACTGTGTGTTTGTGAAAGAGAGAGAGAGAAATTAAATATTAATAATGCATATTGTTTACTTAGTATACAAAATAAGATGTGCTGTATTGAATTGAATTTCTGTTTAATTAAAAAATATATTATTGTATAAGGGCAGGATGATTTTTATTTATTCATTACTGCTTTTCTTTCATCACATTACAGTAACAAAAATTTAGGGGGGAGTATTTGTCATATTAGGATTCTGTCAAAAATCCCCATGGCCCTGCCCTGCAACATCAAGCCCCACCCTATATAGTATAGTATAGTATAAACTATACTATACTAGTACACAAATAATAGTAAAAACTATTAATAGTGTCCTTAAATAACTTTATCTGCAATACACAATCAACACTACCTGACAAACTTGCAGTATTCACAGGTACAGCGAATATTCCAGGCTCTTTTGCGATGAACTCCAGACTCGTGCTAATCAGATCCGTAGTAACATCATAAAGCACCAAAGAAAACGATCCGGTTGCCATGCCAACACTGAGTTCCACATTGCCCGACTGGTCCGACCCGCCGAGGTTGACTTCATTGAACCAGACCTCTGCAGGGGTCGGCGGCGGGCAGTGATTGACCCACGCAGGGGTCGGCGGGCCGGTGTAGAACGACCACAGGTTTTCTGACTGCCAGCAGCGCTGAATGGACTCGTCCCCCTCTAGAGCCGCCTCATCCTCCACATACGGGACCGAACCGGGAGTCAGAACGGATGCAAGGCCATCGGCGCCGTCTCTGGATTTACCTGAAGTGTATACAACAGCGTCCAGCAACCCCACTCCTGAAACCAGTCCCCCTTCAGCAACCGGCACCCAGTTGGGGCCGTAGAGCGCGATGGCGTCAGGCCCGTTCTGAACGGAGTTGGGTGGTAGAACGATGGCAGGACGAGGAGTCAGTTCAGAAGAGCCAACTACGAAAAAACCTCGCTGATCCGTGAGGTGTCCACTCAGATTGATGACCCGGTATGCTGAGTCTCCTTTGCCATTGTAGAACACAAGCGTGTATCCATCCAGAGAAGTAGGATTCGCACCTTCATAGTACAGCTCCACAAATTCCTGAGTGTCCAGTTTGGGATTGTCACAGTTGACTTCACTGATTATTAAACATGAGCTCGTCTGTTTGAAAACGCACATTAACGCCACACACACCAAACTCAGCTCCACACGCATGGCTAAAAACTCTCAGCATACCATGATAAACAAGGACTGATGGGAAAAGGACCTGTGAAAGGAAAACAGAAGGTTCATTCCAGATGAATGCAATCACGTTCAAAAGATATTAAGTTTCGTTTCCACAAAATCTGTACATTGCTTCTCCAGCAGTTGAGATATTGGCAATCTCAAGGACTAGCTATGAACTGGAAGGCATGAAAACACCCAACACGTCAAAACAGTTCCAAGATATTTCACTCTCTGCACTCATTTGGCACAACCCTAGGGATCAAAACAAAGAGCATGCCTCTCAAAACCAGGCAAGCATCAGGAAAACAGTCCATGCAACTGTATTGCACACATGATAGCACTGTCAGGAAAGACACTTATAAATAAGTATTTGGGTAGTGAACTATTAATAGTAGCACATTCTTAATAACTGTGAAGGAAGTTTGGTTCTTTAGTCAACTTAAAAAAAAAAAAAAACAGTTCACCCAAAAAATAAAATTCTGTCATCCTCAAGTTGTTATAAACACATATGTTTTTGTTTCTTCTGATGAAAATGTTGGTAACCAAACAGTTGACGGTAGCCATTTAGTTTCACATAGGGTGGAAAAAATACTAAGTGAATGGTTTTTGTTTACCAACAGAATTTTCATTTTCGGGTAAACTATCCCTTCAAGTATGAACTATGGCCCCCATAAACTTAATTGAAAATGAGAAATCTTACCTTGACAACTGAACGAAATAAAATAGGCTTCAGTTTAATACTACATGTACACACACACACACACACACACACACATAATATATATTGTAATATACACATATGTCTTGTAATCCCCCAAATAACACTGGTTTAGGATAGTGTACTTAAATCTGTCTAGAAATCAACACTACCTCACAAAAAACAGCAGATGAATATTTTTACATAAAATTTTGGGGGATTAAATAATTCTGGGAAGCATATTCTTAACATAATTTTTTTTTTAATTAACGAAAATCAGAAATGTTGATTTGGCAACTTAAATGAAATAAAATAAGTTTAAGTAATGAAATTACAAAATTACTAACACTAAGAAATTAAAGCCAGACAGAAATGTAAAGAAAAAAAACGAAAAAAATTAAATAAAAATTAAATAGAAAACCAATCATATAAACATAAAATAAATACTAAATAATAAATACTATAATAGCATATAAATAATACTACAATAACACTGGTTTGCAAATAGTCCTTGAATGAGTTTATCTGTGAGTCTGCAAACGTAAGGATCCAAATAACACTGGCTGGCAGTATTTACAGATATAGTGAAGATTGCAACCAGACAGAGGTTTATAAATGACAAACTTCTAGGGCGTAAACTGTAGCATATTCTTAGTAACTTAGTGTGGTTCTTCAATGCCAATTTTTTTGCAGCACCAAAAAAAAACAAGCACTTATGCAACGATAGTCATCTGATGCTTCGTCACAGTCTCCATTAATCTGCCAATCCAGCTTCGGCCATGTGCTCAGAACTTTTCAGAAAATGTTTTATTTCACCAGCAAGCAGTGGCTGCAGAGTAGTGCTGGAAAGGTTACTTTGGAAATGTAATAGGTTACAGATTACCCTATTTAAAATGTAATAAGTGTCACTATTTCAATTACTTTTTATTTAATTGACAAAAGCACAAAGAAAAGACTTCCAAAGTTTTCACTGACCAACTTAAATTTTGATTTTGATTTTTTGTTTGCAACACGCTACAAAAAAGTTGAGACGGAGGCAAAAACAAAAGTGAAAAGGTTATAGAATAACCAAATTAAACTGTTTTGAAACAGTCCACAATAAGCTGCTGAACAGGTAATCGGTGAAGGGATCGTGATTTGGTGTAAAATGGGTCTCTCTGACTTTCAAAATCCTTCATCATTTGAATTAAGATCATAATCATTTCATTTTAAAGCACAGCCACCACAAATCAGACTTACTTTGAGATCATTCGGAGGTTAAATACAGATTTAAAACCATAAGAAATACTGTTTTTGAAAACAAATCTTTGCATAGCTACGACAGGAAACACTGGAATCTAACAATGCCTTGGAAAAATAAAGCATATGCATAAACCCAAATAAGAAATAAACAGTCATTGAATAAGCATGCGTCCTATTCTGTGTACTAAACTCCTGAAACATTGGTGTGTTATATTTTGCAGTCACTGCAACTTATGAAAGAAATCAATTAAATCTGTATGTGGGTGTTTGTGTGAAATAAAATCAGGTGTAACCGTTAACTGTACAGTAACTGTAATTTAATAAGACATTTTTGCTCAGTAACTGTATCGGATTACAATTACAATAAATTACATAATTCTGTTACATGCAACTAGTTACTCCCCAACAGCAAATACTGAATATCGACTAGTGCTATTTTAAATGAGTCATAAAATAGGCCTACAATAAACATTTAAGAAACTCTGTAAAGGGCAATTTGGGCTGGAAAAGGGAAACAAATAAAATCATGTCTATGTTCAACAGTGTCCACCCCGTTTTTCATTTCTGGAAGTATTTTTCTAATAGGGATTTTAAACAGTCTTCTTTTAAGGGTTATAAGCCATGAGCCAAACCAACCAGCTATAGGTGAAACACATTACAAACTTTAATTTGAAGCAAAAAAAACTAAAAATAAATAAAGGTACAAGACTCAGCAGCTTTAAAGAGGAAAAGAACTACAAGGGCATGAAGGATTGTGAATGACAATGAAATAAAAAATGATGGAGAAATATAAAACTATTGGTTTAAAGATGCTAATTATATATAGAAACAATATATTTCAAATTAATTTTTATAAATATGCATGAAGTGTGAAGGCAGTAAAGTGTTATTTTACTGTGTTTTGCTTGTCGTGATTGCTGGATTGGTGGAGATGACAGCATATCCAATCAATTGACAATCTCACAGTTTACAGTATATCTGTCTTTAAAAGTTACTGTTAAAAATAAATGGAATTTTTGACTGAATCTCACGCTATAGCCTAAATCTGCAAATAATAGACTGGACTCTTCTTGTTGCTATAGCAATGGACTTTGAGAAGGAGACTATGTATTTTATGAAAAGCATGCTACTTTTAATACTTTTGCAGTCATATGTATCCTGCACACAGCATATAATTTTCTATAGGCAAAATTTGTGGCTTGACTGAATAAACGCATTTAGCAATCAATATTTTCAAATCATTTGTTGAGATTTTTACATAATTTGATAAATTTAATATGAACTAGTATTTTCGACATGATAACCAGACTGGCTGAATTAAACCTCCAGGTTTCTCAGGTCACGTGCCAACAATTAAGCATACTAAATGAATGTTTATATTTGCATACTGCATAAACCAGTGTATACTGCACAGCATGCAGTACGCTCATGTACCATTGCAAACAAACACCATCATCGTGACTTCACATAAAGCGTTGTTAACAGATTTTTGCACACTCCACACATGCAAAAGAGCTAACTGGAAAACATAAAGAGAAACGTGACAAGATCTGAGAAAAAGCAATGCATTTAACCTACTGAAAATCCATAACAAAGACAGTCGATTTCGCAACAGAACGAAGTTAAAACCTCTTTAACTCGCTGCGAAAACGACAAAGAAGGCAAGAGGAGGAGGAGGAGAACCGCAGTGATAATCATCGCATGTCGTGTGGTTTAATGGAGAAGCGTTGCTTACCGTGACGCCCGGATGAACGCGTTTGAAAGTGTTTTGTGAAGTTTCAGTAAGTTTAGCAGCGCAGAGGACGCGCGGTCAGTCTCTTCCAGGCGCGCGTGGGCGGTGAATCTGGACGAATCCAGTACATTCCCGGAGACACAACTCCTGCTTCCCAGAAAGATGCATCTGTGCTTTGTGTGTAACTTACTCCTAAAACAGCGCATGCATCATAGCCTGTTTCTCAATCCCCAAACTATTTTGACATTTAAGTTATACTTAAAAAAAATAAATGTAATTATTTAGGTAGAAAATATAAAAACCTTTGCAAGAACAAGTACAACAATGTAAGAGTGTTTCCACAGCTATTCATTCTATACAGTTCACATTAAAACAGATGTTTACCTTTGACCATGTCTTCGTCAATTACGACCTTACCGTTTTAATAGTTTTTTTTACATTATTATATTTTTTTAATTAATTATAAAAAATTGTGTTTTAAACAACGAGTAAAGTTAATTGAATTCTTTACGGTCTGGACATGATAGCTTATCAGCATTGTTGTTGTCCTTATCATACAAATGCATGATTAAATATGGCAAGCCGTTTGGACTTTTATTCCTTCTCAGGATATGAATTCTTGATATCAACAATTCAGTTTTTACTAGTTAAAATGTTAATTCTTGATATCAGGAATTAGATTTCTACTAGTAACAATGGCTATTTGTTACATTGTAACATGGCTGTTACAATGGACTTTTTGTAAGGTGTGTGTCCCATTACATCTGGCGTAAAAGTAACACAGCATTTCAGAAAAAGAACATCATACCAGCAGTAAAATATGGTGGTGGTAGTGTGATGGTCTGGGGCTGTTTCTGCTTCAGGACCTGGAAGACTTGCTGTGATGAATGGAACCATGAATTCAGCTGTCTACCAAAACATCCTGAAGGACAATGTCCGGCCATCTGTTCGTGACCTCAAGCTGAAGTGAACTTGGGTTCTGCAGCAGGACAATGATCCAAAACACACCAGCAAATCCACCTCTGAATGGCTGAAGAAAAACAAAATGAAGACTTTGGAGTGGCCTAGTCAAAGTCCTGACCTGAATCCTATTGAGATGCTGTGGCATGACCTTAAAAAGGCAGTTCATGCTCGAAAACCCTCCAATGTGGCTGAATTACAACAATTCTGCCAAGATGAGTGGGCTGTAACTCCTCCACAGCGCTGTAACAGACTCATCGCAAGTTATGGCAAACGCTTGATTGCAGTTGTTGCTGCTAAGGGTGGCCCAACCAGTTATTAGGTTTAGGGGGCAAGCACTTTTTCACACAGGGCCATGTGGGTTTGGATTTAGTTTTCCCTTCATAATAAAAAACTACATGTGTTTACTTGTGTTATCTTTGATTAATATTTAAATTTGTTTGTTGATCTGAAACATTAAAGTGTGACAAATATGCAAAAAAGGAAGGGAAGGGGGCCAACACTTTTTCCCACCACTGTATATAAAGGGAGGTATTGGCAAAATCCCATCTGTTGTAAATCATTATGAGCAATACAAGCTTTACAATTTGACAGGGTGTTATTTAAAATGTTAAAAGTCATTTTAATTTAAATACATTGGACGTTTTAGCCAAGTCGGTGTAATTGTCAGACAGTCCCTTGCGATAGCGCGTCAATGCTTTCTCTGGTTTACATTTACAGCAACAATACACCTAGGCGGGTTTGAACTCCTTTTTAATGTCGATATAAAGTGGTTGTTTACTGTTAAAACTAATCGTGGTATTGATATCTTTGTAGGACTCTATAGATCAAGGAAAGCAATGAAAATGCAGCGCGTTGCGTTCTTCTGACCTCATTTGCTTGCCTGTATATAGTTCACATAATCATCAATAAAGTGTATTCTGAGATCTGAGGTCTTATCACTGTATTAGTTCACTGAGGCATTGGGGAATCCTGGAGTATGAGGGGAACCCCAGTATTACATCACAGCTTCACACAAGCCATGATACAAAGTTACAGAAACTAAGCAACCGAAAGCATTATATTCCTCAGATGTAATGTTAGTTTTGTACTTCAGCGTTGGGTAAACGAGTATAATAATCTCCTTTGTGGTAGAGAAAGCTGCTTATATGTAGGCTACGGGAAACAGCAAAGATGTTGAATTAAACATACACACAATCAGCGTTTCCACGTTTATACTGACCCCCATAATCAAAACTTACTTAGCGCTTGCTCCATTTCTGCAAAAAATTTTTTGTAAATGAATGACTTGATCCACATATGGCCTTCATCGACAGCTGCTGCTGACATCAGCTGGAGATCATGCATCGGGCCTCTACTGATATTCCTGCGGGTCTCGGATGTGCACCGCTGAAGAGTTTTAACTTGTGGCAGCGAATTTGGAAAGTGAAATAAAATGACCGAAATTTGCCTGTCGAATATTATACATCGTATTTTAAAACAGATTGAATATTTTGGAAGTAAATTCTGGAAGGTGAATATTAATTCTTGAATTTTTAATTATGAAAATATGTGTGAAATATTTTGAATTGAAATATTCACATCTTAAATAAACAACTATGTTAAATTTCAAGACCTAAAAATGCAAGCCCTGGAAATACAAGGCATTAAAATGCAAGCACTGTTAATTGCAATGCATCTTTTTTTCGATTTGTGGAATTCAGCATGCTTTATGTTTAAAAAACTATTGTCATTATTCTGCTTCCATATCTCCAAGGGTTCAAACCAAACACAGTCCCCCATACATTCTCACGTGCAACACCAGAGGTCGCTGTCTTCACAATATTAGGTGTTGTATTGAGAATAGCATACTACACATATTACCGCAGCAGTATATAGTATATATATTGTCCACAGATTGTGAATTTTCTAGGCATGGAATACCCAGATGATCTATTAAATTTGATGACGTGTAGTACACAATAAAGTACACTAAGTAGAATACTGTACATCACAATGCAATGTGCTCGACTTTCTATTTCTAGTGTGATTTTTAACATTCCATGCTATGCATGCTTATACTTCTAAGTAAGTGCAGTATATATATTCTATGCTGCCTACTATTTAAAAAATAGTATATGAAACAGTATGCAGTGCACCTGCAACCAAGCATGCAAACGGTATATGAAAAATTGTTGTCATGTGACTCAGTTGTGTTATTTTGTATGTATAATTGTGTATAAAGTCATATCTGGATATTCTGGTTCATTCATCACAATGGAGATAAAAACAGGAGGGTTTTTGATAATAGGTCAAGTTGACCGCATTGCAGTAACCAGCACAGTGTTTATAGCAGCAAATATAGTGGGTCAATCAGGTATTCATGTATTATATGTTGCATTAACTGTATAGTAGTTTAGTAGTGTGCTATTCTAAACACTCCTGAAGCACAATTTTGGTGTCTTACTTATCTAACACACACTTTTCTGAAATTTGAGTCTAACTCGGTTCTGTCTGTATCTCTCTGGACAGTATTTTATCTGTATCATTTCCTTGTTCTATGTATAATTCTTGCACTCTTGCCGGTTCCTCATGTTCTACAGAATCTGCCAAAAGCAGTTTTTGGCAGACGCATCACACCCAAACCAGCCTACACACAGCCACAAGTAAATACAGGACAAGTTTTTGGTGGTACAGTGAATTACTTTGAGGTTTTTTAAGGTCTTGCATGACATGTGAGCTGTAATTATCACTGCCTCTGGAACTGTTAATGTAAAGTGGAGTAGAGCTGTTGAATCTGTTTATATCTTGTTGACCAAGGAATTGTTCGCCCCAAAATGAAAATTTGCCCTCAGGCCATCCAAGATGTAGATGAGTTTGTTTCTTTATCTGAACAGATTTGGAGAAATGTGTCATTCCATCAGTTGCTCACCAATGGATGTTCTGCAGTGAATGGGTGCCGTCAGAATGAGAGTCCAAACAGCTGATAAAAACATCACAATAATCCACACCACTCCAGTCCATCAGTTAGCATCTTGTGAAGTGAACAGCTGCTTGTTTATAAGAAACAAATCCATCATTAAATCTAGTCTTTATTTGTTTTAGATGCATATTAGTGTCAGCTAAATTTGTTTTTTAATTTGTTGTTATTCTTAGTTGCATTTCTATTGCATTTGCATTTTACAGATGTAAAAGTGAAAGAACTATAACACAATTTTCAGTATAAGTGATGATAACGCCAACTATATTTGATTAATAATATTAAATATCAAGCTAACAACAACTAACACATAGCATACTAAAATTACACATATTAAGTTATTATCAAGTATTAATATTAAATAATATATTTTAATACATATAGTATTTCATAATATATGTAATTTTCAGTCTTAAAAATGTTTTTAAATTAAACAGAAAAAGCTAACTTAAAATATAGTAATATAAAAGGCTAAACAAAAACATTTATAAAATAGCCTAAAAAAATATTATTTAAAACTGACTTAGATTCTAAAATTACAGCATTTTCCTAAATTATTTACTTTATTTTATTCGATTTTATATTAACTTGTAATTCTGTTTTATATTTTTCATGGATGATAAAGAAAGCCAGCTCCAGTATCATGAGGTGTTTCTGCATAAATGATGATTATGCCAACAATATTTGTTTTAAATGTTTCGTTACTCTTAGTTGCAGTAATTAGGCTGTTGTGGGTGGTTGCCAGTGTATTGCTAGGGATTTGTGTGTGGTTGCTATCTTGTCCCTTACATCTTTACCTGTTTTTTGTCTGTGTTGACTCACTTGAGTGTACCTGGTTTTTAGACAGTGTTGACCAGTCTGGAACAATTTCTGTCTCAGAAATGACATGAAGTCATGTAGCGAAAGTATAAGGTATTGTTTAGAGAGAATAAAGATGGCCCAGTTTTTCCGCTTAATTCATCTGGCTGTGTTAAATCATCTTGTTGTCCTGTCATCCTTGCCAGATTACAGATCATATCAGAATGGGTTTGAGCTCCATTTAACTCTTATTCGCTCTCGAACACAGGTTTTGATGGGCCGTTGGTCCACGTTTGAGGAATTAGACTGGAAGATCTCTCTCTCTCCCTCAATCCTCAGTACTGTTTCTCCACATGGTTTCTGCAGGTATCGGATCACCTGGGGAGTGTTTGACAGGCTGATTATAGGAAAGTGTTGTCATGTTGAACGGAGAGGCTTTGAGGCATTAGCGGAGGGTATTTCAGGATGTGTTTGGCTCATTCCTCAGCGTGCGTATGCAAGCATCTGTTCATTTATTTGTGAATGAGATGTTGACTCACTCTGGCAGACAGGATGTTTGAATCATCGACTTGTAACACATAACAGACTGCTGTAGTGATACATGCACACGCTACGCTCTGCAGACCAGGCAGCTGTAGTTGCACACACATGCATGCGAAACGGTTGAGATCTGCTTTTTAAAAAATAAAAAAGTTAAATCATGGAAAACAGTACAGGAAAACAACACAGAAAAACCTTATTTTGAAAGTTTTTTTGACCAGTGATTATGCATGTCACTTCAAAATAAGTATTAAACTTCAAACTATAGTTGATATTTGACCGCTAAATAGAGTTATTGGCCAATCTTGACCATTTGACTGCTGTGTGATCTTGTTATATAATATGTGGAGGACCTTTTATGCATAAAATGCAGCCTCACAGAATTAAAAAAAAGTGAATTACAAAACATAAAGTGAATTCTAAAAGAAAAGAAGGATGTGAGAACTTAAAAGTTAAGAATATTAATATTAAAATTTAGGAAAATTTAAAAATATAAAAAAAATTATTTAACTTAAAAATAAATAAAAAGCTAGCACAAACACACACACACACACAAACTAAAATGAATTAGTATTAAATAATAATTAGTATTAAACTATATATATTATATACAGCTAACAGAACAAATGATATAAATATTAAATAATATATTTGTAATATATAGACTTTCATAGTATTTTCATTATTAAATTAAAATTTTAAAATATCTAAAACATTAATTATTAAAATTTAGGAAAATGTAAAAATATTAAAAAAACTTATTTAACTTATAATAAATAAATACATTTATAAAATAAATAAAAAGTTAGCGTAGACACACACACACACACACACATAAGCTACACAAAAATATATTAATATTAAACTAAACAATAATATATAGATTATATAAAGCTAACATAACATATAAACTATATTAATATTAAGTAATATATTTGTAATATATAGAATTACATTTTTATTATTAAATTATTCATATTAAATAAAAAACTAAATTATAGATCTAAATCTATTTATAAAATAAATTATTAAAATAAAATAAAACAAATTGTATATTTTAGATGTTATTTTAATATTAAAAAATATTTTAATATTAAATAGAAAACACTGACCCAAAATACATTATTATAAAAAAACTAACCTAGAATATATCCATATTAAATAAAAAAAGGCTGACTGTATATTAATAGGACTTTATAGGAGTTAAGTATTAACTTCTATAAAAGACTAAAAGATTTTGTTAAGTCTCGATACTTTTTCAAAGTGTTTGTAATGTAATAAACCCAGACAGTTGTTCTTTTTGTATACAACACATGAAGCACTGCTTTTGTGCCAGAATTGGCACGTCTGGGCAGACAGCTAAAGTTAATGTGTTTGTCATGTCTATTTTTAGTGAGAAGTAAGTGTGAGACTGTATCGCACAAGTGTGTGTGTGTGTGTGTGTGACAGTGTGTTTATGGGGTGTGATTTCAGCAGATGGTCTTTGGGTGTTTGTGTTCATACGCAACATATGTAGGTCAGGTGCGACATGGGCTGTCGTTACCGTGGAAACTAGGAGTCAAACATGACTGCAGTCTCATCACTATGATGCTTTGGGATCATAAGCATATGTAGGGGACTTTTTTTGTTATGACTATTAATAAATCTATATGAGTTGATTATATCTTCTGCAGTTAGTGCAGATTTATCAGGACACAGCCGGAGCACCGCAACACCTCTTCTCCGCTTTACCAGCACACCTCTTCGTCTTCTGGGCATCCTGCCATTTAAAATAACCAGGCTTTACGGCTCTATCCATCATTCAGATACCAGTTCTGGTAATAAATCTTCTGTCTGGCCCAGGTGGCTCATGGGAAGACTGTTCTATTTTCCTTCAGAGGGAGAGAAATAATAAGTAGAGCGGAGGAAATAAGGCTATGTCAGGTGTGGGTCTATTACTGGTTTTCAACTTTATCATTTCAGACGCTATTCAAACTGAATAGTGTTGATGTGCAAATAAAATGGCATTGGAAATTTGCAGACCTACACAAAAGTTCTGTCCAGACAAATGCAAATGGTAATGCACAGTGTCTGAAAGAAAAAATATGTTTTATGTTGAAATCTCAGATGCTTCTGGGAAATCTATCCATCTATCTTACGAAACTTACAGATGATAAAAAGCTAAACATAAATACAAAAATATAAAATTTTAATAATTTATTTGCAATATATTATTTCATAGTAATACTTAATCTTTTCTTTATTAAAAATATTGTAATATTAATAGAAAAGGCTAACTTAAAATGTAGTAATATTAAATCATTTTTAAATATGTTAATAAGCCAGTTTATAAATAAATATGAACATTAAATAAAAAACTAACTTATTGATTATAAAATAACTTTCATACAATTTTATAATATACTTATTTTTATAGGACCTTTTATGCATAAAATATAGCTTCACAGATCATAAAAATATGTGAATGACAATAAAACTAAATGAAATCAAAAATAAAAGGAGGATATGAGAACTTTAAGAATTTAAGAATTTTTAAAATATTACAATTGAGGAAAATGTAAAAATATTTAAAAAACTTATTTAACTTCAAAATATATAAAAAGCTAGCATAAACACACACAAATACACACACACACACACACACACAAATGGAATAATATTAAATAAACAATTTATAGATTATATAGAACTAACATAACATAAATTATATTAATATTAAATAATATATTTGTAATATATAGAATTTCATAGTATTTTAATTATTAAATTAAAATGTTAAAAAACTAAAAAAGCTAAATATTAAATGTAAATATTATAATAAAGGAAGTATAATAGTAAATATTAATATTGTTATTTATTTTTCAATCATAATATAATAAAATAGTTAACACAAAATGAAAAGTCTGTCATCATTTACTCACTCATGTTATTCTAAACACATTTGTATTTCCTTCAAGGAATACACAGAGTTGTCCATCCTTTTCTGCTCCAAAAACTTTAAAAAATCACCATAAACATACTGGATTTATATCACTGGATTCCCACGGTTGATGTCAGGACTCGTGTGGCATATTTAAAAGTGCGCGAGCGTGAAGGTGCCACTGAAGAAAGAAAGTTATACAGGTTTGGAAGGACATGACTAAATAATGACAGAATTGCTACTTTTGTGTGAACTATTCTTTGAAGTAAACGTTTTCCAGTGTCTCAGTCTATAACAAAATCGATTTCGAACTGATGCGCTTCTTTTGGGGTGGAAAATAAAGTGGAAACAATCGTAGCCAATGATTTGTCACATCATGATTGCACTACACGTACAGTATTACTTACAAAAGCTCCAGTGACTGAACACCAAACATGCTTGAAAACCAATGTTAATGCCAAGTAGACCTGCTTGGTGACAATATGTTGACGTACTATACATGATTGCATGTCATTTATTCAGAAAAATAATAAATGAATATTTCCTGGGAGCACAGGAACATATTTACACCAGTGAAAGGTACAGATTGCAAATTGTAGAATATCAAAGACTGAATCAGACAAATTTAAGATGCATCAGAACATTAAAACCTGATGAGCTGGAATTCAGAGAGGCCCCAAGGAAACAGGACAATGTCATGAATTAGATTCTGGCACCACTAGTCTGAAGCAAGCAAACTAACCAAGTTTTTCACAGAACAGCTTACAACACTGAGACAAAAGAACTCCAATTCCAATTCAGGAAGGAGACTGTTAAATTTGGGGCATAATAATCAAGACTGATGGTCAAAGAGATGGCCATCACGTGTTCCACGATTGAATTCATGAGCTTCCTTAGACTGACTTCTCCCCCACATAGAAAACAGACCAAACCAAAATTCCTTTGTCTAAAGAACATGCCTTCGTTCTCCATAGAACTATACAAAGACTTTCTTTTTCATATGCACATAAAATCATCCTAAAAGGACATTTCTATGCAGAACCCCATATTATGTTTGTAACCCACGTATCATGTTTTAATCAAATATTATGTATGTCTTTTTAATCATTATTGAATAGCTGAAGGATTCATATGCGTGTTTGGTATGTATGAGATTGAAAAATCATGGTTTAAATGTTTCTTCCAATCAATTCTTTGTCAAATGCATCATAGTCTTGTTATAGAAATCATGTTTAAACTTTGCAAGAGCCTGTAAAGTTCAGACCTCTGACTGAACAGATAACATGTTGATTTATTAGTGGGGTGGAGAAACAAAGCAATACCGGACAGTATCTAATTGGTCAAGACGTCCAGATGGGACGGTCTGAAAACTCAGGACACCATCAAACTCTCTCTTCTTCTTAAAAATGCTCTCTTGGTCCTCTTAGTCACTCTCTCTCATCTTCTTCTCTTTTGCCACCAGGTTTTGACGCTTCTCTTTGAGCGTGCTCTGGCCCACGTGCCAGCTGCTACCATAATGAGAAGAAAACCAACCTAGTCTTTACATCCTTTTATTCTTTTACTTTATTTTCCGTTGTGAGTTTCATGTACTCGGTTAAGTTTTGCCGCCACGCCTCGTCTCCGAGTTCAACTGGAGTCTGTGACCGCCTCAAAACGTCTACCAGCCACAACTCCATCGGCTTCCCAAGACATCGCTTCACGACTACTGAACTCTCAACCAATCAGACACTTCGGGAACCCCCTTTCTGCAACGACGATGAAACAAAGGAAACCCCTTAACACAGGCATAGCAAGCACGTAACACCTCCAGCTTCTAACTGAATTGATGTATTTAATATAAATCTTAGCCTCATTGAGAAACTCAAAGCGAGGGTTAAATAAGTGATTGATGGTTGTTCAGGTCTATGCAATAGCACATATTGCTGTAAACTTGGGATTTCACATTTCCATTCCTTTCCTCACTTTCTCTCTTTCTGCAACGTGTGAATGTGTGAATGCTTGTGTTCATGTGCTAGATTAGTTTACATGTACAGTTTTATATAAATAAAATCTTATTTATATTGAAAAGAGAAGTATCCAGTGCAGAGTTTGTTATACGGCTCGTTCAGTGAATCGCTGTAACACTGATTCTGTTCAAATCTCTATAAAATCATAAATGATTCCCTTTGAGCTAAATTAAACTATTTCTTTAAATTACATATTAATATTATGTTTTTATTACGTTACAACATTAACGTCAGCGCTGACTATAAAGTGACGTCCACACCTTCAGCGTGTGTTCAGAAGCAGCACATACTGTTGGGGAATCTAAAAACAGCCTGAATATCTGGGGTAACCCACTTTGGGGAAAAATGCAAAATGTGCTTGTGTATGTAATTATTTGAGACATATATATATATATATATACAGTGGGATTCGGTTATAAGCCTGAAAGTTTGAGTCGAGATAAACGTTAACATGACTGTTTTAGCATTTAGTGTTTGTCGTGAAATTTACTGCTCTGGAGCTGCATGAACCAAATCTGATGAACATGTTCTCCATGATTTGAGAGGATCCAAAGAGCTTCAATGGAAGCAAGAACATCTGACTGTCTGTATAACTTGGCAGACACTTTTAAACTGTTCAAAAATTGGGGTCAGTAATATTTTTAATGTTGTAGAAGATTCTTCTGCTCACCCAGGCTCCATTTATTTGACTAAAAATACAGTAAAAACAGTAAAATGATTAAATATTATTACAATTTCAAATAACTGTTTTTTACATGATTACATTGTAAAGTGTCATTTATTCCTGTGATGTAAAGCTGAATTTTCAGCATCATTACTCCAGTCTTGAGTGTCACATGATCCTTCAGAAATCATTCTGATATGCTGCTCAAGAAACATTTTGTAGTATTATCAACACTTAAAAATAAAGGTGCTTCAAAAGGTTCTTCACAGCGATGCCATAGAAGAACCATTTTTGGTTCCACAAAGAATCATTCAGCCAAAGGTTCTTTAAAGAACCATCTCTTCCTTACCTTTTTATTGTCTGACGAACCTTCTTTCGCCACAAAGAACCTTTTGTGAAACAGAAAGGTTCTTTATGGAACCATTTAGACAAAAAGGTTCTTCTATGGCATCATGAAGCCCCTTTATTTTTGTGCTGCTTCATATTGTTGTGGAAACCATGATACATTTTTCTCAGGATTCTTTGATGAACGGAAAGTTCAAAAGAACAGCATTTATTTGAAATGCTTTTAGTGTCACTTTTGATCAATTTAATGTATCCTCGCTGAACAAAAGTATTAATTTGTTATATTCGAAACATAAAAATTATTTTAGATCTTAACATTTATTTGTTTAAAAGTTTTCAAACCCCAAGTTTAAATAAACCCTTATTTCTTAGGCTGTAATTGACTTTGGCCATTAGCTTCAGCCTTGAAAACCACGGTTATTTCCTCCTTTTTCCCCACCTGGTCATTAGGGAACACAGATACAGAGCTATTTAAAATGTCTGAAACGTTCTTTTCCTGATAAAGTAAACGGTATTTGATGACTCTACGCAATTTCAGATTAATGAAATGGAATTTTGAAAAACGACAATCCGAATGTGTGAGGAAGCAGAACAAATGTGCTCACCGTCTCTCTCTCTCATCCCCTGAGGTCTCACTAACTCTATAGCCATGCCTCGGTTTCTTAAAGGATGCAAAATAACAATGCTGAAGCTAAGTTAAGGAGAGATAAGAGGAAATGGAGAGAGAAGAAATGGGGAAAGAGAAGCAGAAGCGCTCAGCTCCGGCTGACTTTATCACACAAACACAGGCTTCAATCGCTCAAAATGTTATTTTTATTTTTTTTATTTCTCGTCAGATGACAATTATAAATTTGATAATAAAATAATTTAAGCTTGAAAACGTTCTAGGTGATCTGATTAAACCTCATGATTTGAGCTCCAAAGTGTGTTTGTGGTCTGTTTGAATTTACAGTATGAGCAATAATAATAGCTATGCTTCCAAAACACCAAAACAAACAAACAAACAAAAAAACAG
Source organism: Barbus barbus (assembly GCF_936440315.1). NCBI lineage: Eukaryota > Metazoa > Chordata > Actinopteri > Cypriniformes > Cyprinidae > Barbus > Barbus barbus. The sequence continues at coordinate 23,122,025 of NC_136722.1, read as the reverse complement.
AAATATTTCTCAGCTAAATGTGTCAGGGTGTTTTGATTTGTGACATATAAAGGTTCATTATGGTTCACTGTGACAGTAACAGGATTGCTCAGACCGCCACGAGAGAAAATCTGCAAGGAAATGAGAAAGAATGGAGACGGGAAAGTGTGATTATTATTAAATACATCTGTGAACCAAAACTGGAAGTTTTCTGCAGTGGTTGCCATGGAAATGTCTCAGACTCACTCCCTGATTTGTGTGTGTGTGTGTGCATAGTAAACTAGGAAATATTAAATGCCACCTTATTGCATTACATTAACAGTTTACAATCAAGCATACTTACAAATTATGGTGTGGTATGGTATGAGATGGTATATGTATATATACAGTCGTGGTCATAATTATTGACACCCTTGGTAACTATGATCAAAGAAGGCTCTGAAAATAAACCTGCATTATTAATCCTTTTGATCTTTTATTTAAAAAAAGGCAAATGGAAAATGGGGGAAATATCATTATGAAATAAATGTTTTTCTCAAACACACGTTGGACACAATTATTGGCACCCCTAGAAATTCTTATGAGTAAAATATCTCTGAAGTATATTCCCATTCATATTTACAGTTTTGAGCACTCCAGGGTGATTATGAACATGAAATTATCCAGCCATGGCTTCCTGTTTCACAGAAATATAAATAGGAGGGAAAACAAAGCCCAAATTCCCTTAATCATCCATCACAATGAGAAAAAACAAAGAATATATTTCTGATGTGCAGCAAAAGATGGTGAAAATGGGAATTTTCACTACTCTAGCTCTTTTCTTAAAGCCACTTCACTGACTCTGTTAGAAATCTTATAATGGGTCATGTTTGGATCTTCCAACCGGACAATAATCCAAACACAAACCTCAAAAACAACACAAAAATGTCTCACTGGACACAAAACCAAGCTTCTGCTGGCCATTCCAGTCCTCTGACCTGAACCCTGTAGAAAATGAGTGAGGTGAACTGAAGAGAAGAAGAAAATTCAGCTTTGATCACAGAAATAAATTACATCATATTTTATCATATTTATAAAAGAAAGATACAGCTTTACGATTCTCTCCGAAAAAGCCGAGCTCCTGGAGGCGCGCCGTGGGCGGAGCTAAAGTGTGACGAGCACTTGAGCGCTGATCGCCAACAAAACACAGACATTTGATGCCGTTTCACTTACCGTCTGCAGTTCTGAAACATGACCGTGATCTTTTATAGCTGGGACTGCTCCATCTTTCAGTTTCAAACGATGTGCAAATCCAGCGTCGAACTGGCCTTGTTTATAAAACGTTCGTCAACAAACACACTTGAGAAACTCCGTTGCTGCCCCGGAAAAACAAACCGCATCCACGCTTTACATAACACTGGGTTCTTCGGGAATCTGAACAAGGTTATCTTTCCCTCACAACCAAAAACACACTTCTTTAGAGACATTCTTCCCGAGCGAGTCCCGTGCAGTGCTGCCGAATGAAGCGCGTTGATGGGCGCGCACTTGCTCTTGCTCTAGTCGATGCATGCACGGGCGCGTTCTTCCAGGAGAAATGCCCATATAAGGAGTTCCACCCTCGTTTACGTCATGAAGAGCCACGATCGAACCCCCCCCCCCCCCCCCCCCCCCCCCCTAACAACAGGACCTGAGCTGTGTGTATTTTGCTTTGAGTTTGATTCAGACTGTCGTTTAATAACCTTGCTGGTGAGGTGGAATATCACATTACTTATTACTTTCTTGTTAAAGACGCAAAAGTGAAGTAAACAAACAGCTTTTCCATTATCAGACTCATGATGAGTGTGTTTGCGTGCATTGGTGTGTCGGCTTCGGTCTCTAGCGGATCCAACTTGAGCAGAAATCATCAGCAGTTTTAATTACTTTGATTAAGCTGCATAATGAATCTTTGTGTATGTCTGTGTTGGGCTGAAAAGTTAATTATCCACACAGATAGCTTTGAGTGATGAAGACCAAAAGAAGTCAAAGAAAAACTTCAGAAAGTTCACAGAAAGGTTGTATGTCTGTTTATGTTTACTTGTAAGAACTAAAAGATCATTTGCAACCAATCAATAATGTTTTCTCAAGTGAACCGGGTGAGAATGACAGTATGCCCTTGACTTTGATTAACCTGATTCATAAAAGCATTAAACTTTCATATTCAACAGTTTAATAAGGAATTAAAATGCAAAACTGTGACTTCACACTGTGAACAGAGATCAGGACGTCAAGCACTTCTCAGATAAAGTATTATGATGTCATAAAACTTTTTTCACTTCTCAAGTAGTGAAAATGCTGTTTAACATTTTTATTTAGCAGTATAAACATTTACATACAAGAATTATAAATATAATATTAATATCTTATAAATATATTTAATACATATCTAAATGTATGTATTTAAAACTAAGCGTTACAATGTATCTCTATTCTATTTTATCTGAAAATATGTTTCTATATTTGTATTCTATATTTTTATGCAGTACTTACTGTTAAACATATTTAAAAAAAAGCCTATTTAGGACTTTTTAAAATATTTTTGTTTTTATTTTAATTGAACTAATTTTCCCACTGAATTCTCATTTTCATAATGCAAAATTATTTAATTAACAGTACTGTAATGCAATTTGCTTACATTAATATACGCTGAAAAAATTATTATCATCATGCATCAAAATTTCCGTACAGTACATTTTTACAAAAATATATTAAAATCTAGTATTTAATACTAAGAATAATAGATTTTTAAATATGATGCAGCTCCTCTATATTTATTTTTATTTATATTTATTTAGAAAAATATTTTATTCTTCTCTTTATTGTTTATGCAGTACTTACAGTTAACTTGTTTCAGGATTTTTTAAAGATTTATTATTATTTTAATTGAACGCCATTTGCATAAGAAATGTGCAATTTCCATTAATTTATGCTGAAGAATCATTGTAATCATTGTATATTTTTACTGTGAGAATGTGTTGGAGAAAATACCCTTAATGCATAAAACTGTATAGACGAGTCTTTATGCAATTATATTTGCTTATGTTTGATTTTATGGTGATGTTTGTGTTTACAGTTTGTGCTATAATGTACTTTGTAGATAAAGGCAAAACTAGAGGGCAAAGAAATACATTTCAGATTACAACGGACATCTTCAGGACAAAATAGTTTGAACTGACAAAACATACATTGTAAATTGTTCCCACTGGTTCTAGAAAACCCCACAGAGAGATGAAAAACTCCCTGCTGTTTTATTCCACATTTGCATGCGTTTCATTACTGAGGGATATTTGAAGGATTGGAAATGAAGTCCTCTGCCCTTATCTGCATTTTGTCCTCTTTTTATTCACTTCACTCTTTTTCTTCATTCTTTTTTTTCTCTTGAACTCCCTTGTGACTGAATCTGAACACCCCTTATCACCACAACTTAATGAGCTCCCAAGCATTACCACCATCACACACACACACACACACACACTCTCTCTCTCTCTCTCTCTCTCTCTCTCTCTCTCTCTATCTCTCTCTCACTTTGTCAGGCTGGTAGCATCTAAAGTCTACTTAGTTTTCTAGTTCCCCCCAGTCTAATTGTTCATTTATACTTTTACTATCTGAAACAACTCATTAGTGTTTTATATCAGAGAGAGAGAGAGAGAGAGGCCTAATTTTAATGACCTTCAGATAAGCTGTAAAAGATGATGCAAAGCAAAGTAGGATAAAGAGATTAATTAAGTAACGGGGAGAAAAGGCCAGCGAGAGAGCAAAAGAGTCAGTTTTCTGCAGATCTCATGTCTTTAATGATGCATGACCCTTTTCAGATGATTAACATTACACACAAACCACCTTTAAAAGATCTCTATGCATGAAAGACTGCATTTCTGTAGTGATAAAGACACACACAAATATCAAGACATATGCAATAAAGTGACAGACAGAGTGAAATGTCAGGGAATGTTAATAAGGGATGGTTGAATGATGCCATTGATCCAGTTTAAACTCTATTTGTGTCTACAGTATCCAGTGAACAATTGTGTCTTCATTAGTTTTGGCTTTGAGCCCTGTCATTGGCTGGTAGACAATTTCTATCCAAAACAGACAGGAATGGAAAAAAGCCCCGAAGTACTGTAAATTACTTTACAAATTTACATTATATCACTGTAACTGTTAAAATGTATATTACCTCACTGTAACACTGTAAACATTTGAATTACCTCAATGTAACACTGTAAATATTCACATTACTTCATTGTAACACTGTAAAGATTTACATTACCTCACTGTTACAATGTATAGATTTACATTATAACTGTAAATATTTATATTACCTCACTGTAACACTGTAAATATTTATATTACCTCACTGTAACACTGTAAATATTTGCATTACTTTGCACTGTAAAGATGTACATTTTACATTACCTCTTTGTAAAGTTGTACATTTTTACAATATCTAAATTCACATTATATACTGTATTGTTGTGATTATTTCCATAATCTCATTAATGCTATACACACAATAAATATGCTACGTTCTCTGTAATATTGCATAATGGAAAGCCTCAAAATATAACTATGAAAATCATTTGCTCCACTTATGTAATGTTCTGTGTTTTCCTCTTATCTTTGACAGATGTTTATTACAGCATCATTCAGACTAAGGGATACAGTTTAAAGATAATGGACAATGCAGGTAAGACAGGGGGAAATCACATACCATAAATAATTTCCACTATGAAACCACTCAAGTACAAAACCTAATGAAGCGGTTATATTTAAACAGTTTGACATTGTGATGGCATGCTGAAGAGGATAAATGGTTGGAGGTAATAAACGAGATCACATGGCTGCCAAACCGGACCACGGGAGCTCGGCCTACCGCAGATGATACATGAGCTAGAACTAAACTGTTTTCATTTGTGAAGCCATAACAGTTTCAGTGCATATTGTTTAGAGATGGACATAGGCCTACTCTAAAATGTGTTGATAAATTAAGAGTTTGCATTAAACTTTTTGAGTTATGACAACTTCTAATTATATTATTTTCAACCAACAAACCACTGTCAGCAGATAGACACGGGACACAGAGGTAAGTGCAATACAAACAACAGGTTTATTGAAAAACAGCAGAGGGGAATGAGATGAGCAGGAAGTCCGGGTAAGCAGGCGGGGAATGGGAAAGTCTCTTGGGGCTTATCTGAGTGTTAATGTCCTTGTTTCTTTATCCAGGGGATCCAGAGGGAACAGTGGAGCATGGAGACAGTGGAGCACAGGAGCGATGGAGAACGGGGATATGAACACAGGAGCAACTGGTAGGTAGACAAAAGGTAAGTGGGTCAGGTTAGTCAACATAGAATGTTTGAGACCAGACAGTGAGTGAACGGGAGGAGTGCAGGGATATAGTGCTGCTGATTAGTGCTGACAGGTGGTGGTGATCAGAAATCAGGGGATTTGGATCTGGTGAGTGTCGTTGGTGGAGACTGCGGTGACTGTGGTGACTCTCTGACAGTACCCCCTCCTCAAGGGGCGGCTCCTGACGCCCTATTACTGTGATGGGGTCGGCCACGGACTCCGGGTGTGGGACAGTTAGGGTGGTTCTGGTGAAACTCAGCCAGGAGAGAGGGATCCAGTACATCGTCCCGGGCCACCCAGGATCTTTCCTCCGGCCCGTATCCCTCCCAGTCAATAAGATATTCCAGGCGGCCTCCCGATACCGATACGATACCGTGCAGGGAGTTGGAGACGGAAGGTGACCTCATTGATCTGCCTCTCGATGGTAAGAATCTTCCGCTCAGTCTGGCCATTAGTTTGGGGGTGATACTCTGAGGAGAGGGACCAGGGGCGACGTAGAATGTGTAATGAGACTAATTTTCCTGTGGGTAAGTGATGTAGAGTCTTGGAGATGGAGCAGACTGAGCATCCACGAACGTACTGGGAAACATCCCGGGGCATACTGGGCCACCAGTACCGAGCTTGGAGGAGCGAGAGAGTACGCTGGCTGCCTGGGTGTCCAGAGCCCAGGGAAGCATGCAGGGAGCCCAGAAGGGAAGTCCTCAAGGAGGTGCCCTTTGGGCCTCACAGTGGAGCGGGTTTGGTGATGGAGGCGATGTGGCTCCAGATGGGGCTCACAAGAACGGCTGGAGGGAGTATGGGTTCAGGTGTGGAGGGTTCGTCGGGGGCATGGATGTGTGAGAGGGAATCTGCCTTGGCATTCTTATCTCCGGGTCGATACGTGATGGAAAACTGGAACCGGGTGAAGAGGGCACACTCACACTTCTCGAGCTTCAGGTAGAGGTGGTGTTTCCAGAGTTGCCGTAGGACCTGCGTCACGTGATGGCGATGTTCGGCCAGGTTCCGGGAGTAGATCAGGATATCGTCTATGTACACGATGACAAACCGGTGGAGGAACTCCCGGAACACCTCGTTCATAAACCCCTGGAAGACGGACAGAGAGTTGGAAAGGCCATACGGCATGACCCAATATTCATAGTGGCCTGAGGGGGTAATGAACGCCGTCTTCCACTCGTCACCTTCCAGGATACAAACAAGGTTATAGGCGCTCCGCAGGTCCAGCTTCAAGAAGATGCGGGCCCCACAGAGTTCCTCGAGGGCGTCCGGGACCAGGGGAAGAGGATAAGAGAGCTTGACAGTGTGATCCTTGAGGGTCCGGTAGTCGATGCAGGGCCACAAGCCTCTGTCCTTCTTGCCCACGAAGAAGAAGCTCGAGGCCGCTGGAGAGGTGGAAGGATGAATGAATGGTTGTTGGAGAGCCTCCTTGATGTAATCCTCCATCGCCTTGCGCTCCGGGATGGACAGGGGGTATACTCGACCCTTGGGGAGTATAGCTCCAGGCAGCAGGTTGATGGCACAATCCCATGGCCGGTGCGGTGGTGAATTCGTGGCTGCCTGTTTGCTGAACACATCCTGGAACGCCAGGTAGCCAGATGGGATCGTCGGAACCTCACGAGGTTCAGGGCTCTCCACTAGGGTGGAATAAACTTGGAGTTTCAGGTTACTAACCAGGGGTACAGGGACGTTGGAGAGACAGTTTTGGATGCAGGTTTTACTCCATCGGAGGATCTCGCTTGTATCCCATCTGACTTCGGGGGAATGTTGAGATAGCCAGGGGCGTCCCAGGATGATATCGACGGTGGGTCCCTCCAGTCCCAGAAAGGAAATCCTCTCCTGATGAAGACATGATCGAAGTGATCACGATGAAGTGATCGGCAGAGACCGGAACTTGATGTGCCCACGCCAGAGCGGTTTTCCCTGTATGGTCTCGATCTTCAGCTCGGCCTGTCTCTGGTGGGGTAAATCAAGCTGTTTTAGGAGGGCTAGTGAGATGAAATTGCCTGAGGATCCCGAGTCCACGAGGGCGGGTACTGAAATGAAATGACGTGGGGTGACCAATTGTACCGTTAGCAGTGGTAGGGTAGAGATAGCAGGCTCCAATTAGAGGGTACTCACCGCAGGGCGTGGGGGGCGAGAGGGGTACACCCGAATTAAGTGCTCCGGAACTCCACAGTAGAGGCACAGCCCCGTGGCGAGACGTCGAGCACGCTCAGTGCGTGAGAGGCGATTAGTGTCCATTTGCATAGGTTCTGGTACCGAAGGACAGGCAGCTGGTAAGGATGGAGAATGAGCAGTTATGTCCAGCTGACAAGCCGTGAGACGTTGGGAGATCTTAACGGCCTTCTGCATAAAGTTCTCCAGACTGACAGTGTCATCATAGATCACCATCTGGGCTCTGATCTGTGGATCCAAGCCCTGACGGTAAGCAGTGAGTAGCGCTGCCTCGTTCCATCCACACGAGGCCGCCAGATTCCGGAACTGCAGAGTATAGCCACTAGCTGAAGAATCTCCCTGGCGGAGGCGGATGAGTTGGTCGGCAATGGAGAGTGAGCCGGTAGATAGGCCGAAGACCTCCTTGAAGTGGGAAGAGAAAGCATCGAAAGAGTTAATTATAGTGGTCTGTGAGTTCCAGATGGCTCGTACCCAGAGCAATGCCCTCCCAGTTTGCAGGGAGATCAGGAAGGCAACTTTAGCCCATTCGCTGGAAAATGTATGACATTGCATCTCTATGTAGAGTGAAACTTGGAGTAAAAAACCATTACATTCAACCGCCTCCCCCGAATAGTTTGCAGGGATGGCCATGGGACTGGCAGAGGCAGACTGAGGGTGTGTGACCGGAGAGAGAGCCGTTCGAAGAGCGCTGACCAGCTCTTCGAGGGGATCCGCAGCGGCAGGGTTTGGGAACTCCATCTCTGGTCGTCGGTTCTGGTCTGGTCTTCTGTCAGCAGATAGGCACGGGACACAGAGGTAAGTGCAATACAAACAACAGGTTTATTGAAAAGCAGCAGAGGGGAATGAGATGAGCAGTAAGTCCGGGTAAGCAGGCGGGGAATGGAAAAGTCTCTTGGGGCTTATCTGAGTGTTAATGTCCTTATTTCTTTATCCAGAGGATCCAGAGGGAACAGCGGAGCGTGGAGACGGTGGAGCACAGGAGCGATGGAGAACGGGAATAGGAACACAGAAGCAACTGGTAGGTAGACAAAAGGTAAGTGGGTCAGGTTAGTCAACATAGAATGTTTGAGACCAGACAGTGAGTGAATGGGAGGAGTGCAGGGATATAGTGCTGCTGATTAGTGCTGACAGGTGCTGGTGATCAGAAATCAGGGGATTGGGATTTGGTGAGTGTCATTGGTGGAGACTGCGGTGACTGTGGTAACTCTCTGACAACCACATTAAGTTAGAGGAACATAAATTGTAGCATAAACACAAAATTTCAAATTGAGTATTCTGAAAAAACAAATAGTTCCAAACAGCATTAAACTCTAATAGGGGTTTCCCCTTACTATATTGAAAAAAAAAATGTTGTTAATAAGACAAAGAGTAATGAATTACGTTTTACCTGAAAATAGTATTTCAGTCTTTCTACTTCAAAATTTCTGAGCAGATTCAGTGCTTAATTCAGTGCTATTTCTTTGTAATTCATTTTGAAATTTACAATTTTTTCAGTGAAAACTGTCTATGCCTCATGTGTACACTGTAAAAAAAAAAGTTGAGCCAACTTAAAATTTTAAGGCAACAAACTTCAGCAGATTTTTGAGTTTTCTCAACTTCTTGTTTTAAGTTTCTACAACAAAAAGTTAAGAACCTCCTACAAAAATAAGTTGAGAGAACTCAAAAATCTTTTTTTTTACATTGTAAAAACGCACAAAATAACACTTAATTTCAACTTTTACTCTCCTTATCCAGTCCTCTGCAAAGCATGCTGAGAATTAGAAATTCACTGCCCAATTTTCAAAGCTGTCAAGACAATTTCAGTAAGTTACTACCAAAAAAATCAATTAATGCAGAAATTGACTTTAAATTACACATAATAATAAGTCGATGTGATGATCAACATTATTATGTCAACAGAACTTATCAAAATATTGTTTGCAACTTAAAAGGGTTAATTAAATCACAATTTTTTTTACTTGTAACCATGCATTTATTTAAGTTGTGGCGATAGGTCCCCTGAATTTGATGTAAATTGAAAATGGTCACATGACAAATAAGAAACAGATGAAGGATGAAGTGCATTTAATCTGTTTAATTAGCTGTTTATCATTCAGAACAATCTACGACTGTATGACAATCCTTACAGCAGCTAAATAACATCTAGTTTTATATGTATTTACTCTTTTGAATAGAAAACACCAACTATTGTAGGTCAATATTCCAGGGTTCTTTGAATAACCATAAATTACCATGAAACAGTCCTATAAAAGAGAAGCAAAATTCACTATAATTAAACTGTTTTATGATTGTTATTGTGTCATTTGTATTTACATCAAAGAACTCCTTCAGATTATGCTTTATTGTTCTTTTCATCTCTCCTTGAGTTTGTTTGTTAATTACTTGTGCTCATTTGCAACATAATAGCTCAAACATTAAGACTTTAACTGCTCTATACCATCTAAATCAATATCTAATGCATCCTATGTAAACATACACTTTAATTTAAGACTAAAAAGAGTCTCTGTAGAAGTTAGTTGATTGATCGTTTGTTCTCTGATACAAAAAACGCTACAAATTAGCACTACCTGACGAAACACAGTCACAATGTTCTAGGGAGCAGATGCGCTCGTGTTCTCGAACGATTCCTTGAGGCTTTGCTTACCTAATTGACCCATTATACGAGAACACAGAAGACTGGTCTCAGTTGAACCGTTAAGATCACGACTGTTTGTCTAAAACCTCCCAGGAAAGCGAGCAGCTCCTGATGCGTTTCTTCAAAGATCTCATAGAAAGTTGTTTGAATGCACACATCAAATACAAAGAGACATAATAAAATCCCTGTGATCTATGGAGACTGTTACTCTTAAAAAAGTCAGGAGAGGAAGCTTTGAAGACTGATTAAAATGCCCTCTGTCTCTTGGGAAGTTCCTCCAGGCAGTTTCCAGGTGAAAAATTGCAATTTTTATAAAAAAAAAATAAATTGTGATTGGGCCGCAAAATTTGTCTACACATATTGTGTTATTTATTAATATAATTTTTATTTTATTGTTTTTAATTGTTTATAATTTTTATTATTATTATTACTAAACGAAAATAAATTTTACTAAAGACAATTTACTAATATTAACTTTATAAATACTAAGTATTTATTTCAAATTTGATTATTACACTAAACCAATTATGGTTTTATTTTAATTAATCATGCAGCGCTAGAAGCAACATTACATTAAAGGTTTAGTTCACCCAACATCATTTACTCTCTTTCATGTCATTTAAATCTAAAACTATAAAAACAAATCCATTACCTGAATATATAAAACAAGTTGCCAAGCCTGTTCTTATTTTCATTTACTTTTAAGTTGAAGTTCTAAAATAACTCAAATTAAATAAACTAAAACTAAAAACTAAATATAAATAGACAACATTAACCAAAATTAAAATCAAAACCAGAAAATCTTAAAAACTAAATCTGATTCAAAATATCATCAAAAACTATAATAGTGATACTAAAATAACACTTGCTCCAAGAACGACAAAAACACACAATAAAACTAGTCTATACAAGTATAAAATATATTGTAAGTCTTGTAAAACCACATGATGATCAGCTTTGAGTGAGAAACAGAGTTGAAAATGTTTCCCTCGTGCAGTATCTCTAAAGGTCATTCAATACAAATACAACACATCGAGATACATTAGAACTGATGTCAATGATGCCTTCTTCAACTTTCAGAATAAAAGTGCAACAATTTTACCTGTGGTGTATTCATTTACCTAATTCACCCATAAAAGGTGCATATTAGAACAGTATAACCTACCCTATATTACTAATATGCACCTTTTAGGGGTAAATAAGGTACAAATTTGTCCCTTAAGGATAGTGACCCAGCTGCTGTACTCCTACAGATACAATTTGTGCACTTTTTGGACAATAATGACTTAAATTTTGGACTTTTCCTCACATAAATCTATCATATGGCTTTAGAGGACTCAGAATATGGTACTTTTATGTCATTTCAGGATCCATCATGGAGCATTGTGCAGTATTTCGTCCATGTTTCAAGTAAATCACATGGGTTTGGAACGACATGAGGTAAATGATGACAGAATTTCCATTTCTTTTTGGAAAGGAGTGAACTATTCCTTTAAAATGAAAGCAGTTTTAATTAATTCACCACGTTTTCCTAGTGAAACTGATTTCTAGTGCTAAAGTGAACTACATCTTTTAGCAAGGTTTCAAAGTCACCATGTAATAGTTTGCTATTTCTACATTTATGGTGGTTCTATGACGAAATACGTTGTCGTTCCTGTGCAAACATTTTCCCAATAGTAGTACTGAAGTAATATTGCTACCTTTTTGCGGCTGTATCCAGTTTTGGCTCATACGCAAATCTCAATAGGAGTGGTCAGCATCACTTTGCTCTTGTCTTGACGGTTGGGCGACGGGCTTTTGGAGGACTCTTCCCTAGAAGAATGCGGTTCGGACAGGATGCTACGTTTGAGGGGGGTGGGGCGTAGACAGGAAGTGCCTGAAGGCGGAGAGGGTTCTGTGTGTCTGTGGGCGGAGCAACGTGTTGAACCGCCCCTAGACGGCCTACAGGAAGCTCTGCGGCGGTGATGATTCAGCAGGTCGTATTTCAAGAAGTAGAACACCTCTTTAACCCCACAGCGCCGCTCCGGCTCCAGCGCCAACAGCCGACCAAACATGCGCAACGCATCGTCCGAAAACCGCCGCCATTGGGAGGGAACAACACCAGGAGGAAAGGCCCCACGCTGCCATCGCTGAAATTCCGAAAAGAATGCATCGCTAGGCAGCGCCGCTTCCCACGGAAAGTTTCCCGTCAGCATGCAGAACAGCAGAACTCCGAATGCCCACACGTCCTGGGTCGTCACCACCACGATTCCCTCCGATACCGAGGCTTGGCACACCTCGGCGGCCGTGTATGGGATGGTGCCGCTGATCCGCTTGATCCGGCTGCCTGCCCGCCGTGTCATTCCTAAATCTGCCAATTTCACACGTCGGCACTCGCGGTCAAAAAGCAGAACGTTTTCTGGCTTCACGTCCCGATGGACGAGACTCTTGCTGTGCATGAAGTCCAGAGCCAAACCCAGCTGCTGAACGCAGCGCTTGACCATCTCCTCCGGCAAACCGGCCTGGAAAGAGACGGAAACACAAATGCACAGTTTAGAGCAGAGGAGATACAGAGAAATACAGCACAAGCTCTTAATCTGTAAGAGAGTAAGCAGTTGACCTTGATCTACCTAGTTTTCCATAATCAAAAGCTGGATCATATGCATGCGCCTGTTGAACTCCACAGATGTCTGCAGAATTCAAATACCCAGAAAATGCAAAAAGTCTGGTTAAAGACTACAAACAGACAGTTGGTTTTCTATATTGTCCAAAAAAGAGGAAATATATACTCGTATATTCAGTTAAATATCTCAAAAAGATATATATATACATACAATACATATTCTCATTATTCTCCTTGATTCTTATTACTGTAATACAGTCATTTTATGAAAATCAGCATAAATTGTTGTAAACCAGGGATGTCCAACGTTTACTCGCTGACAGCTCTCAATCACATGACCACTACAGCCTGTGACAATCGTTTGTGTTTGTAGCAGAGGTTTCCAACGCAAACCACAGATTCCGTGGTGATTTAAACTCGTTTAAAGGCAGATGAATCAGTGCTGAGATTCTCAACAACACTGATGCAGAAAACAGGAGAGACATATGGCGGCAAATCTATGCCATTAATAAGCGAGCGCACCACTGATGCTGGCGCGCGCCGTAAATAACTTCCACAAGGTTTGTTTAGTCTGTGTTCCTATAAATTACAGGTTTCACCATGTTTGCAATTGATTTACAGTGTTACTAGTCATCAGTCCATTCACTATGATGTATATGAAAATTGATTCTTGTTTATTGAAAAGAAGTTTGTAATACATTCAATTCCAATTTTATTTTTGATGCGTTATTCTTTTTTCCTTTGTATTTGCAGGTCGTGTACTTGAATGCAGCAAATAACAACCGGGCCTCGACATCATACCAGTTCTTCTCAGAAGCAATCCAGGAATTTGGCACACTGTCAGAACAAGTACTGTAAAGAAAAACATTAGATTTTTTTTTCTGGAAATGTATAGCTTTTTTTTTCTTCTTTAAATCAGGGTCAAGGGAGACCAAGGACTGGAGGATGTACAGATTGCCAGGTTCATGTTTTCTTCAGGAGGCACTGACCAACATAGTTTCATATCTAGTAAAAGTGTCCATAATCAAAGGTAAAGTGATATGAGGTATGGTGACCCTAATTTAGTTACCCTTTCACCACACTACTGTTTATGTATTAATCTAAGTGGATTTTTAATTATGTATTTAACTGCTAAATCTTCCGGACATCAAAGAGCCATATCTAGACTGGGACATAACAGTCATTTTTTTTTATTTACCCCATATTTGTAGAAAAAAACTGATAAAGCAAACACAGTTCTTTGACAGGGAAATTAGGAGCAGTTGAATTCAGCAGGTGTTTGAGTGCCCTCAACTCACCCAAACTCAAAGGGGATTCAAATTCTTGAACAACAGCTCTGAAATCTAGCTTCTAGCTATAGCTTCTTTATTCTTTTTGTTTTCTGTCTATTTATTTATTATACAATTAACAAAAAGCAAAAAAGGCCTCTAACAGTCGCTTGCTCTATTCTTTTTCTATTCTATTTTGTTTTCTTTGTATTTATTATATAATTTTAAAAAGCAGGGTCTCCATACCTCATTTCTCTCGGATTGGTAAATTTTGTGTGTATCAGTCCAATCTGCCACAGCTGCTCTGAACTTCGATTGCCCGAAGATTCCAGGCTTCTGCAAATGTGTCAAAGTCTGCCTGAATTCTTGGGAGAAAAGTGAAGTGCACACTGAAAAGTGAAGTGCACTGATAAATCAAGCAATCCTTCTGCCTCCAGCAAGTGCTGAATGTCTGAATACTTGTTGAAATACCATGATTCTGACATCACACCAAATGCATTCAATCCTATTAGAAACACAGTAAAAATTGAAACAAATATAGGTTTAAAATCAGATCAGTTATTTATCAATAATTGTAAGATATTTTGTTACTTAAAAGTGACATTGACAAGCTACCTACAGATGTCTAAAGTTACTAAATTTAGGCCTAAATTAAATTTCAGACAACTGTACTTTATCTTTGATTATGGACACTTTTATTTACGGTGCGCGCCAGCATCAGTGTTGTGCTCGCTTATTAATGGCATAGATTTGCCGCCATAGAAACACTGTGCATCAAATATGCAGTTATACTTTTCAGTCCACAAATCACCAACGTTTACAATGGATTTACTGTAGTAACCGTAACTGTGGTATTGTGGCAGAAATGTAGGATATTCATAGCAAATTATATATTATTAATGTAGGCTAACTGAATGTAATGTAAGGTAGTAATGAAATATAGGCCAACTTACAGATATTTTTGTTATAAGCAATTTTGTGCTTTTCTATTTATACAAAATAAATGTGTTAATAGACTAAATACCATAAAGTGATTCTATATATTATAATTATTCAAACTTTTAAAGTTGTCAGTATTTACAGACAAAACTGAAGCTACTGTCGTATAGGGAGAAGCATCCGGCCCACCGGAGTGTCCACATCGTTGAATCTGGCCCCCTTTAAAAAAAGGTTTGGACACCTGTTGTAAACTTGCTTTTATTTTTTCTTTATTTAAAATAGAAATTAATTTTACTTAATTATTTTCATAAAAATGAATACATAATTGCATTGTTTATTTGTCTGTTGATTTTGTTGTTTAAAAAAAATGTAGTGCTATAGGTGTTAAACCAACAAATGTGTGATTTGCGATGTAAAGCTGGTCGTGTTAATAACGAGGTGCTGTGGTACCTGTGGTGGGATGATGTCGAACAGATCTCCCGCAGGTGCGTACTCCTGTCCGAACACATAGCTGTCCTCCGTCTCAAACAGCACGCTCAGAACTTTGATGATAAACGGGCTGCAGCCCAGCGCTGCTGTCAGGCTGTACTCACGCAGAAAACTGCGCAACTTCGTCTTGTTCTTACTCACGTACTTCAGAGCCAGCTTAGTACCTGCAAATACACAACATAAAGGTGAATGAAATATGATGCATCAAGACCACTATATTTGAACGTACACAACACTCTCAAAAATAAAGGTTCCAAAAGTGTTTTTTGCAGTGATGCCACAGAAGAAACACTTTATAGGTTCCAAAAAGAACCTTTCTGTGAACAGTTCTTAAACTGTTTTCAAGAACATTTTAATAGTCTAAATACACGTTTGCCACAATAAAGAACCTTTTGTGGAATGAAATGTTTCTATGGGTGTTAAGTGTTCATCATGGAAACACTGAGGTCAATAACCTTTATTTTTTAGAGTGAAGGGCAGTGTTGTTTTAGTATCATTGATATACTATGTTTAATTAATATTTTCAATTATTTCTGTTTTAATTTAATTTTAAGTTCTATTTTTGTGTGATTGTTATTTTTATTAGTTTTTAAAATGTCTGTAATTTTTATTATTTTTATTTCAGTTTCAATTATTTTATCTGAAATTAAATAAGTTTGTTTTTCTATATTTTATTGTATTTTATTCCAGTTTATTTAATTTTATGTTTATTTTATATCAAGCAAAGCTAAAAATCTTTATTGATATTTTTTATTTGTTTTTGTTTTTATATTTTTCTGTTTACTTTTCAAAGTTGTATTATTATTTATTATTTATTTTTTGTTTTTGTCATTTTTTATTATTTTTTTTTAATGGCATTTTTCTTGTTTATTTATTTATTATTTTATTATTAAAATAATAAAAAATAATATTTTGATTATTGATTTTATTTTGTTTCAGGTAAGGTTTATTTTAAGTAACAAAAATGTTTTTGTTTTTTATGCATGTAGTTTGTAGTAATTAACGATAATAACCCTTCACAAGGGTAAATGAGGTTTAATAGCTACAGCTTAGATTTTAGTGAACAGTGATCTAAATTTTGGCTTGTCTCACATAATTACATCCTAAACATTGAAATATGCATGCTAGTTTCATGGTGTCATTTTTGGTACTTGACAGCTTCCAAATCCATTCACTTCTGTTGCATGGAGAGGAGCAGCCAGGACATTTATAAAAAAGAGAATCGTAACGGCGCTACCTCATTTTCACACAGACTCACCCTGTGTCCGATGCACCACCAAGTCAACTTTGCCGTAGGTGCCCTTCCCTAAAGGAGCGATCAGCTCATACTGCTGTTCCAGCTCCGAGGCGGAGAGAGACGTGATTGACAGTGCCTGCATGTCCTCGACCGGAGCGCCACCCGTCCCGCTGCCCCGTCCCGCTGGGAGAACCCCCACCTGGGCACTGAGAAACACACACTAACATTTGAACACAAACTCATTTCAAGAGGAATTGCATCCTAGCGAGGAACTCTCTCCTGGTATTATAGAGCTCCTTGATGTCGTCATTTGTCTTTCTCTGTTTCTTCTTCTTCTTCTCTCTCTCTCTCTCTTTCTCTCTCTCTCTCTAGCATCTGTGTCCTCTTTTCTTTCCTCTCGTCAGCACTCTACCTACACTCTATTTCCCTAGCCGTGTACCTGGTTTGACGCTCTCAGACGAGGCAGTCAAATCTTTGTGAATATTTCAACAACAGCAAAGGGCACTAACTGAATCACGCAGTGACCTAGAATGAGGCCTCATGTTATCAGCATCATGCATAGTGACAGCGCACCGAAACAAGAGCCTCCTGCACAAACACAACAACAACAGATGACGATGAAGATGCCGTACGACCTTAAGATGACCTACCAGAAGTTCTGATGAGCCGAACCCCTGCTATCCTGCCCACTTTAACCCCTGACTGAGAAACAAATGAGAAATTGATTCAGGAACATTCTCATTTTCTCTAGAGGTCATTGCCAGCCTTTGATTTCTACTGCATTAAACCACTAGCCGCTCTGCCTGGCCATTCATTCAGCTCAACCGGTAGAGCAAAAGCCAGAAATTAGAAATGGTCTCAGTTTTAGTTCATGAGTTGGAATTTGAATTGATTAACATACTGGATATTGAATTGGAATGACAGGAAAAGGAACTGCAATTCAAAGAAATTCACATGAATCCAGCAAAACAACAAATTGGGCAGGAACTTTCCATCTTATAAAATGTAATCATGTTAATTAGCTCCTTTATAAAGACTTTGCCTTTTTAAATTAGAGTATTTGGAGAAATGCAGTGTTTTTTCCACTACAATTAAAGACATGAATTTGTTATATAATAACATTTATTATATATTAATAATGTATATTATGAATATAATATATTAATATTGACATTTTATGTAAAACAATAAAAATAAAGCTAATTTATACATGTAAATTATATATAAAATAGTTATTATACATAAAGAAATATTGCAAATAATTGCAAATTAAATACAATTTTCTATAAGTGGCATGAAAAAAAAAAAATCTGGAAATTGTCCATATGTTTTTGTGTATGATAACATATGGGTAATTCATACTGAAAAATGTAATTTATTATTTAAAACTACATATAAAGTGGTTTCTTGGCATTTTATTCTATATGATGCCAGTTGTATGAAAATTAATATTTAAAAATCTAATTTAAATGTATATAAATGAAATTGCAATTGCATATTCAGTTCTGCATAGACTTACGCTAGCAACACCAAAGTCATGGGTTTGATCCCCAGGGAATGAGCTGTAAAATCATCTGCTTCATGAAATACAAATAATGTAAAATATACATGGTCAGACTGAATGTAAATCTCAGACCCAGTGTGAATTCTTCAATTCATTTTTTCTATATTGATGTATCGTAAAAGATAATTGCCTTCTTTAATAGATGAAAAAATCTGTTCCTCACTGACCCTATTAGGTCAACACCTGAAGGTGACCTTTGACCTGACCTCCCTATCAAATCACATTAAATTTCGTACACAATATACAAGCATGCAAACGTAACTGCATCAGCATTGCACAAAAAAATCTGCTTTATAATAAAACAATTCTAATTTTTAAATTCATTCTCATTCCATTGCATTTTTTATTTTATTTTATTAATTTAAATATTTGACCACTTTTTACAACTCTCTTTCGCCTTCCTTTCTTTTTTCACCTTATTTGTTGTCTGTTTTTGTACTTCATATGCTTTAGTGTTATTATAACGATCACGCCTACAGTGTCTGACCCTGTAAACATCAACAACAACAACAAAAGCGCATGAACACACGATGTGCCCAACAGCGCAAAACAAACAGTTCAGCACAGCAAGTGAGCCAAGCGTCTCCAAACAAAAGAAATCAATAGACAGGTCAGTGATGAGCTGGATGAAGGAGAACTCCAGGACGCTCCTGAACTCACCTGCCCGTGCCCTGCTGTCTCTCTCCCTCATGTTCCTGCATCCAAACGCCGCGTCCTGATCTCAACCCGGCTAGAAATTCATCCCTCGTCCGCTGAGCTTCCAAAAAACCAGGATGCTCTGTTAAAATAAATGCTCTACATCCTGCACTCATGTGGAAAAAGCACAGTCCGTTTCTGCCATCCGTCTGGGTGTTTTCTGCTGTCTTTGTGTGCTCCTGAAGGAAGCCGCTGGAGCACGAGGAGCTGGTGTGTGTGTGTGTGTGTGTGAGAGAGAGAGATGGAGGGGAGGGGGTGCATGCGTGCGTATCTATGCGTGAATGACCTACTTCATTGCGTTTCCGCTCTCGGATGCTGGAGGAACGGCGTGTCTGTGTCTCGCAGCATCCAAGCAGGGTCCCTTTAGGGATGTCAGATGCGCTCGTCCAGCGGCCAGTCTCTTGTTCCCCTGTTCACATGATCACAGAGCCCCTCGAGCCAGCAGCGTCCCGTCATTCAAGCTACATTTTCACCCCCGATTTAATGCAGAACATTAAAGTTATTTTTAGATCTGCTTTGCATGACATTCAAGCACATTTTTCACCCAAGTTCTCATTCCTGTGCACCCTTAATGCATGTTATTGAGATGCTATTATAATATATATTTTAAATATTATAGTATTATTTATTGATATTTTGAATGTTTACATTATTTTCTGTTTTCTCATATTTTCTTGTAAAAGTTGTGTTTTTGTCAATTTTATTAGATTTTTTTTTTAAATGTCTATAGTTTTGTGGATTTTATTTATTTTGTTTGTTTGCTTTTTTAATGGTTTTTATATTTGATTTCATTTTAGTGCAAAAATACAAGTTTTATATAATAATATTATATAGAAATATATTTTATATATACATAAAGAAATATTGTAAATTATTGTAAATTTAATAACATTTGCTACAGGTGACATTACAACATATAAAATGAATGTTGATGGAAATGTGACCCTGCAGCACAAAACCAGTCATAAGCAGCACAGGTATATTTGTATCAATATAGCCAACAATACATTGTAAGGGTCAAAATTATCTTTTATGCCAAAAATCATTAGGATATTAAGTAAAGATCATGCTCCATGAAGATATTTTGTAAATTTCCTACGGTAAATATATCAAAACTTCATTTTTGATTAGTAATATGCATTGCTAAGAAATCTTCAAAAGGCGATTTTGTCAATATTTAGATTTTTTTGCACCCTCGGATTCCAGATTTTCAAATAGTTGTATCTCGGCCAAATATTGTCCAAACCATACAGCAATGGAAAGATTATTTATTCAGCTGTATAAATCTGAATTCCCCAAAATATAAACTTTTAACTTTTTATTTATTTTTTTGTATTATATTTTTAGATTTAATAAAATGGTGGTGGCGCAGTGGATAAGACACATGCCTTTGGTGTGAGAGACCCGGGTTCGAATCCACTGTGAGACACCAATGTGTCCCTGAGCAAGACACTTAACCCCTAGTTGCTCCAGAGGCGTGCGACCTCTGACATATATAGCAATTGTAAGTCGCTTTGGATAAAAGCGTCAGCTAAATGAATAAATGTAAATGTAATGATAAATGTAGATTTTCTATTCTTGTATATATATATTTTTTTTTGTTAATTATTGTTAAAGTTTTGATCATTTTGTTGTGTTTTTGTCATTGTTATTAGATTAGTTTGTTTTTTAAATGTCAATATAGTTTTTATCATTTTAATTTTTTTCTTATTTTCTTATTTATTATTTTAGTACATCATTAAACTAAACGGAAGAGAGACACATTGCCTTCGCAACTAGTTTAAGTTTAAGATTTTTAAGATTTTTTTTTTTCAG
This sequence comes from Barbus barbus, assembly GCF_936440315.1. Lineage (NCBI taxonomy): Eukaryota > Metazoa > Chordata > Actinopteri > Cypriniformes > Cyprinidae > Barbus > Barbus barbus. The sequence continues at coordinate 23,101,271 of NC_136722.1, read as the reverse complement.
TTAAAGTTTATTTTATTTCAAGTAACAAAAGCTTTTTATGGTCTTAGTTTTGAATAATAACCCAGAATGTTTCATTTTTGTTTTTTCTCTCATTCTCAATAATCTCAATGATTATATTCTCATGTAATACAGTAATGAAGTTCATTTTTATTACTACAATGGAGCACAACAAATACTATCATGGTTTGACCTTGTCACAGCCAGTGGCTGGTGTGCCCTTGATAGCCACCAGAGGACACAATTTTGCATCATTGTTTTTTTTTTTTTTCTGGACTTCAATTCCCATCACCCTTTGCACTGATTATTGTTTCATTACCTCCAGCTGTTCACTTTGTCAGGTTTCTTTGTGTTTTCGGATTCTGTGTTGTGGATTACCTCTTGCCATGTCTTTTTTTTTGCTCTGTTTTTTGATCTTTGTATTTGTAAGAATAAAGCTGCACTTGGATCTGTTATTTTCTGTTCCCTAGTCAATCTGTGACAGACATTCATTGGTTTAAAACCTAATCGAAATGATGACATCACTATGATATTTACATACTAAAATTTTTTTATTATATTAAATCTGAAATCATTATAGAAATGAATATTATTATAAATGTGGAACATAATTATTATTATGTAGTAATTATTATATATTTTATAGTATTATTATATATAATAATCTTATGTAAACATAAAAATCCCTTTATCGGTGGCTGTTTTGTCAATGTGCTCGGGGATTCAGAAAATGAATAGCATCACGGTTACAGTCTGCTGAACTGTACTGCTCACAGCCTGTGTTTCGCATGCCACTGCTTGTGTGCTGGAGGAGCGTAACATCACGTGTGGCTCTCCACAGAGGCCCGTTTGTCTCGCTCTCCGTCACTCTTCCTGTTGTCCTGCCTGTCGTCCCTCCTCAAAACAAATCTGAAGATATATGAAGGAAGGCGTCTGGTTTATAGACCTGTGTTTATGAAATCATTACGAACTGAACACCTCAGACGCGCTCAGCAGGTATTTGAAGATCTTCCCAGTCCTGTAATCGCTGAATATCCCTGATCCGGAGCCCTTGACTGCCTTCCAAGTGCATTCAGAAGGTCACGGATCTCTCGAGAACAAAATCTCCTGGCATTTCTGAAGAGACATGCCTCCAGCACGTCTGTTGTCTTCTTCATCTCCTGCGACATCATCAAATTACCAGAAGACAACTGTGAAGTTTCACGCTGAATATCATTGCTGTATTCTGTTGCTTAGATTTAATTATATGAAAGCCTTAATTACCCACCTGAGGTTTGAGTGACAGGCGTTGAAGCCTTGATAAAAGCCTGATGGGACCTTTCTTTGTTCATCAGCTTTAAAAGTTTTCCTCAAAAATCAATCTGAACAGCTTGTTTAGAAGGAAAAGTACTTGTTTTATTACTAAACACTCATTCAGAGCAGTCCGATATTAACTAGGGAGTTTTATGAGTCATCTGAAATTCTGAAGAGACTGATGATGACATTAGAGACTAATGTACACAACCCTGATATAAATATCTCCGACCGCTTTCACCCTTTCAGCGCGTCATTGTGAGGCAGGATGTCCTGCAGGCAGAGGGCTTTGTAATAAGGGCACTGGCTCTGTCTATATCTGTAGTTTTGCAGGTCAGGTGCGACTCAAATTTATCACCTTGATGGTAATAAAACAGATCCTAAATCCAACCTGCCAATAAGAAAAAGCACCTAGTAACCACACATCAACAGGTTTGACCGTTATATAATGTTCCTGGTCAATTTGACCTGCAACACATTTTAGAGCTGACACAAATATTGGTTAAGCTAAGATGTTATCTTGAAATTGTGTGACTATTTCTCATTTAGGGTCATGAACGTGCTTGCAAAGTGTTGTGAAATGTGTGTGTGTGGGGGGCTATATATATATATATATATATATATATATATATATATATATAGTGGCATGCGAAAGTTTGGGAACCCCTTGCAGAATCTGTGAATAATTTTAACAAAATAAGAGAGATCATACAAAGTGCATGTTATTTTTTTTATTTAGTACTGTCCTGAGTAAGATATTTTACATAAAAGATATTTACATATAGTCCACAACATACAAAAATAGCTGAAATTATTAAAATAACCCCCTTCAAAAGTTTGGGAACCCTTGCTTCTTAATACTGTGTGTGGTTACTTGGATGAACTATGGCTGTTTTTTTTATTTTGTGATGTTTGTTCATGAGTCCCTTGTTTGTTCTGAACAGTTAAACTGAGCACTGTTCTTCAGAAAAATCCTCCATGTCCGGCAGATTCTTCAGTTTTCCAGCATCTTTTGTATATTTGAACCCTTTCCAGATTGTGAGATCCATCTTTCCACACTGAGGACAATTGAGGGACTCAAACACAACTAAATGCATAAGATTGTAAATTTATTGTCTTATATATATATATATATATATACTGTGTGTATATATATATATATATATATATATATATATTCTACTTTTTATGTATTTTGTTGTCATTTTCTCTACCTTCTGAGGGCATTTACATTTATGCATTTGGCAGACACTTTTATTCAAAGAAATATGTGTTGTGTCAAAAAAGTACTTAAAAAAAACAATAATAAAAAACAATTAAAAACAAAAATTTACATTTATATAAAATATATATATTTAATATAACATATATATTAAAATACTATTTACAATATTAATTTATAATATATGTCCTTATTTTGCTCTTTTGTAATGTGTGAGAATTATTAATGTTAAAGTTTTTTTTCTTTTTTTTTTTTTTTTTTTTGGTGAATTGTATTGAATCCAATTAGGCTCAATTAGACCCAGAACATCACGCTCGTACCAGGGAAATTTGACATAATACCACACAGGGTTACACCCAGAACACTTTAGGAACTGCATTGCAATCCCGGTGGTGTGTTTTGCATGGGCAGACGCTGAAGGAGAAGTAAAAATCGGGTTGTATTTGCTCTCGGGTGGGCTCGGCTGTCTCTGAGTAATTGGATTTTCTTTTTCACGGTCTGGTCATTTTCAGCCGAACTCTCTGAAGGTCTTCTCCTCTGCCTCTGTCGGCTTCTAACAAGACAGTGGCTACATCCTAAGATATTACATCTTATTTACTACCAAAGAGAAACTGCAGGCCTGACACGGATTGCTTGAGGGTTTTGTCTGTGATCTGCCGTTTGAGCTGGATGTGGGCTGTTTGTTCTGCTAATACTGTCTAGTGATGGTCAGAGGAAAGGGAGAGTTGGACAGGAGCAAATAATAGCTTGGAGTGTGAGAGAAGGGTATTTCTGTGTAAATGCCAGAGCTATATTGGCTAAAATACTTGGCTTGTTTACACAAATCAGAAAACTGTGCTGAAATGTGAAAACGATAGAGTTGGATGCTGCCATCTAGTGGTTCAGGAAGAGTATTTCAAATCACAAGTAAACGTTCGAGTCATTGTAGCGAATCGGTTCGTTTGAACAGTTCATTTTAATGCACTGGTTGACAGAATGATTCAAGATTTAAGATTTTTATTTGTCACATACACAATTATACAGGGTATAACCAGCAGTGAAATGTAAGTCAGGTCTGCTCCAAGGACAGTGCAATTATAAAGTATACAAATATTAAGAAAAAGAAAAGTAGAAAAAAAAATAAAAATAAAATAAAATAAAAGATAAAAAATATAAATATAAATGTGCAGGTCAGTATGTTGTTGACTTAAATAGTAATAAAGAGGAATGTGCAAAAAAGTTGTACAGGGTATTTAAATAGCAGCAATATGAGGTAGAGAAAAATGATGAATAGCTTATTGATATAGTGATATTTACATGGAGTCAAGTGATGTTATGACACAGAGTTAGAGTTTAGGAGCCTGATGGCCTGGGGGAAGAAGCTCCTCCTAAGTCTATCAGTGTTTGCCATCAGGCTACGGAAGCGCTTACCAGATGGAAGCAAAGTGAATAGTCGGTTACCAGGGTGATTAGAGTCCTTGATGATTTTAACAGCTCTATTTTTGCAGTGTTTGAGGTAGATGTCCTGCAGAGAGGGGAGAGCAGACCCTGAGATGCGCTCAGCTATAAGCGCACAACTCTCTGTAGTGCTTTGCAGTCCTGATTGGAGCTGTTTCCATACCACACTGAGATGCACTGAGTCAATACACTTTCTATGGTCCCTGAATACAAAGTTTTCAGGATTGCTGGTGAGACCCTGAATTTCCTCAGCTGTCACAGATGGTACAGTCTTTGCCTGGCTTTCTTAACCTGTGTTTGGATGTGTGTAGTCCAAGTCAGGTTCTCGGAGATGTTTACACCGAGGTACTTGAAGCTACTCACCCTCTCCACAAGGGTCCCACTGATCATAAGATGATCATAGATGTGGAGCTGTGAGAGGACACGCAGTCATGCGTGTAGAGAGAGTAGAGCAGGGGACTCAGGACACAGCCCTGTGGGGCTCCTACGTTCAGAGTGATGGAGTTTGAGGTGAACTGGCCAACTTTCACCACTTGAGGTCTGCCAGTGAGGAAATCTTGAATCCAGTCACAGAGTGAGGAGTTTAGGCCGAGGTCTGTGAGCTTAGATGCCAGCTTGATGGGGACTATAGTATTGAAAGCTGAGCTATAGTCAATGAATAGCCTTTCAAAAGCTTTTCAAGTCTTTCAAAAACCTTCATGACTATAGAAGTGAGGGCAACTGGGCGATAGTCATTCAGGCAAGAGGGTTTATTGTTCTTTGGCACAGAGAACAATAAACAAGAGGGTTGCATTGACAATCCAACACAATGGGCAGCCCATTGAAACTTGTAAATAACTCATGAACTAATAAAGTTACGTTGAAACCAAGCACACCATTGTTTTTCTTGTGACATTACCAATAAGTTTGATGTGTCATGGCCCTCTTCCTATTGGAAAAACAAAAGTTGTATCCAAGATGGCCGACTTTTAAATGGCCACCATGGTCACCACCCATCTTGAGGAGTTTGCCCCCTCACATATACTAATGTGCCACAAACAGGACTTTAATATCACCAACCATTCCCATGTTATTACGGTGTATCCATATAAATGGCCCACCCTGTAGAATACCTCAATACTCTCTACTCTATTCTTTACGATTTCATAATGAAACAAGTCTAGCCTAAACAACTAGCTTTTAAAGGTACAGCATTTGTTTATTTTCCATTAATTAATAAAAAGTATTATAATAACAACAAAACAAATATGATGAACACTCACATGAGATGAAGTACTCCATTCGCATTTTGTGGTCTTGAGAAAGCTGGTTTAATCTACATGAAGGGTGGTCTGCCCTCATGGCGGCTGCCATGTTGAGACTGTTATTGAAACTTTATTGCAGAATAAATTATTTGTGACAAGTACACTTTTGATTAGGCTAGACTATTTCTACCATAGCATTAAATTTTTTTTTGCGTGAAGCTACATCCATGCCAACAGGAGACAGTCCAACACACTGTTTTACTGATCAGTAAAACAAACTTAATATCCACAATCCAACTAAAATATCAAATAAAATCCCACCCAACTTTTTTCTTCATAGAATATCCCGAGTCACCCAGAAATATGTCATATTATGGCAGCAAATATAATACTTTACATTAACATAGAAGTCTGGATAATAAAAGTTGCTTGCAGAAAAATACACTCACCATTGGTTGAGCCAACGTTGTTCAGGGGTTGTTCATGCATTTTGTTCTGTGTAAACATGTGCTAGTCAGTTGTTTTTGACACTTGTGCTTGTGTCTTTTTTAGCGTCTCGCACATGAAACTGTATTCTAAAGATGCAATGCCTAAGTTGCAAAAAGTAAAACTTGTAAGACGACATGTCTAGATGCAAAAACACATTCTGTGTGAATGGCCCCTCAGGCTGGTCTTGATGTTCAAACAGTGAAGCACAATGTTTTCATAGCACCACAGAGACAGTTTTTACGCACAAAATGACATCACCTTTAAGAATTGATAGCACAACACTTTCATTGTCATGTCATAAAAACTTTATTTTTCATAATACATTTTCAACTTAATCAAGTCAAATATTTAACATCATAAAATACCATTATCTCACAGTAGCATTTTTTTCCTGAATGATTAGCTGTATGTTTTGTGATCCTGCTGGACATGTTAGTTTTGATCAGCGATAAAGCCGGTGTCGCCGCGGAGGTGCTGGTCCTGGAAGGGCGAGGGACCCTGATCCCGTGTCTTGTCTGAAAGAGCAGGAACAATTTAGTTGGTGCACTTAACCTGTTTGAGCACCAGTAATGCACCGTAAGGTCATCAATAAACTTCTTATTGTGAAATGTTTAGTTTTTTATATATATAAAGAAATGATTTGAAACATTCAGTCATTTTAAGTGACTTAAGTGATTCATTAGATGAGATGTGTATGCATGTCTCACCTGTTGTCGTCTGGTAGGAGATGTTATGTTGTGTTAGGAGTGATTGCAACCGCTCTATCTCTGCTCGCTGCTTTTCAAAATCCTGTGGAAAAAAAACAAAAAGACGTTGAATTCACAAGCAAATCTAAAGCTGAGCACATCGCATGTAAAATATTTAGACCTAAATTTAAGAATATATTTGGATACATTTTGAAATATAAAATTTTGCATTAAAAATGTCCATTTATTTTTTTATTACACGGTTAACATAAACTAATAAACAAAATGTGATGCATATTTGTCATTCATACATGAATGAAACATCCAATTTGTTCCAAACATTATAACTGAATATTGCTTGTTCCACAGTAAGCCACATTTAACTAAATATATTTTTGACAAAGAACTGATTCGAAGCAATGTGAATAAATGCAATTAAAAAATATGATGAAATAAAATTAAATAAATGCAAATAGTTAATAATAAGCTATTTCATGATTTTTCTGATTGCTTGAGGTGAGTGCTACCGGTTTCATGTTTGTATGACTGACAAATATTCATCACATTACGTTTATTAGTCTGTTTAAAACTTTGAAATCCAAATGGATGGACATGTTATATGCAATACATAAATCTTAAATTTAGGACTAAATATTAGTCTGTCTGACCTGTGTGCACTGCTCCAGACTCTGATGTGTGAGAGACATCGTGCTCTCCTCTGCTTTCGGCTGTTGAGCTTTTCTCAGGAAACCAGCCTCTTCAAACAGCTCCTTCAGCAGCGTATTATAACCCTGAACACACACAAACGTCTATTATTATGATATTCTCAGATGCATGAAGATTATAACATTGTGTTTGTGTGTCACCTGTTCTGTGATGAGATCTTCATATCGAGCTTGAGCAATTTCATCCCACTCCTTCTGCAACGCCTCACTTAAAACCGGATACACTGAAACACAAGTGAACAATCAGACATGGTTTATTGTAGATAGGTGTTAAACTAACAAGTGGGTTCGTATTTTTTATTTTTTTTTAATCACATGACATTAACTCACCCAAGAGGGAGTGTGAATGGCAAACTAATGGCGTCTCAAATATCAGTGAATAAACACACGTCTGAGGCTCTGAAACACTCGTTAGTTTACTGCTATTCCCACAGACCAGGAGAACCTTGAATATAGACATAACATCTCAACATACATCACATGTCACCATTTAATGGCAGAAAATATGCATACAGATACAGCTACATTCAAAACTTATCCATAAACTCACATTACAGTTAACACGAAGACAGTATGTTTATGTAATACAGACCTTGGTCTGTCTGTTCTTGTTTCCGCATGAATCTCCTTCTCGCATCCACATGCCAGTAAACGTGTTATTCTGAATCTCCCATTCCTGCCAAATACTACACATGCACATATAGATTTCACATATGCAGTTTTAAGCTAAACTAAATAGAAGAAAGCATAATTAAAACTTTACCCTAGTATACCGCTGTATGCATTCCATCTGAAGCTCTGTTCATGCTGAGTCACATTATGAAATGGACAAAATACGTATTTGTATCTAAAAAAGCCAAGAAAAAATCAGTTTCTTTTATTTGCACACAATTACTTTTATGGAAGCTGGTTTCTGCCATCGGATTAAAAAAAAAAAGATAATTGAAAAAATTTCACAATTTTGAAAAAATAAAATAAATAAATCAGAATAAATCAGAATTGTGAGATAAAAAGTACTTTTTTTGATCAAATGGCAGAAACAAGCTTCTATACATATTCTTTCATGACAAAGTAAAAAAACAAAGCCATAATGCAATCAACATTGTTGATCCTGTATAGCTCAGACACGGGCTAGTTGCCACGCTTCACTTCAGTAAATATGGTGAACATTTCCACAATAATTGCAGGACAAAAAAAAAAGTTTTGCTCTTTAGCTGGGCATATTGTCACAACAGAAACTTCCTGTAAAATTTAATTAGTAAAACAAATATGAAATGCAAAATAAATCATGAAACCGTAACAAAAAGTATCTGTTTTGACCAACAAATATGGTAATGAACAAATTGTGTGAATTTTTACATTTTAATTTTACATTTAAAACACACGTGACAACTTGAAAACAAACATTAATGTATTTAAACCTCATAGTTACTGAGATACTGCCTCTGTGACAACTAGCCCCAGTCTCTCCTATATGCAAGTGAACATAAGTTTAGAATAAAGGCATTTATTTTGAGGATATATGCTTATTAAATCTGGCTTTTCGATGGTTTTTAAAGTTGTGCCGATATTACTGACGTGTCTTGAATGTAGTTGTAGCACTTCCCTGCCAGTCTGTGCAGATGTGGAGGTCCAGACACTGGAGACGGGCTGATCTTCGCCTGCAGTCGATTATTCTGAGACACAAGCTGATTATTCAGCCTGAAAATACAAAGTGAGAAGAATATGAAGATTCAGAGTCTGTTGTATGAACACATCTTATATTTGCTGGACACCTCACCCAAAAGTATTAGGTTCCTCCACTATCTTCATCTTCCCTCCTGATGTGACAGCCACTGAAACACCACAAAGGGATACTGATATTATTATTATCAACCAAACCCCCTAAAAACAACACAAAACCTGTATGTAAAGCCTTAAAGAGGCTTTTGAGGACTTTCACATTGAGCAGTTTTAGTTCCGCATGCAACTGTATTGATCTAATAATGCAATAAAAACAAGTCTCCATCTATAACACTTACCCAGTGCTGTCAGATACAGGCACAGTTTTAAATATTCACACTCCATAACTCTTCAAATAGTGGGATTTGTGAGGAAAAACTACATTTCTTTCTTATCTCTGGTTATGTGACAGAACTGAAAACATTACCGATGGGAAGATGTTATGTTTAATGAACGTGTTGCTTGCGAAATGCATCAATTATTGAGAAAATATCTTACATTTAACACATATGCGACATAATCACATTTAATTGACCTAAACGTGTCCCGTTCGCGGTTTAATTTATACACAAAGACGATATATTCATTAAAACGTTCGTGAAAATCGGAGAGGCGGCGATAGCAGTAAACCAAAACATTATTATGCTGCATTTCCGGGTGTAATTCTGTCTAAAATAAAAGTCCTTTTCCGTTTTTTTACTTAATTCGATAATTATGTGACTGCTTTGTATAACTGGTTCATAATTTTGTGTTTAAAATTTACATTTCTATCCTATGACCTAAACTAAAGCAAAATGATTTTTTTATTAATATTATTAAAAATACATTAGCGTCTTTTGTTTTACTAACAGCCATTTTTTATTACGTCACCGTGTTTTTGTCTCAACAGCGTGTCTGAATAAATCTTTAGGATTTGACCTAAAAGAATATAATCAATTAGAATTTATGCCTTGGTTTAGTGTAAAGTAGATGCATTACTGGTGTGCTGTAAGATGTAAGGTGGTTAAATAGGGCGTAAAACCATTACACACGCGTGAAAGTCAAAGTTGTTCCTAAAAACAAAAGTAAGGTGGGTTTCAGACATGGGACGTAAAAAACAGGGTAAATGTGAGCGACCGGTTCACAAGGGCAAAGACACACGGCACAGGATGAAGGGGAAATCATTAGAAACTTTCACAGAGGAGATGCATGAGGCTCTGCAAGGTCTGTGATAGATAGGTCATATGGATGAATGTAGAGGAAATGTAATCTTTTTTTAAACATATGAGTTTAGGTTCATGTCATAAAGTGAATTACTCTCAATTGTTTTTTGTAATAAAGCTTGACAGATATGAGTTATGCATAATGAAGTTGTGTGTGTGTGTGTGTGTTTCAGCCAGTGAGAATGCGGATTCAGAGGCCGCAGGGGGTGTGAAGTTGCCCTGTCAGCTGGCCATGTGGGATCTGGGTCACTGTGACCCGAAACGGTGTACAGGACGGAAGCTGGCCAGGAAAGGTTTTGTGCGCTGCCTGCGACTCAACCAGCGCTTCAATGGCCTGATACTCAGCCCGATGGGAACCAAATACGTTACACCTGCAGACAGGTGGGCCACAGGAAGCATTTTCACAAAATCATTATTTGTTCATTCACACTTAACATACACAGACAAACAAGCATCAATATATAATCTATCTAACATCTCAGAGGTCTAAAATTATTACATCTCTAATTTTATAGTAATGCTCAATAGCGAATCTCATCCCAACATTTATGTACACTACCGTTCAGAAGGCTTTTTATAAAAATCTTACTATTTTCAGTCAGCAAGGATGGATTAAATTCACCAAAAGTGACAGAAAAGGTACAATTTCAAGTAAAAAAGAAAAATGTAATTTGATAATAAATGCTGGTCTTTTGAACTTTCTATTCATCAAAGAATCCGTTTACAATATCAATACTAATACAAAATATTTCTTGAGCATTTCTGATTTCTGAAGGATCATGTGACACTGAAGACTGGAGTAATGATGCTGAAAATACAGCTTTGCATCTTACATTTTAAAGTGCCCCTATTATGGGTTATAAAAGGCTCATATTTTGGTTTTGGGAGTCCCCAACAACAGGTTGACAGGCATGCAATGTCAAAAAAACACTTTCATTGTCTTATAATATGCATTTAGTTTTACCTTATTTGCTCATTGACACCCAAACGATTCGTTTAACAATTTATTTTTCCAAACCCCTCCTTTGCGTGATGCTAATATGCGGTGATTGGTCTAATTTCCATTGCATCATGCCTGCAATGCCTGATAAAGCCAGTAGCCCCTCACTGCAGAACAAAGATCCAGGGGGCGGGGTTGTATCCACATCTAGGGGGTGGAGATGGGTAGGTTTAGGTCTGTGGGAGGAGTTGGATCTAGATCCAACTAGGCCCCCTGGATCTTGTGTTCTGCAGTGAGGACCATCTCGATAAAGCAGTGTTTGTGAGCACAGTGCTGCTTTGTGTACAGCATTACCGGGGGAAACCGCTATTTTTACCGCTCTAAAAGCAGCACCTAGTGGCAAAGAATGAATATGCATTTTCATTCAGACCAACAGGAAAAGACCAACAAGTGGGCGGGCAATATGCTAATGTTTCATGTCGACTTCAACATGAAGGCTTGGAATTCGTTTTAAAAACGACTCCTTTCAATGATTCAGAGTCGACTCTTTCTTTTGAGAGACAATAACTTTATACACGGTGCACTTTTAGATTTAAAACTTTGCAGGATGTTTTTATTCACTTAGAGCTGTGTTACACACTGCATGAAAGGTCATTTTCAAAAATCCATAATAGGGGCACTAATAGGGGCACTTTAAAGTATATTCAGATAGAAAATTGTAATAATATTTCATATTTTTACAGTATTTTTGATCAAATTAATACAGCCTGGTAAACAGAAGAGACGTCTTTCACAAACATTAAGAAATCTTATGGACCCCTAAACTTTTGGTAGTGTAGATAAAAATGAAAAAACATTTGTCTCAGTATTTAATTTTATAATATTCTTAATTTGTAGGGCGATTGTGGCACAGGGTGGTCTAGCCGTGATTGACTGTTCATGGGCGCGACTCGAAGACACGCCTTTCAGCAAAATGATTGGCTCACATCCGAGGCTTTTGCCGTATTTGGTCGCAGCAAATCCTGTAAACTACGGAAAGCCGTGCAAGCTGTCCTGCGTCGAGGCTTATGCCGCCACCTTCTGCATTGTGGGTAAGCAGCTCCCAGCTATAGATTTCTATATCGCTGCTATCCTGTCTTATGGGTTTTGTAAGTCTGTATGCTATTTTTTCAACTTTCTATTTATCAAAGAATCCTTAAAAGATTTCACTTCTTTCACAAAAATATCAAACTGTTTTTAACATTGATAATAATCAGAAATGTTTCTTGAGCAAATCAGCATATTAGAGTGATTTCTGAAGGATCATCTGGAGTAATGATGCTGAAAATTCAGCTTTGATCACAGAAATAAATTACATTTTCAAATATATTCACAAAAAAAACAGTTGTTTGACATTATAATAATATTTGACAATATTACTGTTTTAACTGTATTTTTGATCAAATGTTTAGCCGTGGTGACTATAAGAGATTTCTTTTAAAAACATTTTAAAAATCTTACCGACCCAAAATGTTTTAATGGTAGTGCAGTTAAATGACAGCAATTGAGATTAAATAGTGCAAATTTGCTAGATGTTGACATGTGAATGTGTTTCTCTGTGATGATGCATCAGGATTTCGTGACCTTGCTGTACTCCTCCTGGGGAAGTTTAAGTGGGGCTTGGGATTTTTGGAGCTAAATAAGACTCTTCTAGAGCGTTACGCTTCCAGCCAATCAGAAGAGGAACTACTGACTGTGGAGAAAGAGTATCTCAGTGCCGCCCCTCAGGAAGAGGATTTAGGTACGGTTTGATGATTTAAAATAGTCAAATGTACTGTAAGTGTTTTGGAAATATTAACTTTGATGTTTTTTCTATGTGTGTGTGTTTATTTCAAAATTTGTCCAGATCCTTTCGATGTGGACTCAGGAAGAGAATTTTTTAATCTCAACAGACCAGTCCAGTGAGACTTTTCCTTATTCTGTTATAAATTTATGTTTGAATGTTAAAATATTTAATTTGCATTAAAATGAGAGTCAGCTGAAGTAACCCATGTGTGTTTGTACACTCAGGGCTGAGGACGATGACAGTGACGAGACATCAGAGGAGGAAGATGATGGTGAGGAGGAAGTACAGAAGAGTAAAGAGGAAGATGATGGAAGAGATGAGGAGTCTTGAGTTGTGTAATCTCAAAATGTAACATTTGGGGAAGAAGGATGTTCAGTCACTGATTTAGTAACACTGACCTTCACTTGACATGAGCAAACTTCTGTTTTCTGCGTGTTTGCAGATATGGAACTAGTAAGTTAACAAAACCAGAGTAATCAGGTGCTGTAGTCATGTTTTCAAAAAGCAAATTCCCCAAAGACGCTTTATAATGTGCAAAATGTACTATTTGTTCACGAGAAGAATCTTCTCAAAATGTTATAACATTTATTATTGCAAAAAAAATTTGACTTCTTTATAAGCAGAAGAAAATGTTTAAATAAATATTAAATGGCATTTGCTGCATTTGAGTGTGGTTTACAAGCTGTTTTACAAATTGGAGTGCCGCATTAAATCCAGTCTGCATATTTTATTTATTTGCATGTATATCTATTGGGGCTGATTACCACATGCATACATTATTGTATATACTACTCTAAGGCAAGGATTTTCAATATTTTAGACCCAAATATGATCATCCCTGAGGGACCCCATCCTAAAATTAAATAGACAGCTATATATTTTCATGTATATAGGCCCAATTTATATTGTGAAAATTTGTATTATACATATGTTTAAAATATATTTAGTATTAAATATTTTAATAATTTTCTACTAACTATAACTTATTATTTATATTATATTTAAATTGATAAAATTTAGATTTTATTCATTTATTTTATTTTGAAACAATTTAGTTTAATTTTATATAATAAAATGTAATTTTATTTATATTATTATGTTCATTAATGTTTGTTATTTATATAATGTGTATTTTTATTTTTTTCATTTTAATTCTATTTGTTTATTTATTCACATTTTTAACACCGTTTTCTCTCTATATTTTCCCTAGACTTCCCGGAAAATCATGACATTACCATGGTTTATTTTATGTTGTGTTATGGGAATGTTATAGCAATTCAAATGTGGGCACACTGTTAAAAAAAGAAAAAAGAAAAGAAAAGTTGAGCCAAAATTTTAAGGCAACCAGCTTCAGCAGATTTTTGAGTTCTCTCAGCTTATTTTTGTAGGAAATTCTCAACTTTTTGTTGTATAAACGTACAACAAAACGTACAACGTCGACTATCCCATAGACATATAAAACCATATGATTTCTTGATTTTGATACTTTATTTGAATGAATTATTATTGCATAATTGCTATTATGTATGTATTTTAAGTCATTTTAAAAGCTATTGTTCACTTACATCTATTTTTATTACCACAAAAAAATTAATTATAATTATAGGGCCCTATGAAATTAGTTTTATTTCCAAATTCTTTTTTTTTCCATTTTTGTTTTAAGAGTTGAATTAAATTTTATGAATCAAAAATCCTGTTAAATTAATTGATTTTTACAGTTTTATCTGTACCAAATTTTCCAGTATTTTCCGGATTCCATTTGAATGGTTCCATTAAATTTTAATAATCAAAAGCATCTTCAATTAATTATTTTTTTTCGCAAATACTGCACATTTACATTTTTCACCTAAATAAATTCTGGTAAATAATATTTCTGGTAAATTCTCCTTTAAAAAGTGTTTTTTTGATTATATAATTGTATTATTAGTCGACTAGAACACGTGGATATGTTGTCATTCTCGCACTATAATACTGAACTTTGATTTCAGTGATTATGAGATGGACACTTGCTTCTTGCACTCTGTTGCACTTTACTTTTGCTTTAAAAAAAGGATTTCATAGAAATTTGGATTTCATAAAATATTCTTAAGTAAAATTGTTGAGTTTTTTGTGGGAAATTAATCGATTAGATTAATCGATTAATTAGTCGATAGATTAATTGAAATAAAAATATTTATTCGTCGTTAGTGGCAGATTAAAACTAAAAAAATTTATTAAAACTAAAAAAATATTTATGAGTCGTTAGTGGCAGACCTATATGTAATTATGCATAATTTATTGTTATAATAATAAGTAGGCCTACTTGTTGTAACGTGCAACAAAGAGACCTTAAAATAAAGCGTTACCTTATTTTGTAATTAAATCAGGCCTGCTTAATTTGGTTGCACTGAAAGTGGGTGATCATCGTCACATAGAGCCGTGGATTTCTGGGGATTCGCCGTTTGGGGGCGCGCGGTATTTTTTCTCGACTGCGGTAATGTTGTTGTGGCGTGACGTCACAGCCGTGAAGCGAAGGCGCAGAGAGGGCGGCCATGACTCCAGTCTCCACAATTATTTAATCCCAAATAAATTACCCACGGAAAACTTCCATGGCAAGAGCCACGAGTCAGATCGTGAGTACCGCCAGCGTCTGGGGAACACGGGTTCGAAGCCGCCTCGCGCCGCGTCGCGCGCGCTGCTTGTAACGACATTTTTTAGGGGGGTGGCGCGACCCCAGGCTTTAGCTTAGCATTTTAGCTTCATTAGCCCGCTAGTCCCCAAAACAAGCGCAAGTCTATTAACCAGGAAGTGTCAACTTTTGTTTCATATCGTAATTTATACAGGGATTTCTGAATGAATTATTAGGCTCGATGTCGATATTTTTAAAAGAACAGTGTGGGAAAAAGCTCATATTGTTGTGTATTAGCTCTGCGAGCTAATTCTGTCAACAAATGAAGTTGCTTGTTTTCTTAGCCGTTAGCCTGACCGCTAACTCACGACATATGCGTTTGGTTCTGCTTGTCTTAAACCTGCTGTAAATGTACTCGAATCATTTCTGTCTCCGAGAATTAATTAAATTAACGTCCAGGGCTTGTTCTTGAGTCTCTGGCGAACTAAAACGCGTTTTTTTGAGTCGGTAAGTAACCGCATCTAGCACAAGTCGCCTCAGGTTATTTTGCCTCATTTGCGTCTCTGTTTGCTATCAGTTTGTCATTATAATCTATAATCAAAGGAATATTAGCAGTGTTATATAATATGTAGAAGTTTATTAATATGCCCGTGTTATCATTTATTTATTTAAACGTGTTATTTCTATTGAAATAAACCGATTCAGAGTTGCGGCCTATAAAGCGGCTTAGAGATTTGTAAGGTTTCACCTTCTCAGGTGCTTTTGACAGTTGATTGTTACCATGTATAACGTTATATAGATTACTATACTCAGAGAAAACCCTTATGAATATGATTAGTGAATTATCAGGCTCATTGGTGGTCATTTTGAGGCACATCATATTTAACTGTGTATGTGGCTGGTATAGATTTATCAAGATGTAAACATGCTTTGATCTTGTAAAGTAACTTTGGTCTGTTATTTCTGTAATTATCAATATTGCATGAGCCTCAGTGAGTGTTATGAATTCATATTGTGTTGCATAGGTTGCAAAGAGGAGGTAAGGGGGTGATTATTGCTGGAGGTTTGACTAAAGTTCTTGTTGACATGTGACTCATGTTTTATAGACGTGTTTTGAAAGTGTTATTGTAGGAAAGCTGATTACGAATAATGTGGGCTGTAGTGATTATTACATCCAGCAGTGTGAGAGAAAGACCTTGCATATGGATTTGCAGTATGTATTAGTTCCGTTTTTAAGAATTTTACTATTATGTCCAGTGTAGTTTAAGCAGAGACACACATTTAAGTTGTTTAAAATAATAATATATTGTGATCGCTGTGTTTGGATGCTCTTGAACTAAAACTCTACAGTCAGGCTGAGACTGTTTTCATTTATCAAAAGCTTTAAGAGTAATCATTTGTGTTCTGAATGAGACTAGAATTGTTAATTATCAATATCTAGAGTGTTGATACATAAACCATATGCTCTTGTCCTGCTTAAATTAGGCGGTTTGCTGTTAAATCTGAGTACACATACAAGCATTACATCAAGTTTAATATAATTTTTAATACTGTAAAGCGAGTAGTTTATAGATTTTGTGTGTTCTACATATTCTACGAACTGTTAACGTTGAATTATTTTTTTACATTTTTTATTTTGAAGCATTTAAGTATTATATAATTTTAACATTTAATTCTGTGCTACATATTTCAATATTTAAAAAAAACTTTAGCATTTCATATTATTTTGTCTTGTTTGTTAAATATTTTAAAGCAAAATTAATATAGTTTATAGAATGAATATATATTGACTTTAACATTTTATATAATTAGAATTCAAATTTTATATATATAATTTTATTATTTATATTTTAAAGCAAACTTAATGTAGTTTATAGAATGTGAATATATTTAATTTTTAGCATTTGTACAGTTAATATACATAGCTTTAAAATGCGTCAATATTTAAAAAAATTAAATATTTTTAGCATTTTTTATAATTTTTGTATTTTTATATTTTAGAGAAATTAATGTGGTTTAAAGAATATTTATATATTAAGCTTTTAGCATTTAATATAATTTAATGTATCTATTCTATAAACTAAAATATTGAAATATTTAGAAATTGATAAAATAATTATAATTTAAATATATAAAAAAACGCTAAAGTTTGAACTGTCGAAGTATGTAGTAATTTCATCAAAGGCAGAAGTTGAGTAATGTGAGAAGTACATTGACTTGGTCTCTGTCTCTCTCTCATCAGTATGATGTTGCATCCCTCCACTCCTCTGTTCTCATCTCCTGTCCATCCATGGTAAGAGGCCAGCAGGACACGCCCCGTCTCCACGGCAACAGCATGGAGGGACAGGCACCACCCCCCCAGCCCACCCAGCCTCGCAAGAAGAGACCTGAGGATTTCCGCTTCGGCAAAATATTGGGAGAAGGCTCTTTTTCAACCGTATGACACGCACACATCAATGCACATCTGATGTACCTCCACTGGTATTGCTCATTTAATGTACTAACATTTGCTATCTTTGCTACTTACAGGTTGTCTTAGCAAAGGAGCACTCGACGGGGAAGGAATATGCAAGTAAGTCATTATACCATCAGCCATTAGGTTTATCTGTATTACTTTTGACATGAACTACTAGATGTGAGCCTGTACTGAAGTGTTGTTGCATGTGTTTCAACAGTTAAGATCCTGGAAAAGCGCCACATAATGAAGGAGAACAAAGCGCAATATGTCAAGAGAGAACGAGACCTCATGTCACACCTGGATCATCCGTTCTTCGTCAAGCTCTACTTTACTTTTCAGGATGAAGAGAAGCTGTGTATCCTTCACATAACTAGTGGTTTAGCAATATAGATTTCCAGTGATCAGAGCACAACAGGGTGGCCATCATATTTACCTGAAAATTTGTTAAACCATTTAAATACGTATATTTTTATTGTGTAATATATTTTAGGGCTGCATGATAAATTGTATTTTAATCATGATTTCTGATTCTATTGATATATTAAGCATAATCATTTGTGATATTTGCCTCCTGGTTATTTATCCTGAAAAAGTTTGTTTAATTTGGCATTCTCTTGCGTTGTGAACAAGCCTCCACAAGCTTTCATGGTTGCTGTTGCCAGATTTCAAGAGGGTAAATCCCCCGATCAGGATTTATTTTTTTATAAAGTGATATATTTTCTTCCCTACCTGGCAATCATGTGCATTCACTCTCTCTACATTACGGAAAAAGCCCGTAAAAATAAAATATATTTATATTTATAAAATATTCTATGACATCTTATTTTGCACTAAAATATACAAAAAGAAAAATAATAATTATCTGAAAATGTTGAGGTGTTGTATAAAACAAGACTATATGTGTACTAGGTCTGTGCGATAAATCGAATCGCGATTTGAGATGTTGCGATTTGCTAATCGCAAAGCCTGTGATGTGGACGCGATATTACTCTGTTCTAGAGCATATGCATGACTGCCAGCCTTTTGTGACAGTCTTACTAACCAATAGAGTGAGCGCACCTCCGTTCTCACTGATCAGCACTGCTCTAGCCAACTGTGTAAACGCCCACCATTTAAAAAGGGTCAGATTGAAAGTTAGGCAAATTAAAACTAAAGAAAAACTTCAGCTTCGAAATGACAGACGACGAACAAACAAGATAATTTGCAAGAGCTGCGTCACAACGCATATCAAGAGCTCCCTTATCGGTTCTGCTTTCAGTACTGGAGAATAAAAGATGCATCTTTATTTAGATGTTTAGGCTACATGAACGTCATCTTGCACATTTTATCTCCCCAACAGATTAATTTGAAATAAGTTTATAATGCATGTTCACTAATTCAGAAGACCGCACACAGCCTGTGTCTCTTCTACTCGCTCCGCCCCATGCTGCGCGTCTCATGGACGAGCCGTCTACACTTGCCACACACACGCAGCCTGTCTCGTAATGCTCTTTTATACTCACGCTTTCGCACCCGGTTCTTCCGGGAAGTCGTGGCCTAATGGTTAGAGTGTCGGACTCGTAATCCAAAGGTTGCGGGTTCGAGTCTCGGGCCGGCAGGGATTGTAGGTGGGGGGAGTGAATGTCCAGCGCTCTCTCCACCCTCAATACCACGACTGAGGTGCCCTTGAGCAAGACACTGAACCCCCAACTGCTCCCCAGGCGCCGCAGCATTGGCTGCCCACTGCTCCGGGTGTGTGTTCACGGTGTGTGTGTGTGTGTTCACTGCTGTGTGTGTGCACGTTGGATGGGTCAAATGCAGAGCACGAATTCCGAGTATTGGTCACCATACTTGGCAGTATGTCACTTATTCTCCGCAAGTCTCTCACGAGCACATCTGGCAATATGGACGAGGCCTGACGCACGAGCGCAACCTGTCAACTCGCTCCTGGCTCCGTGTTTAAAACGAATGTAAAGTAAGTCTAACTGCTTGCCACTTTCACTTGGATGAAATTAAACATTCAGCACATTTCCCACTTGTTCTAAAAATCGTGAATACTTAAAAATTAATAAATCAGCCCGTGTAACATGTAATACTTTAATAATTGACTAAAGAAATAGTTCTTTATTTATAAAAAAATAAACAAATCTTTCCTGTGAAATTCAGTAATCCTGGAAAAGTAGTAATACCATTATAATCTTCCCTGCAGAAAAGAAAAAACAGTAGAACCCCTCCCAAAACACAATAGAAAATGTAATGGATTTAAGGGTTATAATGGGAATTGTATTGGTTTTAATGTAAACTATAATGGTGTCTACTGGTATTTGATGCATTCTATTGGTGGGATGTAATCTAGCAGATGGCAACCAATACAACATCAGTAATTCCTATTGGAATAATGCCCAAAACAAAAAACTATTTTGTAATTGTTTTTATGGAAGCTATAAGAATTTCTGTGATGGTTTCTATTGTTTTGTTTTTCAGCAGGGTAACGATACTCATACTGTGCTGCACATTATTGTCAATATTGAGCTGATGCTTGACTTTGCAAATTTAAATAATTTTGTTCGCAATATCTGTCAAACAAATCAAATTATATCTGTCAAACAAATTAGATATTTTCCCCAAATCGCACAGCCCTAATATATGTTGTGAAGACTACCAGTAGATTTTTTTTAACTGTCACAGACTGACTGGCACTACTTTCAATGGCATTAATCTCGCAATTTTGACCAGTTGATTGGCTTGTCTGATATTGATAAATTACTACACAAGACCTGTCTAATGTCAACACTTCATTTAATTGAATGCTTTCCTGAATACACTGTCAGATTTTGGATTGAGCTACGCTAAAAATGGCGAACTGCTGAAATACATTCGAAAAATAGGCTCGTTTGACGAGACCTGCACGCGTTTCTACTCGGCTGAGATAGTTTGTGCTCTTGAGTACTTGCATCAGAAGGGCATCATCCACAGGTCAGTAGGTTTGTCTTCAAGGTGTCCGTAACAATCATTTTATTTGTTCCATTTTCTTTTTTTTTATTGCGTGACGTTGAGTTATGTGTTGTGTTTTTTTTACAGAGATCTGAAGCCAGAGAATATTCTGCTCAGTGAGGAGATGCACATTCAAATAACAGACTTTGGCACAGCCAAACAACTGTCCTCTGACAGCAAACAGGGTAAAACACACATACACTGCATAACAATCATCCTCTGACAGTGTAAACATTTATACAGAAGTATCCTCTTATGACAGTGCTTTTACTAAGTGATATTGTCATTCTGATGTCTTCCCTGCAGCAAGAGCAAACTCATTTGTTGGTACGGCTCAGTACGTCTCTCCTGAATTACTGACTGAGAAATCTGCCTGCAAGAGGTAAACATAGCTGATGAATATTTCATGGTGTGCAGTTGAAATGCTTTCATCGGTAATGAACCGGGCCTAATTCAGAGATGCTGTTTGTCGCTGTGTTTATTTAGTGGTTTTTCTTCTGAATGCAGGTGACATTTTGCGCAATAACTAAGCAAGACCAAGAACAGAGGTTTATTTGAGGGTTTGGCTGAAGATACTTATCCTAACCGTCTTATTTCTTGTTGCAGTTCGGATCTCTGGGCATTAGGCTGCATCATCTACCAGCTTGTTGCTGGTTTACCGCCATTCAGAGCTGGGTGAGTTCATTTTCAGACGTGTAAAACTGCTTTTTGGTTTAAACAAATATGTTTCTTATGGTGTGTTTACATAAGATGTATTCTTGTGTTCATAAACGACTAGATGAGCAGCAAAGAATTAAAGTTTCAATTTTATTGTGCTGGTAACACTCTTAATAAGATTAAATTTGTTTGTTAGTTAATGCCTTATGAACTATCAATGACTAACATTAATTCAGGTAAATGGTAATTCAATCCTTTTGTTCATTATTATTTTCATGATCGTGTTTAATTCAAGTGTCATTTCATTAATATAACTTACTGTTAATTATGTATGTAGTTAATAAATGCTTGTTTATTGTTGTTCATATTAGTCAATGCATTAATATTAACATTAACAAATTAAACAATGTTGTAAAGTATTTTATTAGTATGATAATGTTTTGTCAGAGTAGTCGCAGCATATAAACAAGTGTAAAGTTTAATGTTTGTAATGTTTTTAAAGAATACAGGAAAAATATTAGTATTGTGAAATATCAGTACAATTTAAATTTTCTATATGAATATAATTTATTACTGTGATCAAAGCTGAATTTTCAGCATCATTACTCCAGTCTTCAGTGTCACATGATCCTTAAGAAATCAATCTAATATGCTGATTTGCTGCTCAAGAAATATTATCATCAATGTAAATGCTTCTTCAAAGAAATGGCATTTATTCAAAACTTTTGAAACAAAACAATCAATTTATTGTTTTTGCTGAATAATGTATTTATTTAAAAAAAAATGACTCATCCCAAACTTTTACAGGAGTGTACATAAATACAGAGAAAAATGGCATCATATAGAGTAATAAAGAAACAGAACGTAGATGTTTTTAAATTGCAATATTTACAATGCATTTAGTCAGTTCAGAACACTTATTCACCTCACTAATTGACTAGTTGGTTATTGGATGACCATAATCCATCCCTAACATCTACTTGGTCCATGTGATGAAGTGTAAGCCTCCAGCCACTAATCATTTTCTTTTAATCCATTACAGGAATGAGTATCTAATATTTCAGAAGATTATAAAACTCGAGTACGAGTTTCCTGAGAAATTTTTCCCCAAAGCTAAGGACCTTGTGGAGCAACTTCTGGTCAGCCTTATTTAATCATAAATCTTTGTTTATTGTGTAGGTCTGGATCTGCTGTGCACTCATTGGTGTCTTGTTTTCACAGTCACTGGATCCGTACAAGCGGATCGGCTGTGAGGAGATGGGTGGCTACGGACCGCTAAAGTCCCACCCTTTCTTTGAGACAGTTGGCTGGGATGATATCCATCTGCAAACTCCACCCAAACTAACGGCGTATCTGCCTGCCATGTCTGAGGATGATGAGGACTGCTATGGAAACGTGAGTCAACAGAAAATATAAAATAAGAAAATATGAAATTGGGATTATTCTTGATTTCACTTTCTTGTTCATTTTCAGTATGATGATCTCCTGAGCCAGTTCAGTTGTATGCAGGTGGCACAGCCTGGTCACGCCCCTTTAGTTCCCTTCACAGGAGAGACAAGTCAACCTACATATAACCCCTCCCCTAGTGTGGATCAGTTTATACATATTCATGAGCTGGACAGTAATAGCATGGAGCTCGACCTACAATACAGCGAAGAGGAGAAACGCATCCTACTGGACAAGCAGAGTGCTGCAAACCCATGGTACACAAATACACAGTCTTTTTATGTGACTTTCTATTCTTATATGCTTTTTGTAAGCATTCCGTCCTTTTTGATTTTAACAGGCACCAGTTTGTGGAGAATAACCTCATCTTAAAAATGGGCCCAGTGGACAAACGCAAAGTGAGTCACTGTTGGTAATCGGTTTGTTTGTTTGTAAGAGAATGTAGTCAGCTAGATTTAGATCTAGTTCTTGAACAAATGACTCTTATGATTTGGTTCTTTTTAGTGAATCAAAACTACAAAGCATGACCAGTGTAGTCCAACCAATTCCCAAATTAATGACTCCTATGATTTGTTTTTTATTAGTTAAACAGAACAACCAGTGTAGTCCAACCAGTTCCTAAATTAATGACTCCTTTGATTCAGTTCTTTGTAGTTATCTAAACTATGCCTCCAGAGTATTCCATTCAATTCCCAAGTGAATGACTCTTTTTAGTAAATTGAAACCATACAGCACGACCATTGTAGTCCGATTCAATAACTCTTTATTCAGTTCTTTTTAGTGAATCAAATTCTGTAATGAATGACTCTTATGATTTGGTTCTTTTTAGTCAATCAAAGCAGTCAGTGTAGTCCGTTTAACTCTAGAATAAATCATTTATTTCTTTTAAGTGAATCAAAACTATACAGCAAACCAGTGTAGTCCATTCAGTTACTGATTCTTAAGATTTGGTTCCTTTTAATCAATTATGATCATCCTGAGTGGTTTTAGTGCTCTATTCAGTTCCTGACTCTTATGAATTTGAAGTGAAGTGACATACGGCCAAGTATGGTGACCCATACTCGGAATTCGTGCTCTGCATTTAACCCATCCAACGTGCACACACACACACACACACACACACACAGCAGTGAACACACACACACCATGAACACACACCCAGAGCAGTGAAAGTAAAGAGCTGAGCGTGTGTGAGCGTCGAACATTGTTTAGACTACACGACCAGTGTAGTCTAATTCCCAACTCTTATGAACTGACACTTTTTAGTCAATTGAATACTGTTGGAACACTATTGATCAATCAGCATCCAGGACCAGAACTATCAGTTTTATCAGCTTATTTTAGTAAACGAGTTTGTTTTTTATATTTCATAATGTTTTCCTTTTGTGTACATGTGTAGGGTCTGTTTGCGCGGCGGAGGCAGTTGTTATTGACTGAGGGTCCTCACTTGTACTATGTGGATCCGGTCAATAAAGTTCTGAAAGGGGAGATTCCATGGTCACCTGAACTACGGCCTGAAGCGAAGAACTTTAAAACTTTCTTTGTACACACGGTAACCGCAATCCCAATTATCTTGTCATACCATGTCTGGATGTTTTAAACCAGATGTTTAACGACCACGCTTTTTTCCCTTAGCCAAACCGGACGTACTATCTAATGGACCCAAGCGGTAATGCCGACAAATGGTGCAAGAAAATCCAGGAAGTTTGGAGGAAGATCTACCACAAACACCAGAGCCCCAGCCTATAGGACTACAGCGCTCCCCCCTTTAGCCACACCCCCACAGCCCTCCAACCAATCACAGAACAGGGACATGCCTCTGTAGAGATATCTCTCTCCAGCTATATATTGTCTTTCTGTCTCTTCATATATCAGTCCCGTCACTCCCAGACACCTTCTATGTTCGGATTCAGTTGTTTCGCGCCGAGGGTGAAGTCTTTACAACCAAAAGCAGCAAGGCCGTAGTCAGCATGTTGTGCAGGCAAGCCATAGAAAACCACACGTTTAGACGATTACGCAAGTCTTTCCATCAATTTCAAGCGATGCAGGTAACAAACACTCAAAATCGTGCAATCTCCACCTGTCTGTTGCAAAACAAGCGCACACTTTCTGTTCTTTTCTCGCTCGACGCTCACACACGCTCAGCTCTTTACTTTCAGATATCTAAATGGGAGTGTGTCGCTTTAGTCTGCGTTTAGAGTTAAGGCGGGTCCTTTTACCCTTATTGGCTGCAGTAGCTGGTCTTGCTGATTCCTATTGGAGGATGTGGTGTCGAACGTCTCCTCGGCATGTTCACGTTACCTTCAAATTGCACCGGGAGACGGCACCACACCGCCACAAAAGCCACATGGGTAATATGGTTTGAGAGGGTAATTCGTCGCCCTTTCTGCCCTGACTGAGTTTAGCTGTTTTCCTTTAAAGCGCTTGCATTGTGACGGTATGCGTTGCTGATTGGAGGCTTGTGACGGAGGGGCAATCTGATCGTGTGAGTGTGTGTTTGGCTCCTCTCATTTGGCCGTTTTTAACAGGAAGTCCGTGGAGTGAGTGAGATGACAGACTGAGTGTGTGCGTGCGTGTCTTCCTGATCGGTAACAGATGACTGTGATGTACAGTTGATGTAATATTGCAAATGGGAGGTGAGTAAAGAGGTGACTCTAGGATCCAGGTTTTGTATTTTTATTCTTGTATAAGGTTATTGGGCCGCTCCGTTCTGGCCTGGCTTCTGTGTTATTTAAATTCTAATATATGAAAGCATATTTGGATTGAAGTCATGTTCCAGGGCCTTGCTGTGTATGTATTGAATATGTAAAGCCTTTGAATGTGAAGAATTATTGTAAACTATCATATTTTACTGCTTTTGTTTTCTTACTATATCATATACATTTTCTATTTGCGCAGTGATTGGCTCATTTCTGATAATTTAATGCCTGTGTGCGCACGGCCCCACTTGTCTGTGTGTGTGTGTGCGCGAGTGTGTGTCTGTGTGTGTGTGATACGGGGTGTGTGTGGGGCCCTTGTAGGCAATGTGTGTATTCTTCTTGTCGGCCCTTTGTGCTCGGCAAAACCTAGAACTGAAATAAAGCATGTAGGGTTTTAGGCCAACAAACAGTCTCTGTTTTTCTCCATCTGTTTGAACAGTTCTCTTTTTATTTTGTAAAAATAGTATTTTTGTTATTTTAGAAGTTGTTTTCCCCTGACAGTCAAAAGAAAAATAATTTATTGCATAAATAAAAATGAAGCAATTTAAAAATATATATATATATATATTAATGTAATATTAAAACATTTTAAACAAATATACAAAATATATACATCTACACATACTTGCATATTTTGTTATGTGTTATTTACAAGTCAGATTCACAAATAGGGAAATCAATTAGACCCACTATAATTAAGATATGAATTTACCTCCCTCTAGTAAACATGGAATTTCACATTTGTTCACGCAGCCTTCCAATCCAATATATGTGACCATAAAACCAGTCATAGATTTATAAATAATAGGTAAGCTGAATAAATAAGATTTCCATTGATGTATGGTTTGTTAGGATATGACTATATTTGGCCGAGATGCAACTAAAAAAACAAAAATAAAGTCTTGAGAAAATCCCCAATAAAGTTGTCCAAATGAAGTTCTTAGCAATGCATATCACTAATCAAAAATTAAGTTTTGATACATTTATGGTAGGAAATTTACAAAATATCTTCATGGAACATGATCTTTACTTAATATCCTAATGATTTTTGGCATAAAAGGAAAATCGATCATTTTGACCCATACAATGTATTGTTCGCTATTGCTACAAATAAACCCGTGCTACTTGTGACTGCTTTTCTGCTCCAGGGTCACAAATGGGCTTCGCCTTCAAACCTAGCGGGCATTTGCGAATCACAGGCGTCATATGAGGACCAATAAAGATTTAATTACAAGTATTCCACCCGTGATCTAGAAAAAAAAAGTCCTTTTAGACAGGCTGCTCATGCGGGTTCAAATCCAGATTTCTTTTTGAAATCTGTTGTAATGATAAATCCGAATCTTTGTCGAATCGGTTCATTCGGACGATTCGTTTCAACCAATTCACAAACGAGTTAAGAATTCTTCGCGAGTTATTCAACGTACATTTTGTGCTATTTTTTTCACTATTCGATTTCATAAATTGCTTTAATTGTTGGTTTATTGTACTAACGTTACTGCTGACAGAAATGTTATTATTAATAACATAGCGTTTGATATTTTTTAATATTATAAAATAACCTTATTTGAAGAATGTGTATAATTAAATTGGTTATTTTCATTATTATTAATTATATGTTCCCGTCTAATAATTGTAATGCTTTTTTGTTACAGAAGAGTGATTGTGAAAAGCGCTTCGGTCGAATCATTTAAAAAGTATCGATTCAAAAGAATGATTCTTTTTCGAATCCCTAGAAATTAATTCGCAGAACGCTACAGTGGGTCGCAAATAACAACGCAGCCCGTATTGAGCCTAAAAACAAGTGAGGGGTGTTTCTCTGCGCCGTCTGTCGGTCACTGGAGAGGCGCGCGGACACCGGTGCATTTCAGCGGAACACCGAGCGCAGGATGGCCGAGACTCACGGCGAGATCAGCGGCTACGACTGCCGGCGACCGGCTACTGTACAGACCTTCAACCACAGATCCTCCAAGTGGGTCAGTTTGAACGTCGGTGGCACGTATTTTCTGACCACCAGACAGACTCTCTGCCGGGATCCCAAATCGTTCCTGTCCCGGCTGTGCCAAACGGAGCCAGACCTCGATTCTGATAAGGTAACTACAGTTTGATTTATTTAATTTAGAGACCATTTCGCTAGCTCTACTGTGGTGGATAACATATGTTATTTATTTAGTTGATGTATAAGTAATTTATAAAGAATAGCTGGCAAAAGTAGGTTAGAGAGTGCAGAAGTCTGTGAAGCCAGACTCAAATACAGCCTCTGTAAAAAAATTCATTTTAAGATTAAATTGACATTTAGGCAACGTGATTCTGAATATATTATGTAATTTTATTTACCTATTAATATAAAATATGAACATTAATATAAAGTGCATCTACAGATCGTAATTTCTAAAGAATCTGTAATGTAAACAAAACCAAAGCTGAAAGCTTTAAATACTAAACATTTTTTTTTTTTAAATTATTCACAAGACAAAAGATCTCTTTCTTCTCTATTTTGAGGAGTTTCTTTAAAATGGGTCATGAGTATGAAGCTGTGTCTGGCTGTTATTGAACATCATAAGTTCATAATGGCTTATATTGTTGTATAGAGTTATTTGTATTGTTTCTATGGTAGTTTGGGGCTTGTCCAGATGGCTGTTTTTGTCTATAGTTGTTGTCCTGTCGGATGCACAAGAACAAGCACACTTTTACCGTCCGCTCCACCCCTCCTCTCCCATTAGTCCCAGAACAAGGTCTCTTCTGTTCCTCTCTGAGTGTTCATGGCTGGGAAGACGTGCGGCTGGATTGTGGCATCCTGGGGTGGCCGTGCAATGACATCATCAGCACATCTGCCCTAGTTTTGCCTTGTAATCTGGACACAATCCTGCTTATGACACCTGAGCTGTGTCAGAGATCAGGGTGGAAGGTTACGCTCCATGGGTCGGATCAGGCAAAGATCACTGCCAAAAAATGCACTTAAAATAAATAGCTAAACGACATAAAAAAGTGCATTATGTGCACTGAGGAAAATTTGGTGTAAAACAATTTTCACTCAGAAATTTCCCAATAAATCACCAATTAATACACTAAATTAATTGTGAAATTTTCAAGTAGAAAAACTGAAATAGTTTTTTTAAATGTGGTCCCAGTTAAATTAATTGGTTTTAAGTAAAAAATGGTAGTAGAAGTATTAGTATTATTTAATATGGCAAACTTCAATATGAATCAGCCTGAAAATCAAGTGACAATTTATGGCTGTAAATTCATTATACTTTATCAATATGAAAATTGATCAAATATATCAAACATTTTATTTAAAAAATATTTGTAAAATTGATAAAATTGAAAACTGAGTAGGAAACAGCATTATTGTGACATGTTGAAGGCATGAAATACATATTTTGTAATATAAAAATTTAATAATTTTCTGTAGTATACATGATTATTAAATATTGCTGCCTATTATTTGAATTTACATTAAAGCTTAAATGCTATTCAAAGTGTTTTTTTTTTTTTTAATGTTATGACCAGGTTTAAAAACCATTTTAAATCAGAAAACTGATCAAATACATCAAAAAATGTATTTTAAAAGGTATAATTAATTAAAACTGATGTACTCATGTGCACTCTATGAAATCTTACTGCCTAATAATATATATATATATTTTAAACTTTATCTTAGTAATTATCTCGATAATATCCAGTTAAGTTAAATATTTGTATATTGATTATTTTGTAAAAGTAAAAATATGTACCGACCGGCCCAGATTATTGTCTCCACCAATGGCGTTGGTTTGGGGGCGGGGCCACATGTTAGTTCAACCAATGCCAGATGGGGACGGGGCAGTGTTTTGGGAAACTTGTTTGAAACAGTAATTATTTTTGTTATTTTGTTTGGAAGACGACAAACCTTCCGCATTTCCTCTTTAAACCTTGTCATATAATGATTATTTAAAGTGCACATTTGTGCAAAAATAAAAATCATTGTCATTTGCACAGCGCATGTCGCATTGTTTCGGGCTCGTGCAGCTCTGGCTGTCTCACCTCCTCTCATCTCTCAAATCTCAGGCGGTAATCTCAAAATAACCCTAATCCAGAATAATCCTGCTCTCTAGGGGCTTTAACCCTGTAAAGAGCAGGAGTCTCTAAGGCTCTGGGAAATCACTCCACACTGTTTGTGCCCCAGATTTGATAAAAGGGTGATTTCAGACTCACACACTGTTCCAGGTTCGGTTTGAATCGTCCTGGTTGAAGGCCCGTGCGTTTATTTTTTATGACTGGCCTGCGTGCCATTACAGACAGAGATGCCGAGTCCCACAAGCGCACATACACGCGCACAACGCATTAATGTTTAAACTCACTTTCCTCTAATGCTTCTCTTCACTCGCACGCTATGCTGAATTAAAAAAACGCTGTTTTTGGAATAATAGTGAGAATTTGATTTTCATTTATGTAGGCCATTCTACAGAATTGAAAAAAATGTATCTTTTTCCCCAAAAATTTGTGTGTGTGAAAATTGTATGATATCCAAGGTTCTAATTGTGCAGTTAATTCTCATATTGTATTTTCAGAAAGTTTTGGAGTATTTGTCCTCTCGCCAAATGTGTCACTACCGAAACACAGTCGTAATAATTTAATTAGAAGGGTTGTATTGACCTATTAAGATTTTGCTTACATCTACTTTGTAAATATATATTTAGCTATTTTATTAAGAAAAATTCAGAGGTAAATCAATAAAAAAATAATTTTTAACAATATTTCAAGTGTAATTTTTTAAGATTTATTGTATTCAGAATAAAATTTTTCTTTGTAAAATGCAAAAAGTTGATCATACCCATATCAAAGTTAAGGATTCGTTATTTTGAATATACATTAAACCAAAAGCTATCATAACAATAATTTAGTATACTTTATTTTTGACCAAACATGTTTCGGTAGAGACTGCATATTTTTGGTAGTGACAGTAATGTTTTGGTAGCGATCACAGAATTTGAACTCTCATACAAAAACACTACTAAAACATACTAAAATACAAAAAAATTGCATAACTGTACTAAAATTTTATTTTCCGCCAAATATGAGGATTATGTGTTCCCTTTAGTCACTACCGAAACAATGATGACATGTTTCCGTAGTGCCAATTTAATGGGATAACAACCCCCCCCCCCAAAAAAACAAACAAACAAAGATGTCACTACCGAGACTCTACCAAATGTTTCAGTAGTGATTGCTTTGGTAGTGACAATTTTAGAGACTTTTGAACGTAGCACAAAGATGCTAATCAGCACATGGTTGGCTAGCACAGTTCTGAGCAGATATAAAAACTAAATGTTTGGGAATAACTCCCAAAAGGTGTGATTAATTACAGAAAAAGGTGTTCGGTAGTGACGTTCCTTAAAGTTACACATAGATTTTCAGACTTTGAAAACAATTTACCTCAAAATGAAGAGACCTATCTATTGACACCTTGTAGCTACGAGAGAGGGAGAAACAGGAATATTTCATAATTGTAGGGGTGTAGTAAAAATCAGTCTCGGCCAATGGACTAAAACACACTGTAGAGACATGAAAAATGCAGGACAAAAAAAATTTTTTTTTTTTTTGAACTTCACTTTTTAAAAGAATCAAAAAGATGCTTTTAAAACGAACAATGGGGAAAAAAATACAAAAATTATTTAAATATCATTTTCATAAGTTTAAATTTATGGATTAGGGTTCAGGACACCCACCTCCCAATTGAAAGTACCTAATAAATGATGATTTTATATATATTAAGCTTATTAATATTTAAAATATTATTGTGGGTTTCAAAAGATAATATAAGGATCTTAGTAAATATCTAATATTTAAATACTTAAATGCTTTTTGAATGTTTTTGGATTGTGGGACAGCGGTTTGGGCCAATTCTGTAGAATGGCCCTTATATAATATGTATATATATAAAACATTTTCTTTCTCTGTCTGTTGATTTCTACTGTAGGATGAGTCCGGGGCGTATTTGATTGACAGGGATCCCATGTATTTCGGGCCTGTGCTGAATTACCTGAGACATGGGAAGCTGGTCCTCAACAAGAACCTGACGGAGGAGGGTACGGCACACATCCACAGTCAAACTGACTCGACTGAGACTGTGATCGCTGCTGTGTAGCTTTCATTCTGTTTGTGTGTGTGTGTGTGTGTGTGTGTGTCTCAGGAGCTCTCGAAGAGGCCGAGTTTTACAACATCACATCATTAATAAAACTCATCAAAGAAAAGATCAGTGAAAGAGAAGCCAAGACGACACACGTAAGGAAGCAGGAACACACAGTTCACTGACACTTACACTGAAATCCTTTAACATTTATTTTTAGATCCTTTTGTCAAAGCAGACTTTAAATTTTTTTCGATTCACAGTGTTATTTTTTGTATTATATTTATACTTACAGTTTTTATTAATGCCTTAGTTCAGTTTCATATTTTAATTTTCAGTGATTTGATGTGCTTTTGACTTTTTCTTTTTTTTGTATGAATATTGCTATTATTTATTTTAAATTTTTAAAGTTCAGTTTTAATTTTTATTTCCATTTATCAATTTTAGTGCTTCAACTTAAACTAATTTCAGCTCATTTCCAACATTTCTAAATTTTCATCTAATATTTTCTCCATCTAATATTTTTTATTTAATTTTATTTCAGTGAACAAAAATATTTTGAATGGTTTTAGTTAACGATTAAAACCCAGGTGATTCATCATAACCAGAAAATCACTGGCACAATAATGCATTGATGCCAAAAGATTTATTCAAGGTTCAGAAAGTGACTGTTTTGTGACTGAATTCTGATAGTTTTTGCTGCTAGAAACTTTGGCTAACATTGCACATTATACTTTTACTTCATGGAGCAAAATATGTCCCTTATTTTTAAAGCAATAAAACTACTTGCAGTAATTTGCAATAGCAATCATTTATCCTAACTAAACTACATTACAAATAAAATGACATTTAACTCAAAATATTCAGTATACAGAGGTCTTGGATAATATTTAAAACCTTAAGACACTGAAAAATGTATAATGGACTTATATATGAATGTTATATGCATAAACATATAACATTATATTAAAAAGAGCTAGCACAAGCATTTATCTATATATATATCTATCTAGATGTATTGTTTAAAATGAAGATGAAAATGATTGTGACACTTTGTAGTTATCAAAAGTCCGTTAAACTTATCTATAGTTAATGTGATGAACTACGTCTGTGGAAATAAAGTTTCATTCAGGCATAAACAGGCAGAATGCAAATCCACATGTGCCTTCATGCATGCATATAAATGAAATATAATGACCTATTCTTTATATGTAGCGTTTAAATGAAAGGCAGATGTTTTACATATTTCACCATCCTCATCTCTGCTTTCAGACGCCGGTCAAGCATGTTTACAGAGTGTTGCAGTGTCAAGAGGAAGAACTTACTCAGATGGTCTCGACTATGTCAGACGGATGGAAGTTTGAGCAGGTAAATCGAACCCGGCTTTAGATCATCTGATCATTCCAGCTCCACAACAATCAGAATCGCCCCCGCCGGTTCAGCTGACCTGCGGTGTGTGATGCAGGCCCTGCCTTACGCTCTGATTGGTTGTTGCAGCTTGTCAGTGTATGTTATGGGCGGGCCCAGAAGTCAGAGTTTTTCCTGATTGTGTCTCGAGAGGTGAAGGGGGAGGAGTCAAGCCAAACTCACCCCGCCCACAATGGAGAGGTGTGTCCAACGATCCCCCGTCCTCCCACTAACCACTGCATGCAGTCTCAAGTTGGATTTTCATTGCAATGGTCACAGTGAATGCTGTCGCCTGCGTGGATGTTGGTGATTCACACATGTTCTGCATGTTTATAATTGTGTTCTCGTGTTTTTAACAAGGGCTGAGTCTTTGCATTCAAATGCATTCCCGAGCATGTTGACAATTTAAGTGCACCGTGTTGTATTTTTGTTAAAGGGATTGTTCACCTAAAATGACCATTTCAAAACCCTTTATTATGTACTTCATTATTAAGATATTTTGCACAATTGTTCCTGTGCAATGAAAGTGAATGGGAACCAATGCAGTCAAACTCCAAAATGAGAAAAAAAGTGTGAAATCGCTGCTAAATTAGAATCACAAATAGCTCTGCAATCACGTTCTTGTTAATATTTAAAATATGCCAAATGTTTCCATGACCAGTTGTCACTGAAGTCAAACCTGCATTTGAATATAAGCAAACTCCAATGAGTGTTTAGGCCGGGGAAATGTTTCCAGTGACACAGAATCATCAGCATTTTAAGGTGGACTGTCGCTTTAAAGGAATAGTTCACCCAAAAATGAAAATATACTGAATGTGTACACTGGTCATCCAAGATGTAGATGAGTTTCTTCATCAGAACAGATTTGTAGAAATTTAACATTACATCACTTGCTCACCAATGGATGCTCTGCAGTGAATGGGTGCCGTCAGAATGAGAGTCCAAACAGCTGATAAAAACATCACAATAATCCACAAGTAATCCACACCACTCCAGCACATAAAATAATGTGAAGCAGAAAGCTGCATGTTTGTAAGAAACAAATTCATCATTAAGACGCTTTTAACTTTAAACTTTGACTTGAACTTTTTCTGGACAAAAAAGTAGTCCATAATGCATATAAACGCTTCCTCCAGTGAAAAAGGCCATCATCCCCTGTTATTCTCTCACATCAAAATCCACCCACATATTGTTTAGACTGTTTTCCGTTGTAAACAGTGTTTGCATATTCCTCTCCTGGTTCAGACGAGATTAAATTTTCACTGGTGAAAGCAATATTATGTATAGAGGATTCATATTTGGAAGCAACTGTCTAAACTTAATGACAGATTTGTTTCAGACAAACATTGCAAACTTTTCGTTTCACAAGATGTTAACTGATGGACTGGAGTGGTGTGGATTATTGTGATGTTTTTATTAGCTGTTTGGACTCTTATTCTGACGGCACCCATTCACTGCAGAGGATCCAATGGTGAGCAAGTGATGGAATGATACATTTCTCCAAATCTGTTCTGATGAGGAAACAAACTCATCTACATCTTGGATGGATTGAGGGCGAGTAAGCATTCAGTAAATTTTAATTTTTGGATGAACTATTCCTTTAACCATCTATAGTCACTCACTGAGAACAGTTGCTAAGATCTGTCTGTTCCTCTCCATTTTCTCTCTTATTCATGTTTTGTGTAGTTGGTCAATATCGGATCCTCCTATAACTATGGTAACGAAGATCAGGCGGAGTTCTTGTGTGTTGTTTCTAAGGAACTGCACAACCAATCACACAGCAGCAACACTCAACCCAGTGAGAAAGCCAAGGTAAGCGGCATGTGTTAAAAAAAAAAAAAAAAAGTAATTAATACTTTTAATTTGCCTTTTAAAACGTCATGTTAAATTGATCAAAAGTGACATTCATAATGTTACAAAAAAATTATATTTCCAATAAATGCTGTTCTTTTGAAGTTTCCATTTATCAAAGAAAAAAACAATGTATCACGGTTTCCATAATAATATGAAGCAGAAAAACTGTTTTCAACATTGACAAAAATCAGAAATGTTTCTTGAGCAAATCAGCCTATTAGAATGATTCCTGAAGGATCATGTGACACCGGAGTAAGGATGCTGAAAATTCAGCTTTGAGGAATAAATTACATTTTACAACATATTCAAATAGAAAACAGTCATTTTAAAATACTATGTACTATATTTCACAGTATATGTAAGTATATTTCAAATAAATGCAGCTTTGGTGAGCAGAAGAGACTTTTCAAAATCTTACAGACCCCATGCTTTTGAACTGTAGTGTACATACTATAATTCTGCAGCAATCGTATGAATACTGTGTTCTTCCAAACATGGCTGTGGTGTTTTAGGGTATTGGTGACAGTAGATTAGTGCAGATTAGTACTCTTTTGTTGTATTATGTAAATCCTCTGCTGTTTTCCCTCAGATTCTACAGGAACGCGGTTCTAGAATATGATCATCTAGAGCTCCCACGGTTTGAGACACATCAGCTCACATCAGCTTGTTCTCTTCACGCCTCGAGAGCACTGGACACCTGATGCACGCAAGCAGCACGTGAAGAGCATGTCCACTGCAATCCAGGCTTTATGCTGCCTGTTTATCTGGGATGGGTTTGTTTTGATCTCCATGGATTCAGAGACAGGATCTGGAGAGCTGGACCAATGTCAATCTCAGGGAACCAAAGGAAATGGACAGGTCACTCTGAATCACTGCCCAGCTCTTACCACAATCAATACAGTGGACAATCATGGATATACAGTGGGGTCCAAAAGGGAGAATATACTTCAATTTGGCGTTTAAAACAAATGCTTTTCTTTACAAATCTCTCAGTATTTGGTTTGTCTCCTTTTTGCTTTAATCAATAACATGAACAAAACCTGATGGTCATGTACTCCTGAGCGTCTGTACAAAGAGTCACATGATCAATGTCATTTGATTAGACACAGATATAGTAGATAATATAAAATATCATGTCTTTATTTAACACTGAGAAAATTATTTTAACTCTTTTTGTAACGGTTTAAATAAAAAAAAATTATAATTCCCTTTTTTTGTGGTCTCAAGCTTTTGGACCCTACTGTCCTATGATTTATATACGCAATAAAAGTGATTTTGAAAATCAGTGCAAATTTGGCAATAGCACCTAACAAATTTGAACGCAAGAAATATTTCTTAGTGTTGAGATTTTAGCAACACTACCATTCAAAACTCTGGGCTTGGTAAGATTTTTTTAATATTTTTGTATAGTCTACATTTATTTAAATATTCTAATTTGCTCAGTTTGATAAATAGAATGTTTAAAACAGCATTTAATTGAGAGATAAATCTTTTATAACATTGTCTTTACTGTTGCTTTTGATCAATTTAATGTGTCCTTGCTAAATAAAAATAGTTTCTTGAAAAAAAATCTTACTGAGCCCAAACTTTTTTACACCTTTTAATGTGAAAATTATGGCTTTTGCACAACTGCTATTGTTGTTGTTATTATCCAGGCACTATTTCAGACGTATCAGTGAACTGCTGTTAAGAAATTAGTTAGTGTATCTTATTACTAAATACTTGGCTGGACCGTAAAGGGAAGGAGCTTTTCTGTCTGTCAGCCAAGAGGAGAGACAGGATAGGAAGCATTTAAATGACACTTTGCTTGTCCTGATCTTGCACATTTTGGTATACATTATATATCCGATAAGGTAGCAGCGTATGCATTTGTATGACTTTTGAAAATGCTAACATCTAAACCTGTACTGCAAAATCACGTCACTGTAAAATTCAAGTAGCTGAATGTAGCGACACACATCCACACACTTTTCAAATATAAAGCATTTTAAAGAAATAGTCACGTCTGTGTGCTTTTTACAGCCATTTTGGAAAAATAAATAAAAGCTATATATTACAAATCCTTTTTAATCGGAATAACATAAAATTTAAAATTTGAATTCGCAATGTTGCTTTAGCAAGTAACTGAAATGTGTTGAAGCACATGATGGAAAGACTACGAAAATATTCTACTCAAGTACAAGTAAAAGTACCAGTCTGAACATCTACTCGAGTAAAAGTAACAAGTAGCTAAAATTTACTCAGAGTAAAAATTAGTTACATTTTAAGAGTGGGAGGGAGGCAAAACTGTGATAGGCCAAGGGTGTCAAACGACAGCCCTGCACAGTTTAGATATAAGCCTAATTAAACACATCTGATTCAGCTAATCTAATCATTTAGGCTTATTTGAAAACTGCATTGTATGTGTGTTGGAGCAGGGTTGCGGCCCTCCAGGAACTGAGTATGACACCCCTGGAATAGGCCTATTAATCTCAAAATAGTTGTTTTTAATTAAAGGAATCAGTTATTGGCTCGGGCATCTGGCTAGGATGCCTCCTGGACGCCTCCCTGGGGAGGTGTTCCGGGCATGTCCCACCGGGAAGAGACCTCGGGGAAGACTGTCTCTCGGCTGGCCTGGGAACGCCTTGGGATCCCCCTGGAAGAGCTGGACGAAGCGGTCGGAGAGATGGAAGTCTGGGTTTCCCTGCTTAGGCTGTTGCCCCCGCGACCCGATTCTGGATAAGCAGGAGATAATGGATGGATGGATGGAATCAGTTATTTAGACTGAGACATTTGGGCTGTTTCCAGGCAAATTAAATCAGTATCAACCAAATTAATCTTTGCAATGCAAAAGAACCACAGAAGCTTCATCTGAAGTGTTATTTAGATGTATTTACACACTGTTTAATGCAGGATATGAATGCATTTAACCTGCAGTGACAAATGCAGAAATAATGTGTTGATATATAAGACAAAACATTTTGAATAATCATTTGAAATTATATATAAAAAAGTAATGAATGTGTTTTAAACTTCAAACTAAATATATTTAAGTAAAAGTAAAATTACAGATTTTAAAAATGACTTTAAAAAGTAGAAGTACAAAAAAAGCTACTCACAGTAACGCGAGTAAATGTAATTCGTTACTTTCCACTTCTGCTAAAATGACTAAAACGGAAATAAAATAAATCTAAATATAAATATTACCAACTAATAAAAATGACTAAAACTAAAATTAAATAAAAATAAAAGCTAATTCAAAATATTAAATTATTTGAAATTCATGAGACCAATATATTTACATGCATTACTCGTTTTATCTCATTTCATTTAATATATTCTAGATTAATCAAACTCACTCAATTCTATATTCACAGCTCCACCGTGTGGTGATAAAAAAATCAGTTTACAAAAATAAATATATAGAAATGTTGTAACCGAACAGTTGCTGGTCCGGAAAAAAAATAATATAAGTCAATATGAAGTAAAGTATATTTTGTATAGCTGGGAAACATTATAAACAAAACCTCCATGATTTAAACTTCACTATTCCGACAGAAAATTGAGCGTAAATAAATGATGACAGTTTTTATTTGAGAGTGAACTATCCCTTTAATATTAGCAGAAAACGTCATTTGACTTTCTTTGTAAGCGCTCTATTTATATTCTCCATGGCTTTTTCAACATCCAGGACAAAACTGCTTTTATTAAGTTTTATTTATATTTATGGTTAGCAAACCTGCCGGTTTCTTTGAAACGGTATATGGTTAAAATAATATATTCTGCATTTTATAATTTTTTTAAATATATTTATTTGCCCTGATAGATTTTTTTTATTTATTCTGGTACTGTCACTTTAAATGTTAGCCGTATAAAGGAATGCCTGCTCTAAATGTTTCCACCAGGGTAAAAATACAACGTCTCATTTTCCTAAACATATGGCGCCTGTACGTCAAAGCTAAAATATTACAACAACTCTATCTGTTGAACGAACAGCATTCGCGTTATCTCGACCGACACAGAATTTCCCTGCAGGCGATATGCGCGTCTTTCCGTGGGTCCTGATTAGACTGCTTCAGATCAGAACCGAATGTGTTTTCGGGAGGGAAACTTCACAGCTTTGGTTCCGAGTCAAACACGATTCGAATAACGGGCCCAGAAGTCGAATAACACTGGGACTCACGAGGTAAGGCGGTTCTGTCGGTGCGGTCGATGTATTATTGGTGTTTTGGCGGCCGGTAGACGCTCGCATCGGTTTTGTTTGGCATGGTTGCTGTGTGAACGCGCGCTCGCGTCAAAGGAAATCGAGTTTCTTTGTCCTGCGCGCTCATGAACCGCTCGACTCCATGTTTATTGACATTTTAGGATGTCATAATATTAAGGCAAAACCTTCCTTGATTATGGAGTCATAACGTGGAATTAAAATGCCCTTATGTCATGTGTAGCACGAGCTTCTGTTATGATGCTATTATGAGAAACCTGCGCTATAATCAAGCTTGTAAACTTCATATTATGACAATCTATAGTTAACAACCTTTATTATATCGTAAGTTAAGTTTGTTAATTGCATAGTGACATAAAATCTTGATTATGATAACCAGATAAATAAAGTACATTTTCTTTTTCCCAGAAATGCTGCCTGGCTTTTATAACAACTTCTCTATTATTATTTTACATAATTATTTTTTGTGTTTCTGGTCAAAAATGAACAACCTACAAAAGAGTTTATTCTGAAGCTACCATAAACAAAAAATTATTCATTTTTAACGATTTAGTTTACATCGGTTTATATTCACCAAAATGTGTGTGAAGTTTTATTACTGGTATAAAAAAAACTTTGAATACTCGTTTTGCCTGGCTGCTAAAAATTGCTTTGGCATGCAAAAAAAAAAAAAAAAATCACTTTGTTTAAAAATCTTTAGAAGTTTTCTCATGTCCCAGCCACAGGCAGGTTTATATGATGGGTGCTATAAATATTCAATAAATTATCTACAAATATTGCATCATGTAAATATGTCTTAAGAACTACAAATATTCTAGTTTCTAAATATATTACACTTGTTTTCTCCTTCATTTATTTAACATATACTCAGATAAATGTGCATTTCTCCATAGGTTCAGTGGTCATGTCTGGCATTGCTCTGAGTCGACTTGCACAAGAGCGCAAAGCATGGCGGAAAGACCATCCATTCGTAAGTAACCCTTATGTTCTTTTATTAAATTGACTTGCAATCCACACAACAATCAGTTTAATCCCATGCACACTTGTTCACTTCTGTATATATGCTACAAAATAAACCTTTGTTTTATTATGAACCCTGTAACACATGTGCATTGTATCCTCTGGCGCTCACTTAGTACTTTTGTCTCGACCAAATGTCCCCAGGGCTTTGTTGCTGTGCCGACGAAAAACCCTGACGGTACCATGAATCTCATGAACTGGGAATGTGCTATTCCAGGAAAGAAGGGG
The DNA here is from genome assembly GCF_936440315.1 of Barbus barbus. Lineage (NCBI taxonomy): Eukaryota > Metazoa > Chordata > Actinopteri > Cypriniformes > Cyprinidae > Barbus > Barbus barbus. Next base: position 23,060,829 of record NC_136722.1, on the reverse strand, counting down.
GTAAGACTGTTCGTTTAAGCTTTAATTCGACGTATCCGCTGTAGCATCATGTGAGATCTCTCTCCATCTCTCTCTAGACTCCATGGGAAGGAGGTCTGTTTAAGTTAAGGATGCTGTTTAAAGATGACTACCCCTCATCACCCCCAAAATGTGAGTTTTGCACAAACATATCCAGTCCTTGCTGCCTGGATCATAACTCACGAATGCTTGCTTTTTTTCCGAAGGTAAATTTGAGCCTCCGCTGTTCCATCCGAATGTGTATCCGTCAGGAACGGTGTGTCTTTCCATCCTAGAGGAGGATAAAGACTGGAGACCTGCCATTACCATTAAACAGGTCCATTGAAAGTCTGTTTTATTCTAGTGCTTTGTGTTCTACAGTGCTCTTTTATAAAAGCTCATCTTGCTGTTTTTTGTTCCTTCAGATCCTGTTAGGGATTCAGGAGCTGCTAAATGAACCAAACATACAGGATCCGGCTCAGGCAGAGGCGTACACTATATACTGGTATGATAAGAGTTATAGTACACAAGTGTTGCGTAGTTCCAAGTTTTAGTGAGCTTCTTAAAATAGAACCTCACAAGTGGTCAATTTGAAATGCTTCTCACAGAAATAGCACTCGCAATATCAGCCGTATGGGAAACACATATGGAAGTGCAGGTTAACGTGTTGCTAAGAAAACAATATGGTAAGCACAAGGACGCACATAAAAATGTTGGGATTCTATTTAAAAAAAAAAATGTTAAACCCATTTCCACCTCTTGAGTTAATATGAAAAATAGTATGTTGGTTAAATATCATAATTGTGGCTTTTTTCTGCTTTTTTTGTTTACATTGTGTCATAATATTTATTCTCATAATTTCTAATTATGTCAGTTATTACAAAAAGTAGAATTTAGGAGTCATTATGAGACTAAAAAGTCAAAATTATGCAACAAGGTCAAAAATCTAATTCGATAAGGTCATTGAGATTTTTTTTTTTCTCTTGTTTATAATTACCTTGTGTCATTATGCTATTTTGTATTTTGACTTTGTCTTAATTACGAGTTTGTCAATTTTGGCTTTACTTTTTATATCATAATTTTGATTGTTACTTTTGACTTTTTCCTCTCATAATTATAGATTAGTGTGTCAATTTTGGCCTTTTGTTAGTGATGTCAAACGATTTATCGCAATTAATCACATCCAAAAATAAGTTTTTGTTTACATAATAAATGTGTATACTGTGTATATTTATTATGTATGTATATATCTTGAAAATATTTGTGTATATATATTTATATTCTTATATTATATATAAATATATTTCATATATAAACCCAACATATTTTTGTTAAATATGTACATGCATGTGTTTGTATTTGTATATACATAATAAATATACACAGTATACACTATGTAAACAAACTTTTATTTTGGCTGCGATTAATCGTTTGACACTACTTTTTATGTAATAATTTTTTAGTTTTATCTCAATTATGAATCTTCTTTTGTCTTATAATTTTTAGTTTTTATCTCATAATTATAGATTAGTATTTCATAATGTTGTCTTTTTATATAATTTTTAGTTTTATCACAATTATGAATCTTTCTCATAATCAACTCAATTTTGATTTGAATCATAATTTTGAGTTTTTAATCTCAGTTAGGATTATTTCATAATTTTGGATTAGCATCTCATAATTATGACTCCTAATCGACTGAATTTAAATGTTTCAATTATTGACTTTTGGAGATGAGATGCTAAGTAATAATTATGAGAAGACAATTATGGTTATACTTTTATCTCATAATGATGACTTTGTATCTCATAATTTAGATTTATGTCATACTTGATTTACCAAAGCTTTGTGTTTTCATTGTGTGGAAAAAATTAACTTAGATATTCTTGTTTTAATAGAACTATTTTCTATCAATACTTCATTCAGTATTAGCACAGATACCATTGCAGTGCATTCTAGGATTGCTGTATACACAAGGGATAAGAGTAGAGATGTCTAAGCTTCATAATGAAACATTATTCTGCTGCCAAGTGTTTGGAACATCCTTCACTTATGATGCCTTAAAATGCTCCCTAGGTAGGCAGCTCACTAGTTTCATAACAGCTAGTGTGAGATGTTTCTTGTATTGATCGCTCTGTGTGTTTGTGTTCACAGTCAGAATAGAGTGGAGTACGAGAAGAGGGTTCGTGCACAGGCCAAAAAATTCTCCCCGTCGTAAGCGAGACGGAGGGATGGACGAATGGAAAGAGGGAATATGTGAAATGCTCATGCTATCCTCTCATCGGGACTAAAAGGACTTAAAAACATGACATCTGTGTCATCGACCCCGACCCCTTCCCCTCCACCACAAAACATCACACTCTTCCACAATCCTCTTCCCTTTTAAGTTCATTTGCTCTCCGTTCCCTTTAGAACGCAGTCACCGATTCAGTATCCACAGACCTTGTTGCATTTCAAACCGCCTCGTACGAAATCACATTCACAACTTCAGTCGATCAAAAGCGGACTGTTGGGATTTTAGCTCTTTATTCATTTGGCGTGTCTGTCTACGTGCGCTTGCATACACTCGTCATTTTATTATCTTCGTGAAGTTTTGTTTCCCCTTGAGTGAGTGAGTGAGCGAGTGTGTGTGTGTCCCGTGTGGCTCTGGTTTAGGTTGGTTTATTACGCTACGTGTGTGGGATAGTGCCTCATGGTGAAGTTTCCCCCCAGAATGCTGATCTAGGACCAGTTTCTTCTCCATTGAACATGTTTGTATTTGACCAGCCGCATGGTCTTGGATCTGTCTAGGATTGTCTAATGCTGATTCGTCGAATAAAGTCCAGAATAAATGCTCCTGTGAGCAGCAGAACCAGAGTCCCTTAAACATGCTGTACATGGGTTCTTGTTTGTTTGATGGGAACATGTGTCCTGTGTTCACACTGATTGTGTATGTATGTTTAATAAAGCTCTTTCTACAAAACGCGTCTGCAGACTATGTTTGTGTGTATCCTGATCAGACGTGGGGCCTGTACCATGATGGTGGCTGAACAAACTCAGGGTTACACGATTAGTTTTGAGTTGACAAAACCAAACCAGTCCAATCCGGCTTTGTTGGTACCATGAAGCTGACCATCAACTATCTGTGTCAACTCAGGCTTGATCCTGAGTTAATGGAGCGCGTGCACATGAATGTGTGGCCTCAGTAATGAGCAGACAATCACAGACTGATTCACTTCTCGTGAGAGAGTCAGTGCGATTCACTACCAAAGATTGAAGAATATAAACAAATTTACACTTCAAGATGAAAGTCATCCTCGATGCTGAATGTTAACTGAGTTGATATATCAAAGATTTAAAAAATGCATTTTTATTTATATAGCTTTAATGATCATTTAAACATTCTTATTTACAAAAAAAACTATAGCATTGAACTGACAGCTTGGTAGAACAGCTTTAAATATAAAAATATTAAAAAAAGTACTGAATAAAAATATGCAAAGTACATAAAATAACAATTTTCAAGTTTGTACTTTTAGTTTTTACTTGTTTATTTTTCACCTTAAAATGCTTCAATTTTGTCTTTTCAAATATCTGATTATATACTGTTTACTTGATTGCTTTATGTAAATTGCGTTAAATGAACTGTATTATGATTCAGCTATTTAGCATGATTTGCTCATTAAAGCAAATAGCAGATAAAGCATGTGTGGATACATTTATTTTTATGTTTTTGTGCAAAGAGCAAAAGCACATGTAGTATATTAGCACATTACAGAATAGGTAAAAATGAAAACACATTACTTATTGTTCAAATTAACCTCGTTTCCAAACTTGTGCCACATGTACACTACCGCTCAAAAGGGGGTTGGTAAGATTTTAAATGTTTTTGAGACTTTTATGCTCACCAAGGCTGCGTTTAATATTGTGAGATATTATTCCAAATTAAAATAACTTTTCTAATTTAATATATTTTAAAATATAATTTATTCCTGTGATGCAAAGCTGAATTTTCAGCATCATAGTTTCAATGCCACATGATCCTTCAGAAGTCGTTCTGATATGCTGCTCTAGAAACATTTCTTACTATAATCACTTCTGAAAACAGTTGTGCTGCTTAATATGTTTTCAGACTTCTTTATTGAATAGGTAGTTTGAAATATTTTAACAAATGTCTGTAATGTCACTTCTGATTAATTTAATTTTAGTTTACTTCTTAAAAAAACATCTAAAATGTACAAAAATCTTATTGACCCCAAACTTTTGAACAGTAGCTTGCATGCTCATGTTAGCCTGCATAAGTGTGTGAATTGGAGAGTGTGCAGTAGTCCTCACTGCATTTGATGCTTCCTCCCTCAGTTGTGACAAAATCTCGAATCCAACAGCCCGAGTCGACCTCTGAACCCACAGGAGACTGCGGCATGCTGGGAGACTCATGCTTGTTGATCTCTCCCATATTCTCATAGTCTAAACTGGTGGGTTGAGGGGCCGTGTCTGTGCTCTCTGTCAGAATGTCTATCTGGAGAGACTCCTCTCCCTGCATTATATCTCTCATATAACCTGACAGCATTGAACGGATCTGAAAATATAAACACAATCAGACTATTAACGGTCATGTATTAGTAGGATGATAGTTTGTTTTGGTCAGAACCAAGTTTAACTGTTTGCACCCATGCAAATCTTTAGATCTTCTTAATTCTAACACTAGAATTCATCATTAAGCTAACCATCAAAGGCCATGCCAAACAGTGCAAGAATGAAAATGCTATTCATTGTTTATTAACTTTTACTGGAAGCCCACTCCCACCCAAGACTTGCGTTTAGATGCCTGTTTCTCCTGTGTGCCTGCATTAAAGAATACAATTATAGAATTGCTTTCTAAATTAATTCTGTGGTCTTCAAATTCTCAAATAGGTACGCAAAGTCAGAAACGTGTTTCAGATCTTTTATCTGATATGACTGCAAAACCATATTTGATATATTTCTCATATCTGATTTGTAAGGTTTCCTATAATCATTTGACAATGATAAAAAGCCATATAATTTTAGCATTATTTATAAACTATTATAGTATTTATTAAGTTTTGGATTAGCTTTTATTTTTAATTTTTCAGTTTTAATTTTAAATGAAAGTTTTAGTAATTTTGTTCAGGAATTTTAGTACTTAATTTCAGTTCTTTTTCATCTAATATTTGTAGTATTTATTTTATTTCAATTAGTTATAGTTTTAGTTAACAATGCCATTGGTTAAGACAAATCTAAAAGACTTTCTATGTATCTTCATGAATGGAAAAAAGTGATAAGAACTTGCTAGAGTTTGTGTATTACTTACAGATATATTAATTAATTTGCAATCTAATTTGAATTAGTAAAGCATCACTAATATTATTGCTTATAATTTAGAAAAATTGTTCTGAACAATGCCAATACAAAACAACAATAGTGGTGTTTTTTCCCCCTAAACGATTCAGTGATTCATTTATAAAGAGATTCATTTGTTTCATTCTTGAATGAGTCGGCGTATTTAAACAAATTGGTTGAGCGAATGATTCAGTGACTCGCTCATAAACCGCACTTCATATATAAGCACTTTTAAGGAATCCTCTACATGAATGATTCAGTTTTTTCGTAGTTTTTTTGGACGTTACCTGAACATCTACATCCCAGTCTCTGAAAAAAGGGGCTGGTGATGGTATATAATCAATCTTCCTCCATCTACAACACAAATATCCTGTCATTTATTTGCAGACAAAAGTAATCAGAACATTTCAGGATGCTGCAGATGACGTTTCTAACCTAGAGTATGGGATACAGGACAGAAGGACCAGCAGCAATGGCAATAGCAGTAGATACCAGGCAATATGGAAAGATCCTCCTGGAGTCTCTTCTTAAACACACAACGGGGGATGAATCTTAATCACAGTATGTAATATTAAATGGTTAGTTCATCCAAAAACGAAAATACTCACCCTCATGTCGTTCCAAACCCGCAAGACCTTCATTCATCTTCGGAACACAAATCAAGATATTTTTGATGAAATCTGAGAGCTCTCTGACCCTCCATAGACAGCAAGGATATTACCACGATCAACGCACAGAAACATAGCAAGGGCATCGGTAAAATAGTCCATGTGACATCAACCGTGATTTTATCGAGAATACTGTTTGTGTGCAAAGAAAACAACAATAAGATAATTTATTCAGCAGTTCTTCTCCCAGAGTTACCGTCTTCCGCCATTTCAGAGAGTACCTCAGAACGTAACCAGCGTTGTTTATATTCAGCATGTGCGTACTTTATCCTGAACATAAACAATGCTGATTACGTTCTGAGGTACTCACGGTAATAACTTATGTTATTATTGTTTTCTTTGCGCACAAAAGTATTCTTGTAGCTTCTTAACTCCTGATGTCACATGGACTATTTTACCGATGCCCTTGCTATGTTTCTGTGCGTTGATCGTGGTAATATCCTTGCTGTCTATGGAGGGTCAGAGAGCTCTCAGATTTCATCAAAAATATCTTAATTTGTGTTCCGAAGATGAATGAAGGTGTTATGGGTTTGGAACGACATGAGGGTGAGTAATTAATGACAGAATTTTCATTTTTGGGTGAACTATCCCTTTAACAGTTTCTTTGCAGTTGTTTGAGTGTCCTGTGAACTGACTCACTGTGAATGTCCCCTGATCTCCAGTGTAACGCAGGGGCCCACAGACTCCACACGCCTTTGTAATCCACTTGATCTGGCTGCGATCTCACCCGCACTGTGTAATTTGTGTGCGGCTCAAACCTAGACTCGTCCACATACACCTTCTGGTCAACAGATTCTACCTCATACAGCTAAAAACACAAACATCTGTAACTTAAGAGCACTTTGAAAGAGGAACCACAGAAATGAGTGACAAATGAGTTCAACAGGTCTTAAACATGTGTAGCTTGACCATGAAACTGGGTGTTACTCATACCATGTATTATATACAACTCCCAAAACAACCACTTGTGAGAAAGAGATGTAAATAGAAAGTCTCATCATTGTTAAAGCCATGTAAGGTGAAATGATGTTCACATCCTGTTTCACTTCTGTATTGTGACACAAAGCAACTGTTTTTTTTTTTATAGAAAGGAAAGTAGAGAGATGACAGAAAAGCACTGGGAGCGGGATCGGCAAAGGATATTCGAGGCGAGAATCAAACTCGGGTCTCCGTGAGCACAGTTGCACTGTGTGTTGATGCACTAACTATGAGGCTATTGGTGCCAACAAGCAACTGTTTTAAATGTGTCTATTAATTTTTAATATGTAATTTTAGAAGAGGAACAAACTTGTGTGGTTGTGTCTATATATGTAGACATATAGCAAAACTTAAGTGATAAAAATTATGACTAAAAAAATTATGCTCCAAAAACAAATCAGCGTGAGCGTTAATAACATGCATTTGTGAATTGTGCACATGACCAGGAACATTTTAATAAAGTGGTTTCACGTTGATTTCAAAGAAACAATTCAGCCAAAAATGGAAAAAAAGAACAACAAATATAAAATATAATTTATTTCTGTGAAGCAGTGCTGTATTTTCAGCATCATTACTCCAGTCTTCAGTGTCACATGATCCTTCAGAAATCATAATAATATACTGATTTATTATCAGTGTTGAAACTGTTGTGCTGCTTCATATTTTTTGATACTTTTTTGATTCTTTGATGAATAAAAAGATAAAATAACAGGACTAATGCAAAATAGAAATCTTTTCTAACAATTTAAGTCTTTACTACTTACTTTTTATACATTTAACACATTCTTGCTGAATAAAAGTATTAATTTAGGTTACACTTTATTTGAAGGTGTCCTTGTTACAGTGTAATTATACATTTAAGTACAGAGTAATATTAAATACATTTATTTACTATATGGTTAGGGTTACTTGCATGCATAATTTATTGTTATTATAATATTAAGTACATGTAACGTGTAACAAGGACACCTTAAAATAAAGTGTTACCTTAATTAATTTTTTTTTTTAAAGAAAGAAAAGATTTACTGACTCCAATTTTTTTAATAGTAGTGTATATTGTAACACAACATTTCTATTTTGAATAAACACATTTCTTTAACTTTTTATTTATTAAAGGATCCTGAAAAAAGTCACAGGTCCCATAAAATATTAAGCAGCACAGCTGTTTCAAATATTGATTATAAATCAGCATATTAGAATGATTTCTGAAGGATCATGTAACACTGAAGACTGGAGTAATGATGCTGAAAATTCAGCTTTGCATCACAGGAATAAATTATATTTTAAAGTATATAAAAACAGAAAACTTTATTTTAAATTGCAATAATATTTCACAAAATTACAGTTATTTTAGCCCTAATATATATATATATATACGTGTGTGTGTGTGTTTGTGTATATGTCTATAGGCCTATATATATATATATATATATGTATGTATACACACACACACACACACACACTTTTTTTTATTACACTTAGTTTTACTTTGGGTTTTTGATGTATGGAAAAAGCAGCCTCAACTTTTTAACTATTATTATATTTATATTTTAAAACAAATTAAATAAACACCTCATTTGTCAGTTAAAAAATAGTATTTATTTTAATGTTTATGTTTCAATTGTTACAGTAATAACTTATTCCTTCATTTTAGTTTAAGTGCCACAACTTGCCCTCAATAATGGTTTGATAAAGGGGTTAAAAAAAGCGATTACATTTTGATCCCTAAAGACTATAAATACCTACTAAAGTTTTTTTCTTTATAATAACGTGCTGGTGAATCATGTACTTTAACATCAGAAACACTGAAATAGTCCTCCCAAAATTTAAACATCAATACTTATAAAGGGAGCGCACACCTTGTGTTGACTGTAAATGCTGAGCTGGTACTGTAATACGAGGAAACTGTCAGCATCATATCCACTCTGCCACTGGAAAAGAGCCCTGTCTTTCTCCCAGAGCACCGACAGGTCAGACGGAGGGACCGGACGAACTACAACACACACACACAAACATCAGAGAGCAGAACTGTGGTCTCACTTGCCTCTGAAATGCATGTAGCTACTTGCTCTTACTATGTTGACTAGGCATGAAACCAGCATCTAGTACGACGGAGTTGTTGTTGCCATGGTAACCGGAATAGAGGGAGATCCTGTAGCTGTCCGCATCGCTGAAAATCACATGCGGTGATAAATCCAACTCGCACAGTAACGACTGTTCTCCCATCTTCAGTGTGCAGTCATGGTTTTCGCTACAAAAAACAGTTACCACATTTAGAGTCCTTTACCACAAACAATCATGCACGCGACTGTTTGGTAGTATGTTTGTGATTTGACTGATGTGTGATTGTGATTCAGTGCAGTATTCTCACTCATAAGTTCTGAAATGCAGCCAGTAGGATGATTCATTGCTCAGAGACTCAGCCGAGATGTTCAGAGAGCAGGTGATATTGGATAAATAATTACTGAGACACTCCAGACTATACTGTTCACCTGGACACATTTTTATAGGCGACATGTAATACATCACAATAAACGCAGTGCAAATATATACACTGAACAAAATTATAAACGCAACACTTTTGTTTTTGAGCTGAACTCAAAGATCTAAGACTTTTTCTGTGTACACAAAAGGCCTATTTCTCTCAAATATTGTTCACAAATCTGTCTAAATCTGTGTTAGTGAGCACTTCTCCATCTACCTCACAGGTGTGACATATCAAGATGCTGATTAGACAGCATGATTATTGCACAGGTGTGCCTTAGGCTGGCCACAATAAAAGGCCACTCTAAAATGTGCAGTTTTACTGTATTGAGGAGGGGGGTCAGAAAACCAGTCAGTATCTGGTGTGACCACCATTTGCCTCACGCAGTGCAACACATCTGATCAGGTTGTTGATTGTGGCCTGTGGAATGTTGGTCCACTCCTCTTCAATGGCTGTGCGAAGTTGCTGGATGTTGGCAGGAACTGGAACACGCTGTCGTATACGCCGATCCAGAGCATCCCAAACATGCTCAATGGGTGACATGTCCGGTGAGTATGCTGGCCATGCAAGAACTGGGATGTTTTCAGATTCCAGGAATTGTGTACAGATCATTGCAAAATAGGGATGTACTACAACATGAGGTGATGGTTGTGGATGAATGGCACAACAGTGGGCCTCAGGATATTGTCACGGTATCTCTGTGCCATCAATAAAATGCACCTGTGTTCATTGTCCATAACATACACCTGCCCATACTATAACCCCACCGCCACCATGGGCCACTCGATCCACAATGTTGACATCAGCAAACCGCTCACCCACACGACGCCATAAACGCTGTCTGCCATCTGCCCTGTACAGTGAAAACCGGGATTCATCCGTGAAGAGAACACCTCTCCAAAGTGCCAGACGCCATCAAATGTGAGCATTTGCCCACTCAAGTCGGTTACGATGACGAACTGCAGTCAGGTCGAGACCCCGATGAGGACGACGAGCATGCAGATGAGCTTCCCTGCGACGGTTTCTGACAGTTTGTGCAGAAATTCTTTGGTTATGCAAACCGATTGTTGCAGCAGCTGTCTGGGTGGCTGGTCTCAGACGATCTTGGAGGTGAAGATGCTGGATGTGGAGGTCCTGGGCTGGTGTGGTTACACGTGGTCTGCAGTTGTGAGGCTGGTTGGATGTACTGCCAAATTCTCTGAAACGCCTTTGGAGACGGCTTATGGTAGAGAAATTAACATTCAATTCACGGGCAACAGCTCTGGTGGACATTCCTGCAGTCAGCATGCCAATTGCACGCTCCCTCAAAACTTGCGACATTTGTATTTGTGTTGTACATAATTGACACAAATTGTGTAACTATAACACATTAGTGTGTAGAAATTAGCAGGAATAACACATTGAGTTGAAAGTACCACAAAAAAAAAAAAAAAAAACTGGTTGTGTTGTTGTTTTTAACACATCCTTTTTAAGAGTGTGCATATATACATATACATATCTATTTGGGAAAAAAACTTGACATAATATAATGTTTAATGCACTTTATGTTGTTATTACAACAAATGGAATATATTTTCTTACTCTTTGCATTTTTTATCAATATGGTACAAGATTATTCTATTTAAATCAATATAATAAACAAGTTTAATCAAGATCAAAAGTTTCATCGTGGTCAAAAGTAATCTAAAAGTAATCTGATTATATTACCTGAAATGTGTAATATAATGGATTATGTTAGTATTTTTTATGTAATTTGGAATCAGTAGCGAATTACAATTTTTTTGTAAGGGATTACAAAAAGTAATCTACCCAGCTATGTATTCATACCCATATATAATTAAATAAAATAGTGAGAAATTCTTACCCCAAGTTATAAAATTCACCAAAATATCAGAAAAACAAACCAATGTGAGGATGAAAGGAGAGCAATGCATGTTCTCTTTACCCTGTAACAAATAAAAAATATATATTAATAAAAAGTGTGTGTTTGTAAATATTAATTGTGATGTTGATTTGATATTTTCTGAAGCTTGCACAGTGACTATGATTGCAATAAAAAGTCAAGTTTATTCTTGCTGTTTCCACACAACATCACTTTATTACAATGAATTTAACAAAGCACTCAACAGAAGATATCTGAGGCCATTATTAGACACTGAGAGGACTGACTGATTCTGATGGTCAATTCATCTGAATTAAAACTAAATAGTTTCTGTTTACAAAGAGTCTGTGAACATAACCTAAATGTACAAGCTTCTAAACTCTCACCTTCTACTGGGAATAGGATTTCTTTTACTTCAGTGCTATGAGCTTAATTAGTATGGAAAGTGCATGAGATACTACAAAAGAAACCACAGAAGAAAAAAAGAAACCAAATTGCTTAACGATAACTACAAAGAAAACGTAAGAAAACACACTTGGCAGAAGTAAAAGCATGTGGCGTGCTAATTAAATATAATAAAAGTGATTGAAAATCTACCTGTAGTCGCAGACAGTTGTTGTTTCTAGTTTCACACGCACATGAAAGAAAGCTTCAGGTCTGTCTCTCTCTGTCTCTCTCTCTCTCTCTGTCTCTCTATCTCTGTGTCTCTCTCTTTGTGTCTCTCTCTCTCTCTCCCCCTGTCTCTCTCTCTATCTCTCTCTCTCTCTCTCGCTCTCTCTCTCTCTCTCGCTCTCTCTCTCTCTCTATCTCTCTCTCTCTCGCTCTCTCTCTCTCTCTCGCTCTCTCGCTCTCTCTCTCTCTCTCCCCCTGTCTCTGCAAGGCCTGCTTTGTGTCAGCCTGTTTTGACGAGAGAGTCTATCAGTCATCTGATCTCTTATCAGATTGTATGTCTGTCATCATCTTCAATCTTTTCACACTTGGGCATTCAGAACAGCAAACTCTCTGACACGTTTCAGACTTTTGCTAACCGACATCATCACACCTCTTCTGGATGTTTTAACTGCTTTGAATGCCTAAACAACTCCATATGTGATTATTTTAACATGTTTTAGCAGATTCCTTCATTTATAATTTAATTATGAACATCTGTCAAGTGTGATATGGATCATACGGATTCATGCGCAGTTATGTCTAACTTTATCCACAAACACTCGTATAAATTGCACAATATATACTAGCCTACCAACTGGATGATTTTTTTATTATGAATTGTAACTATATTAATAAAAAGTCTGATATTTAAGTATACCCAACTTTCTCCACATACAGAAGCTAACGTACAGTGGCTACTCGAGTATGCGACATCTAAACTAGCAAATTTCACCTGCTTCATTGTTTACATATTTATATCGTTGCAAAATGCAACTATATTATCTGCCAAGTCATTAAAGAAAGTTGGATATCTATATCCAATTGACCATATGCACGATTACTTCCTGGATAAACCAGCTCAGAGCTCAGTCATTTCCGGACAACTGTACTGTGCCATAAGGGAGAGCCCTTTGCTTGGTTTCTCTACATAATTCATTCACAATTTGGAGAAAAGTTTTGTTTGTCTAAGAGGACGAAAGTCCACATAACATTTCAAGGATAAAAAAGGTTAAATTTACGCGAGTGAATCGTTAAATCATGGCGCGAGTCACTGCTATGATTGACAGTGGCAACAGGATGAATAATCTGACGAGCCGATGTCAAAATAGAGCTAAAATTCAGAATAACAAAACTACAGCAGCAACAAGTCCTTGTTGGATTAAAAAAAAAACATACAGTTATTTAATTAAATCTAAACATTTCAAAATATTGAATGTACTATTTAATTGCTGTACCAACTTATTCAATTTGTATTTAACTATGTAGGTATTTAAATAGTAGGTAATGATCCTGATCTGTCAGATTTGTCACACTGCGTGGTGACTGCGTGTTTTGAGTTTGAGCTCCATCAAGTTGATTCTTTATCGTCTATTTTCTATCTTAAAATCAATTATATACACTATCATTTTCGTTTCTATAACGTGTGAATATATCCTCTATAGCATTCTAAAACAAAACCAATCAGAGCGCCTTGTTATCACTAGGTTTATTTTGATTTCTGAAGTCTGCTATTAGCTTATAGCCCGTTAGCATCGGCAGCCGCTAATCTCGCTTACATTGCTAATACTCTATTCACACACATTACCATTGTTTCACTGTTACTTGCTTAAATTGCGGATTTGTGTCTACCTTTGAGTGCAGGTGAGGACACATTCGAGCTGCATTCGGTACAGCTGGAGCTGGAGGCCGTGGAGAAGCAGATCCGCGACCTGGTGGAGAAGCAGGCCCAGCTGAGAGAGCGGAGAGCCACGCTGGAAACATCCGGGCTGACGCTCACAAGTCCGGGGTAAGTATACAGCACGCTGCTAACACTCCCACCACCTCTACTCCGTGTGTTTCTCTGCACAGGCCCTGTGCACCCAGGACGTGATCTTGATGTCCTTCCCCCCGGTGCCGGGACGCCACGGTCCCTGGGTGCACCAGCAGCGGAAGACGACCTCTCCCCCTCCGCCGCCTGCGGTCTTCGAGATCTCCACCCGGAACCGCTTCGCTCCCCTCCGCCAGACGGAACACAGCGCTGTGATCGTCGGAGACTCCATCGTCCGGCGCGTCCATGCTATGCTAGCTGAAGGTAAAATGCACACTCTGTTTCCCCGGTGCTCGTGTTCTCAATGTTTCTGCGCAGATACCCGCGAACCTGAAGGGCGACGAGAGCATCGGTCAACGACACCAAGCTGCGGCAGACGGAGACACTGAAGAGGGACTTCAGGAGCCTGATCGAGACGGTATGCAGCACATCACCCGTGACGACGATCATCGTGTCAGGACCGCTTCCGACGTATCGACGAGGACACGAAAGGTTCAGTAGACTTTTTGCTTTAAACGAATGGTTATTGTCATGGTGTAAAGAACAGAAACTGCTCTTTGTTAATAATTGGAATATTTTCTGTGAGCGTCCTAGGCTTTTTCGTGCTGATGGCCTGCACCCCAGCAGAGTCGGAGCGGAACTCCTGTCGGACAACATCTCCAGGACGCTACGCTCCATCTGATTAGTAAGCCAATTCTCAAATAACTACTATGATGACTTTTGTTCTACCCACTTAAAAGATAGAAGTACTTGCGTTGTCCAATCTATACAGACCGTGTCTGTTCCCCGAATAGCGAGGTCAAAATATAAATTTAATGCAGGATCTAGAAAAAATCTGATCGTGATTAAACCAGAAATACGCAAAATAAATGAACAAAAACAATTTTTAAAGCTTGGGCTCCTAAATATTAGATAACTCGCACCCAAAGCAGTTATTGTAAATTAAATGATCACAGATAATAATTTTGATGTACTCTGCCTGACTGAAACCTGGCTTAAACCAAATGAATATTTTGGTCTAAATGAGTCTACTCCACCAAGCTACTGTTAGCCCCGTCAGACTGGTCGTGGTGAAGGTGTGGCAACAATATATAGTGATATTCTCAATGTTACTCAGAAAACAGGATACAGGAGGTTTAACTCATTCGAACTACTTCTGCTTAATGTCACACTGTTAGATATGCAAAATAAATCTCTCCTATCTCTTGCTCTGGCTACTGTGTATAGACCGACAGCGCCAGAGATAGGTTTCCTACAGATTTCCTAAAAGAATTTGCAGATTTCCTCTCAGATCTATTGGTCAATGTTGATAAAGTGCTAATTGTCGGAGATTTTAACATTCACGTTGATAATACAAATGATGCGTTAGGACTTGCGTTTACTGACCTAATAAACTCTCTTGGAGTCAAGCAAAATGTCACCGGGCCCACTCATCGTTTTAATCATACGCTAGATTTAATTATATCGCATGGAATTGATCTTACCGATATAGATATCGTACCTCAAAGTGATGATGTTACTGATCATTTCCTTGTATCGTGCATGCTGTGTATTACTGATATTAGTTGGCTCCGCGTTATCGTCCGGGCAGAACTATTGTTCCAGCCACCAAAGACAGATTCACAAATAACCTGCCTGATTTATCTCAACTGCTCTGTGTACCCATAAATACACATGAACTAGACGAAATGACTAGCAACATGGGCACTATCTTCTCTAATACATTAGAAGCTGTTGCCCCCCTCAAATTGAAAAAGATTAGAGAAAAACTTACTGCGCCATGGTACAACAGTTATACCCATTCTCTCAAGAAAGAAACTCATAATCTTGAGCACAAATGGAGAAAAACTAACTTAGAAGTTTTTAGAAATGCGTGGAAAAACATTATGTCCAGCTATAGACAGGCTCTAAAAGCTGCCAGGGCAGAGCATATCCGCAAAATCATAGATAATAACCAAAACAATCCAAGGTTTTTATTTAGCAGTGGCTAGATTAACAAATAAACAGACGCCTCCCGATCTAAATATTCCCTCACAGTTTAATAGTAATGACTTTATTAATTTTTTCACTGATAAAATACACTCACCTAAAGGATTATTAGGAACACCATACTAATACTGTGTTTGACCCCCTTTCGCCTTCAGAACTGCCTTAATTCTACGTGGCATTGATTCAACAAGGTGCTGAAAGCATTCTTTAGAAATGTTGGCCCATATTGATAGGATAGCATCTTGCAGTTGATGGAGATTTGTGGGATGCACATCCAGGGCACGAAGCTCCCGTTCCACCACATCCCAAAGATGCTCTATTGGGTTGAGATCTGGTGACTGTGGGGGCCATTTTAGTACAGTGAACTCATTGTCATGTTCAAGAAACCAATTTGAAATGATTCGAGCTTTGTGACATGGTGCATTATCCTGCTGGAAGTAGCCATCAGAGGATGGGTACATGGTGGTCATAAAGGGATGGACATGGTCAGAAACAATGCTCAGGTAGGCCATGACATTTAAACGATGCCCAATTGGCACTAAGGGGCCTAAAGTGTGCCAAGAAAACATCCCCCACACCATTAAACCACCACCACCAGCCTGCACAGTGGTAAAAAGGCATGATGGATCCATGTTCTCATTCTGTTTACGCCAAATTCTGACTCTACTATCTGAATGTCTCAACAGAAATCGAGACTCATCAGACCAGGCAACATTTTTCCAGTCTTCAACCGTCCAATTTTGGTGAGCTCGTGCAAATTGTAGCCTCTTTTTCCTATTTGTAGTGGAGATGAGTGGTACTCGGTGGGGTCTTCTGCTGTTGTAGCCCATCCGCCTCAAAGTTGTGCGTGTTGTGGCTTCACAAATGCTTTGCTGCATACCTCGGTTGTAACGAGTGGTTATTTCAGTCAAAGTTGCTCTTCTATCAGCTTGAATCAGTCGGCCCATTCTCCTCTGATCTCTAGCATCAACAAGGCATTTTTGCCCACAGGACTGCCGCATACTGGATGTTTTTCCCTTTTCACACCATTCTTTGTAAACCCTAGAAATGGTTGTGCGTGAAAATCCCAGTAACTGAGCAGATTGTGAAATACTCAGACCGGCCCGTCTGGCACCAACAACCATGCCACGCTCAAAATTGTTTAAATCACCTTTCTTTCCCATTCCGACATTCAGTTTGGAGTTCAGGAGATTGTCTTGACCAGGAACACACCCCTAAATGCATTGAAGCAACTGCCATGTGATTGGTTGATTAGATAATTGCATTAATGAGAAATTGAACAGGTGTTCCTAATAATCCTTTAGGTGAGTGTAGATAACATCAGAAATAGAAAAACAAATGTAGATTCTTGAGCTTTCCTGTAGCTCAAATAGTAGAGCATGGTGCTAGCAACGCCAAGGTCATGGGTTCGATTCCCAGGGAAATCAAGAGCTGATAAAATGTAAAAACTGTGACTTGAATGCAATGTCAGTTGCTTTGGATAAAAGTGTCTGCTAAATGCATAAATGTAAATTGTACTGCGTCTAATATTTCAGCTTCATTCATCGCACCCAAAGAAAAACTGCAGTGCTTTACAACTATAGGACAGGAAGAGCTAAATAAACTTATCAGTGCATCTAAACCAACAACATGTTTATTAGATCCTGTACCTACTAAACTACTGAAAGAGTTGTTACCTGTAGCAGAAGAACCGCTTCTCAATATT
This sequence comes from Barbus barbus, assembly GCF_936440315.1. Taxonomy (NCBI): domain Eukaryota; kingdom Metazoa; phylum Chordata; class Actinopteri; order Cypriniformes; family Cyprinidae; genus Barbus; species Barbus barbus. Next base: position 23,043,327 of record NC_136722.1, on the reverse strand, counting down.
ATTAACTCATCGTTATCTTTAGGTCACTTCCCAAAACCATTCAAGCTGGCGGTTATTAAGCCTCTTAAGAAACCACAACTAGATTCTAATGAACTGGCAAATTACAGACCCATTTCAAATCTTCCGTTTATGTCTAAAAGTTGTCTGCTCAATTGTGCTCCTTCTTGCAAAAAAATGATCTCTATGAAGAATTTCAGTCAGGTTTCAGGCCTCACCATAGCACAGAAACTGCACTTGTTAAAATTACAAATGACTTGCTTCTTTCTTCAGACCAAGGCTGCATCTCATTGCTAGTATTACTTGATCTTAGTGCTGCGTTCGACACTATAGACCATTACACACTCATAGATCGATTACAAAACTATACTGGTATTCAAGGGCAGGCTTTAAGATGGTTTAGATCCTACCTGTCCGATCGCTACCACTTTGTTCATCTCAATTATCACCAGTAAAGTATGGAGTACCACAAGGATCTGTCCTAGGTCCTCTGCTATTTTCAATATACATGTTGCCCCTTGGTAATATTATTAGAAAATACGGGATTAGTTTTCATTGTTATGCTGATGATACTCAACTATATATCTCAAGATTGGATGACCAATAATTTCCTCCTATTAAATTCAGATAAGACAGAGATATTACTTATTGGACCACACAGAATCTCTTGGATTACAATTAGCAACTAGACAGATTTACTGTTATGTCCTCTAAAGTAAAAAATCTGGGTGTTATATTAGACAGCAACTAGTCCTTTGAAAATCATATTTCCCATGTTACAAAAACAGCATTCTTCCATGTTAGAAACATTGCCAAGCTTCGAAACATACGACCTGTTTCTGATGCAGAAAAGCTAGTTCATGCATTTAAGACCTCTAGACTGGACTATTGTAATGCACTGTTCAGACACACTCTGTTTAAATCTAGATTAAAGACACATCTCTTTAGCCAAGCATTCACATAATGCATGATATTCATCTTATAATCTTGTACTGCAGTTATATCTGATCAAATGTACATTATTATTATTCTTTAGCTTGGGTTAAACAAATCTTGCTTAGATGGAACAGCAGCTACGCTAATTATGTCTCTATTTGTTTCTCTGTTTCTAGGAATTACAGAAGCTTCAGTCTGGATCCAATCCTTAAATGATCTGAGATGACCGAACACCTGAGAAAAGATAATGCCAACCCCTCAGAGGACCTCAGAGGATGCCAACGCTCAGACAACATACAGAATTACCAAATTTTACCATAAGTTAAATATATTAAGTTTCTGCAATATATAAATATATTGTGGAAACTTAATTTCCTGTAGAGCTGCTTTGCAACGATTTGTATCAGAAAAAGCACTATACAAATAAACTTGAACTTGAACTTAAATAATTAAGCATTAGGCCTATAGGCTGTTGTCTGTCCTTATTTTTTTAAATGACAAGTGAAGTCTACTTTTATTTGTGCATTCACAGGAGAAGGAGAAGCCTAAAACATGAATGAAAAATTAACCTTTAATAAAGTTAATTTTACTGCACAGAGTTGAGAAATAATAAAGGCTTTAAAATTTTATAAGATTTAAAAAATGTGTTCATGAATGTAAGATGTTGATTATGGAGAATACCATAAGAGATTAGCCTAATTGCCTTAACAGTTACAATAGTGTTTATTTGTCAGCATTAAATGTACAGTTATATGAGTAGGCTATACTTTTCTGGGATTAGGCTACCAGACTTAATAACATAAAACAGTGTGTTAATTCCGCTATCATTATTTATGGTGTTGCATTTATTTTGTTTCTCAGTTTTTGATAAGAATGAGGCAGGAGATGTTTCTGTGAGAGTCTTTATATATAGCACATATAAAACGAGCTTCACAGGAAGATTACGAGCTGCTTTATCTATATCTTTATATTAAGTTCTAAATAGAGCTCCGTGCATATGGTCAATTGTAATAGAGAATACTTGTATAGGGTGAGACCAGGGCTTAATTTGTGCCTGAACAAGCCGGATCCGGCACCTCATTTTGTTGGATCCCCCTCGCGCCAATGAAAGACGTTTGTGCTGACCTATAATGTGCATAATATGAAAAATCCTCTATAATGACTGCGCTTGCGGCACATCTACATTTGAAATAAAGAACCTGAGCATGCAAAAGACGCGACATGTGAACTGCTCTGCTCTCACAAGACAATGCACGGATCCATATCCTATACACATGCGTTTTCTTTCTCAGCTGTTCACATTTACTTAAAAAAAAATCTGGATACTGGCCAGGATGGCCATTTTTGCGTAATTTTGTGTGTGCCACTTAAACTCAACAACAAACTACAAAAAAATAACTCAATATGATACTCTTTGGATGTGCACACCAGCATGATTGGCTTAAAAAAACGTGCAAATTACACAGTTTTGTGACGATGCAACAATGACCCGATTAAGCAAGTGACAATTTTGACATCTGTCCTGAAATGCGAGCGCAAGTCTTGGATCAGCGACAGCGTGCAGCAGACAGATGTGAAGCTGCTTTGAGAGACGAAGCGCTGTTTTCAAATGATTTATTTAATCTGCTAGTTTATTTACCCATACCCATTCTTCCCACTGGTCGCACTTTTGCGACTAATTTCTCAGTTTGTCACACAAGCACATAATAATTATTTTTTTTGCTACAACATTTGATTAATCAGTGCATGCTGATGAACTTTTATCATAGTTAATATTATAGTTATATGGCAACGAAAGTATTCAACATTCAACCCGTTCTTTTTCATCAGTAGCCTATATTATTTGTTATTTTATCTATTTGTGAAAATGTTTGCAGGAATTTCCCTCATTATAAAAGCTGCGGGGATGAGTAAAACTGTGATATACACACAACCCCCCACGAAATTCTGGAGAGGATTAACTCTATTACAGAGATTTGTGAAATAAAATTCCATTATTTTTTTTAGCAGCCTGCAAGCCTACAAAAATAGTTAAAGTTGAGGTTAAATGTGAACTACACACTTCCTATTTTGATGAGAACAGAGGCCTATATTTATTCATGTGGCTTTGGTGATGAGCTTTAGTGATGGCTAGTTTTGTTTGTTTGTCTAACCCCACATTCTTGCAGAAGGTCAGGCAAAAGGAGCTTTTATTAAGAGCTGTTTTCTCCACACCGAGTCAAGTGCCTTTCCGGTTAACAGCAGTTTTGTAATGATGATATCTGATCAGTCTTTCTGAGGCCCTGAGGTGTTCAATCTGATTGGTTGTCATAAAAAACATCTATGGATGACAACTCCAAATTCTGCCTTATGATAAGTGCTACCCAGGCGTCCTACTTTCAAGCATGCCCTAGAAAGTAACAGATGTCTTCGCAAATGAGTCTCGCAAAGCAAGTAAACACATGGCAAACGGATGGTGCCAGTATTCATTAAGTGGCGTGCCAGTGTGCCAACACTTTAGTGAACTTAATATCACTTGATACGATGCTTAGATATTGTGTGCCAATCCATGTGCCAACTGGGTTTGTGGTTTTTATCTGACAATCAGCTACTGAGATGTGAAAATAACAACAAAACCTGATTTGAATCTGTGTTCATGCATAATTGAACAAGCTGTATATCAAATGTATTTGTTGTGAGATTGTCTATTTGTGATTGAATATTTGTCATTTGTATATGAATTGCAATATTACAACACATTATCAATAAGACAATTTTTTATTTGTCAAACTTATCTAAAAGGAATAGTTCAGCCAAAAATGATAATGGTTATTGATTACTCGTGTTATTCTAAACCTGTATGAGTTTCTGTGGAGCATAAAAGAAGATATTTTATAGAATGTTGGTAATCAAACCACTTCAGTACCCATTGACTTGCATTGTATTTGTTTAGCATCACTTTCTCACCAGTTGATACTCTGCAGTGAATGGGTGCCGCCAGAATGAGAATCCAAACAGCTGATAAAATGATCACACAAGTAAAAAAATCAATCCCCTGTTATCCTCTCACACCTATTTGACCTGTTTTGTCTAGTATATGCATATTTCTCTCCTGATTCAGATGATAAATATTTTTCACTAAATTTCTTATTGTTTACCTTGTTATTATTATTCCAATTTGTATTGTCACACCAAACACCAATAAAAATTCGAAATTAAATTTTTCACTGGAGAGGGCAAAATCTTCGATAGAGGACTCATATTTTAGCTTGAAGCAATGGTTTAACGTGTTGATGGATTTGTTACTTATAAACACGTGGCTTTTTGCTTCATAAGATGTTAACTAATGGACTGGAGTGGTGTGGATGATTGTGATGTTTTTATCAGCTGTTTGGACTCTCATTCTGACGGCACCCATTCACTGCAGAGCATCCATTGGTGAGATAGTGATGTAATGCTACATTTCTCCAAATCTGTTCTTATGTAGAAACAAACTCATCTACATCTTGGATGGCCTGAAGCTGAGAAAAATCTATTTTTTAAAAACTATAAAACTATTCCTTTAAAAACATGAATGCATAATACAATATTTTCCGCTATTTTGTGTGTAATTTTGTGGGTTAAAATGACACAATCTGATGTTGTCAACACTTACTATCTCTTCAACAGAAAGTGGTTGATTCTTTTGATATGCTCATGAACATCTCTGGGTTATCTGATGAGGTTCTGGGAGTGTTGCGCTACAGGAACTTTGGTTAAGATAAGGACAGGAAGTATCAAAACATGCCGAAATGAATAAAAACAAGCTGAGATAGTAAAAACAGCCTATATTTTATTTCACCTTTGTTCATTTTGAAAATATATGGACCACAACAGGGCCCAAAATCACACTACTGAGTAATTGACCTTCTATATATTCAAAGCAAAATAAAAGGATTGCATGCTTGACACAACAATATGTTAATTTTAACTCAATAAAAAAATGAAAATAAAATAAGGGGACCAGCAAAAGATAAAAAAAAATTATTAGGCTGACAAAAAGACACTAGGATTAGTAATGTTTCTTCAACATGTGTTTTTATCGCAAACAAACATAGAGAATATGATATATAAGTGAACCCCGAGGAGCCTGAAATAAAGAAAATGTCTTAAAAAGCACATATTCTTCAATGTCATTTTAAGAGATGCTCTTGCAGCATTTGACCTTAAAGGAGGGTGTAATTCAATCTTTTATCAGCAGAAGGCAGCAGTAGTGAGCTGATACACAGTCTAAGTATTAAATCAGTGAACTTCGTGTGTATAAAAGGCAGCAAATCTTACATTTATGTGCATGTAAAAACATATTTTTTGGCATTAAATTTGTCTTATTAAGATTAAACAGGTATTTTACTTCTGGAAGTGCAGAGCACAACACCTTTTAAAATATATTTTATTTTAATTAATTTTATTTGATTATTTGTCACCCACCCGAACTGCATGAGATGCAACACAGCCACGTCACTCAAACGAAAGCTATTTTAATAACTTCAGCACAATGCATGTGTTTATGTACATTAACAACAATAATAGTTGTTTACATTAGTAATAGACGTCTATACACAATTATTTAACTTCACTAGGTTCTTTAAAAAAGGTTTTATCCGGAAAGCGGAATGTTTCTTCGCCGTATTTGTTCACCGCCGGTACCTATTAGGACGAGCGCAACCAGGAAGCAGTGGACAAACACTGAAAACATTAAGCTCTGGATTTGTTTATCAGTTTTATTCTATTAAATTAACGCTGGAGGAAGCGATAGCACTGTTTGAACTGTATCTCGTGGTCATGATTATATCTTTCTCATGGGCTGTGTATTTTATGTTCGTGTCTAAGGCTGGTGTGGGCAAGAATTATGGAATAGACTGGTGAAGGTTTGCTGGAGAGATTTCGTTTGAGTAACTTAAACAGAGCAAAATATGCACCGCTAAACACGTTCAACATGTCGTTTTTATTCCCTGCAGATGGGTTTGAGTCTTTGAGATGGTGAATCTGGCTCTGTAGGCTTACTAAAGGCGTGGAAATGGACTTCTCCAAGTTCCTGGCAGATGATTTTGATGTGAAGGACTGGGTGAATGGAGCTTTTAAAGTGGCTCAGAAAGATGTACCTGGTAAAACAGACGCTCACGCCTCTACTCTGGTCATGAAGCTGCAGCTGTTCATTCAAGAGGTCAATAACTCTATAGAAGGTGAGTGTGGGATCCCTTCAAAGCAGTCTTTCAAATGCCTGAATGTCATTGCATTCTCATCAAAATTGTGTAGTGAGTAATTGTTTGTCTCTTCTGCTCACCAAGGCTGGATTTATTTGATCAAAAAAAATGGTGAAATATTATTACAATTTAAAATAATTGTTTTCTATGCAAATATATTTTGAATTGTAATTTATTCCTGTGATCAAAGCTGAATTTTCAGCATCATTTCTCCAGTCTTCAGTGTCACATGATCCTCCAGAAATCATTCTAATATACTGATTTATTATATTTTTATTATCAGTGTTGAAAACAGTTGTGCTGCTTAATATGTTTGTGGAAACTGTGATACTTTACAGAATTCTTGATGAATAGAAAGTTTATTAGAAAAATCATAAATGTTAATTTAATGCATCATTGCTGAATAAAAGTATTAATCTCTTAAATTTTGAATGGTAGTTTGTATCTGTTTAGTCAGTCTCTGATTGTCTCTCTGTGTGTGTTTGCAGAGAGCAGCAGTCAGGCCCTGCAGAATATGCCGCGTGTATTGAGGGATATTGAAGCTCTGAAACAGGAGGCGTCTTTCCTGAAGGATCAGATGATTCTGGTTAAAGAGGACATCAAGAAATTCGAACAGGACACGGTGCAGTCTATGCAGGTAAGAATAAATGCACACACAAATCACTTTTTGAAGCTGTTATATAATATCTAACTACTTTTTAAAATTAATATTAGCTTAAAGTACATTTCATACAAGTATTGTTTCAGAATATTTTGCAGGCAAGTCCAATTCTGACCATGTAATGTTTAAAATATTCTAAAAAAAAAAAAAATTGCCAGGTCAACATGCTATTCAGGGGGCCCAGAAACTGTAGCGGTGCCCCTGATTTTATATATCAGGCTTTTATGGCCTATATAATATGAGATTCCTCAAGGAGGAAAAATCACCTCGTAGTTTAAACTGTGCAAACATATCAAATTTGGTTCAGTTGCTGATATTTATATGGTAGCTTGTAGTGTAAATCAATGAGATCTTATAGCTGTATAGCAGACTACTTGCATAAAATGCATAGAAATATCAGTGCTCTTTCACTCCCAGTGATGTCTTAAGATATTTCAATGCTTAGTTTTATAATAAACGGTCTGTAGTTTCAAAACTAATAATGCAATCCAATGCACTGATGATTGAGAGATGAACAGACAAACATTCCTCAAAAGCCCGATGGATCATATTTAAAATTCAAATTTCAACATGGTATTTCTAAAACATAATGTATGGATAATCAAGTAAACCTAAATTGCTTCAGTCCAGTCAGTGTTCATCTTGAAATATTACTAGCAGTATGAAAGTTATTATTGTTTACTTTATAAAAATCATGAAAGATTTCACAGCAGAAAGATAGTAATGGTTATATAGATATAGTAGTTCAGTCCCTGCTGATTTTTGCTTTATGCAAATGTAAATTTTTTATGGCATACTGTAGACCTGTTGTTTTTTATATTGATATGTGGCAGGTGTTGGTGGAGATCGATCAGGTGAAGTCTCGTATGCAGTTAGCAGCAGAAGCGCTACAGGAAGCTGATAAATGGAGCACTCTCAGTGCCGACATCGAGGAGACTTTTAAGACGCAGGTGATGTATTACACATCTGTCTTCACACACTTAACATGAGTGCGGATGCGGATCTGAAATGTTCATGTGTTTGTCTGCAGGACGTGGCTGTGATCAGCAGTAAACTGACCGCCATGCAGGGCAGTTTGGCGATGCTGGTGGACACACCAGACTACAGTGAGAAGTGTGTTCAGCTGGAGGCTCTGAAGAACCGTCTGGAAGCTCTGACCAGTACACGGATCGTCTCCACGTTCAACTCACTGGCTACAGGTGCTGTTATACATCAGGCTTATGTGTAAAAGAGATGCATTTTAAATGGCATCACATTTATCAAAAAATTCAGTATTTTTGAAAGAAATTCATATTTTTGTTCAGCAAAGATGCATAAAATTGATCAAAAGTGACAGTAAAAACATTTATAATGTTATTCAAGATTCATATTTTTCATAACTGCTGTTTGAACTTTCTATTCATCAAAGAATCCTGGAAAAAGTATCACGGTTTCCACAAAAATATGAAGCAGCGCAACTATTTTCAATATTAATAATAATTAGAAACGTTTCTTGAGCATATTAGAATGATCTCTGAAGGATCATGTGACACTGAAGACTGGAGTAATGATGCTGAAAATTCAGCTTTGCTTTACATTTTAAAATAAATTCACATAGAAAACAGTTTCAAATTGCGATAATATTTCACAATATTACAGTATTTACTTTATTTTTGATCAAATAAATGCAACATTGGTGAGCATAAGAGACTTCATTCAAAAATAATAATCTTACAGAAGAATATGCTTTAACATGACAAGATGCTAATATTTATTTGTATAATCCGTTTCAGATCAAGCAAAGCTTTTTGTACGAGTTTTTACCGAAATGGACAGAATGCCGCAGTTACTGGCTTACTACTTTAAATGCCACAAGGTACAACATTTTAATTTTAATATTGACTTTTTTAAAATATTGCTTTAGTTATTATGAAATTACCTGCATTTAAACTGCTTTGAAAACCATATTTTTCATACCTGTACTGCACAGGTTTTTAGGTAAAAAGACAACATTTTTATGTTTAGAGATGTTTGTGTTTTACGCTTAACTGCTGTTTTTTAAAAAAAAGTATCACCTGAATGCATTTTCGTCTTGTATTAATCTTAAATGTTTTATGTTTTTGGTTGCACTTTATTTTACAGTACATGTACCTAAGAAAGTACTTGCAATATAAGGTTAGGTTTATGTGTAGGTTCAGGGTTAGTACCCAGTTATAATATGTAGCATAGCATGTACATCCAGAGCAGGACTGTAAAATAAAGTGCTTTAATCAGTTTTCCAACTTTTTTTTTAGTCACTTTGTTCCCACCATGAAAATAGCCTAGTTGCTGATGTGGCATTATAAAAATATACCCAATAAATAAACTTGTGTGTGTTTAGGCACAACTGTTGAGCGTGTGGGAAAGCATCTGTCAGTCAGACGCACCTCTGAAGCAGCAGCTCTCTGAGTTTTACGACACACTTCTGTCCACGTGGCACACACAGCTTCAGTGGAGCAGTCAGGTACACACACTCTCATCTGCACCGCAGTACAGCGTTCATGCTCATACTGTCTCTCACACACACACAAACACACACACTCACACACACACACTCACACACTAAGACGTGTGTACATGTGTGTGCAGGTCTTTAAAAACCCCTTTGAAGTGCTCACCGTGCTGATGATCCAGACGTTGGGGGCGATGGTGCCGTCTATCCCAGACTGCATTGCTGTGGCACTGAAGCGTTGCTCTGGCGATTGTCATCTGGATGTGCTGTTGGAGCTCCATCAGACGGCGGCGAACTTCAGTCGTAGCCTGGAGACGGCAATGCAGCCGCAGCTTGGTGCGTGTACGCCAAAAAATCCTGTCAGGCATATTTAGAACAAGAATCATTAGATGACATTAAAAGACTCTATTTAAGTATCTCAGTGCAACCCCCGTAACTAATTAATAGTCATTTTAAATCTTTGCCACTCTCCTTCAAACTACTAGGTTTAGAAGTTTTAATCATTTAAAATTTGATAAAAATGTATTATCACTTATTCTGTTTTATATAGTTTATATATCTTAGTAAGTACAGGTCGGAGTAAGTTTTTTGTTTCATTTTTACATATATCTGTTACGTTAAAAGACGATGGAAAATTATTTAACTCAATTTGACATTTTCACAAAAATTATTTGAAACATTAGACACTTTATTTGCATTTAATGTGCTATGTATGTATATAAAATCACTTTCGTTAATTTGATTTGATTCTAAAATGGGACATCTTATCTATGACCCATTTTATATATAGATATAGACATAGAAATGTAGATATATACATATGATATGGATTATGGCGATGTTTATGATGCACATTCCCGCTATTCTCAGTAGTTTACAGTAATACAAAAAATTTCTCCTCATTACTGTAATTAAAAAAAAATATGCTAAACATTTGTAATGTGATTTTAAGATGTAGAGAATAATTGCAAGAGTACATATTTACAGTAATGAGTTATTTTTTCACATTATAATGAAGAGAATTTGGGGAAAGATTTAAATTTTCTTAATTTTTATGAGAATTTTTATAAATGGTAATTTAATTTATTAAAAATATATTTTCGGTAAAAATATGAATGCTTTTCTTATATATTTCTTAAATATTAGTGCTGTCAAACAATTAAATAAAAGTTTTTATTTACATAATATATGTGTGTGTGTACTGTGTATATTTATTATGTATATATAAATACACACACATACAGTATATATTTTCAAAATATTTACATATATTTACATGCGCATATGTATGTTCATATAATTTATTATATATAAATATATTTAATATATAAACGTAAAATGTTTCATAAATATATACATGCATGGGTGTGTATTTATATATATATATATATATATATATATATATATATATATATATATATATATATATATATATATATATATACATATATATATATATACATACATAATAAATATACTCAGTACATGCACACATCCAAAAACGTTATTTTTGGATGCGATTAATCGCGATTAATCGTTTGACAGCACTTAAAAATATCATTTATAATAATAATTTATAATGAATAAATACGGGTTTTTTTAAAGTTATGTTTTAAGGGCTTTTATGCCTTTATTAAAAGCTGACAGGAAGCGTGGGATCAACAAAGGACCTTGAGACAGGAATCGAACTCGGGTCACACACTTGCACTGTATGTCAGTGCACTAACCACAAGGCTATCAGCGCCAACAATAAGTACACATTATTAGATATAAAAAAAATTTACATGAAAATCATCAGTCATTGTATATGCGTTTTGTGAATGAGTGAGATTTTATTTTTATAATTTTCTTGTGTTCATGTGCATGTTTCAGGCGAGTGTAACCTCTTGAAGGTGGCAGAGCTGGTATCATGTGTTTATTCACCTTATAAGACTTATCAGATGCAGTACGGAGAACTAGAGGAGACAAACTTACTGATCCAGCTCAGTGCTGTTCCTCTGGTGAGTAAACAGAGGCTTTCATTTTTGACCTTCACTAGTACACAAAGTATAAACCTTTGGCTTGCAATTATTTTTTACTTGCACTGTGAGTCTATTGTCTGAGCTAAATGAGATGAGGCACAAAAAGGTAGCGTACTGAGAAATATTACCAAGACAGTACATAAACAACACTTTTTTTCCTGTAGCATTGTCTTCAATGTCTGCATGTAGTGTGATTTGCAGACAAGTGACGCTTATGAGCCATTCTTTTTAGTGAATCATTCTCAGACTGAATCAATCTAACCTATTTCTCACTGAATCTCTGTGTAAATGACCTGCTGTAACAGATGCTGATAAGAGTTTGTAGTTAAAGATTCATATTCCCAAAAATATAAATACAATGTTTTTTTTTTCCCCTACAGCATTCGCCATGTGTGTTTTATTAATTATTTGTGTGTGTTAGGAGCGTGGTGAGGTTCTGGACTGCGTGTTAGAGCTCACACACTCGGTTCAGAAGGTGTTTGGTTTGGCGGCGGCTGCCGTGGATCGCTGTGTGAAGTTCACGGATGGTCTCGGTGTGTGTGGGCTCATCAAAGCCCTGCGAGCGCTTTTCAGCAAGTATGAATCATACACATATTTACTACGCTTACACACACAGAGACAAACACACAGCCCACAGGTCAGCTGCGCTCTCTAGCGGATTCTCTCGTTTCTCTCTCAGGTACGTGTCAGACTTTTCTGTCACGCTTCAGTCAATCAGGAAGAAGTACAAGTTAGAGGACACGCCCACTTCTGAGGTGTTCACTGAGGATTGGACGGCTTTCCAGAACTCTATCAGGTGGGTGTTTTTTGTCATTAATGGTGATTAGTATAAGGTTAAAGTTATATGTTTATAGATGTATGTACAGTTATATAAAAGTATATAAATCATCTTTGTTTCTTTTTTTTCTAGAATCATTGCAACCTGTGGTGAGCTACTCAGACAATGTGGAGAATTTGAACAGCAGCTTTCAAACAAGTAAATGTCTTAAAGTACAAATCTGCTTTATTTATTCAATTGTCTTTACTTATTAAATTTTACCCTAATAATATCCCTGTTACACTATAATTATATGAGTAATATATTTAAAAACAATATAACTTGTATATGATATAATATAACATTATTTATTTATTATAAATATCAATTATTTTATGTTATAATTTTATATAATTTTAATATGTATTTCTTTAATTAAAATTATATTAACTATAAAATATATCATGTATATGTATGTATGTATTTATCAGGGTTATTATCCTCAACTAAAACCATAAAAACCCTAGTAATTATTATATATTTAATTATTATATTATTATAGTATAAATAATATATATATATATATATATATATATATATATATATATATATATATATATATATATATATATATATATAAGTAGTTTTGTTCATTGTTAATAGTTAATATTTTAGTTTTGTTAAGTTTAAGTACTAATATAACAAACTAAATAAACTAAAAACTAACACATTAAAAAACCTATATAGACAAAAAAGACTAAATTAAAATGTCAAACACATAAAAAATTAAATCTAATTAAAAAATTAACAACAACTATAATAACAGTATGTAAAAATTAAACTAAAACTTAAATAAAATAAAAACTATGTAGACAAAAAAATACAAAAAATACAAACTAATTTAAAAAATCAACAAAAATTATAATAATAGTAATGCAAATAATACCAAAATAACGTGTGTGTGTGTCATAATAATAATCATTATTATCTGAATATATAAATTATATAATTATATAAATAATTTATGGGTGTTTCCTGTCATGAATCATGGTTGTGCATTGTGATTGGCAGGATCCTGGGGAGGGCGGGGCGTTTCCTGTGGGAGGGGTTTAACCCCAGAAGTCTGACTGGTTTACAAGAGGGCGTGGCTGAGAGGCGGAGCCAAAAGAATCCATGGCAGGAATACAACTACCTTCAACAAACCAACACGGCTGAGTATAATGCTCTACTGGAGACGCTGCACTCTCTCAAGGTTTCACTTCTTATGTGTGTCCTTTGAATGTGCTGCTTTCATATTCTAGAAGTGTAAGACTGAAGTTTGTTTTGTGCAGGAGAAAGGAACAGGAAACTCAAGCTTATTGACTGAGACCCGCGGCGCTCTGACGCGTCTGAACCAGCAGGCCAATCAGCTGGCGTTTGACTCGGTGTTCCTGCAAATCAAGCAGCAGCTATTCCTTCTCAACAAACCAGAGGTTTGCACAGTATTTTTAAGTCACTATGAAATGTCAAAAATGGAGCGTATCGTTTTTGATTCATTGTGTTTTTGACTTTTGAAGTGTCGCGGTTCTGCTAATTTGAGTGAAACGCTAACTGATGATCTTCCGGCCTTCAGTTTGTCACCGCAGGAGTACATCACTAATGTAAGACAATATGAACACATCATCTGAGTGTTAGTCCATGTCCCTATGATGTCAAACATGATGACAAAATGCTCTTAAAGATGCAAGGACAAACACAAGCCACATTTCTGTATTTGTATTATACATATACATAATTATACATTTTATATATATATATATCTCTCTCTCTCTCTCTATATATATATGTGTGTGTGTGTGTGTGTGTGTGAGTATTATATAAGTGTATAAAATATATATTTAGATACTTACAAATATGATCTATATACATTCTAGTTATATAATTGTGCACTCATTTGTGTTTTGTCTATAGATCGGTCAGTATGTCATGTCTTTGCCTCTGAATTTGGAGCCGTTTGTGACTCAGGAGGATCCAGCGCTGGAACTCGCACTACACACTGGCAAACTGCCGTACCCTCCAGAACAAGGTGAACACAAGTACATGAAATAAAGCTGTTTCACACACACACAATGTCTGATGTGTCTGCTCTCTCTGTAGGCGATGACGTCCCTGAGCTGGAGAACACAGCGGATTATTGGCTGGGTTCTATCGCCAGGGCGACCATGCAGACCTATTGTGATGTCATCCTTCAGCTTCCTGAGCTCAGCCCGCATGCAACCAAACAGCTGGCAACTGACATAGGTGACATCACTACATCATGGCACCATTATCACCAACAAAACACTTGCTCTCAATGAAGATACGAGGCTCTAGTGACTTTGTTTTTATTATTCATCATTAACATCAAGATTTTCAGTTAAAACTGACGTTTTGAGTCATGATTTTTTTTGGCTAAGTTTCTGCAATTGTTTTATTTCTATTTTTGCCTTCACACACACACACACACACACACACACACACACACTCACTCACTCACTCACTCATCAAATGCATTTAGGCATCTAGGTGTGGTGAAGACGACTTGTTGAAGTTCAAACCGAGCATCAGAATAAAGGGGGAAGAAAGGGGATTTAAGTGAGTTTGAACGTGGAATGGTTGTTGGTGCCAGACGGGCTGGTCTGAGTATTTCAAAAACTTTAGGGTTTACAGAGAATGGTCCGAAAAAGAGAAAATATCCAGTGAGCGGCAGTTGTGTGGATGAAAATGCCATGTTGAGGTCAGAGGAGAATGGGCAGACTGGTTAGAAATGAAAGAAAGGCAACAGTAACTCAAATAACCACTCGTTACAACCAAGGTATGCAGAATACCATCTCTGAACGCACAACACGTCAAACCCTGAAGCAGATGGGTTACAGCAGCAGAAGACCACACCGGGAATTGGAAAAACGTTGCCTGGTCTGATGAGTCTTGATTTATGCTGCGACGTTCAGATGGTAGGGTCAGAATTTGACGTAAAGAACATGAAAGCATGGATCCATCCTGCCTTGTCTCAACGGTTCAGGCTGGTGGTGGTGGTGTAATGGTGTGGGGGATATTTTCTTGGCACACTTTGGGCCCCTTAGTACCAATTGAGCATCGTTTAAACGCCACAGCCTACCTGAGTATTGTTGCTGACAATGTCCATCCCTTTATGACTACAGTGTGCCCATCTTCACACTTCACAGCAGGATAATGCAGCATGTCACAAAGCTCAAATCATCTCAGACTGGTTTCTTGAACATGACGATGAGTTCACTTTACTCAAATGGCCTCCACAGGCACCAGATCTCAATCCAATAGAGCAGCTTTGGGATGTGGTGGAACAGAAGATTCACATCATGGATGTGCAGCCGACCAATCTGCAGCAACTGCGTGATGCTATCATGTCAATATGGACCAAAATCTCTGAGGAATGTTTCCAACACCTTGCTGAATCTATGCCACGAACAATTAAGGCAGTTCTGAAGGCAAAAGGGGGCCCAACCCGGTACTAGCAAGGTGTACCTAATAAAGTGGCCAGTGAGTTCTCCCACTTAAAAAGTTGAGAGAGGCCTGTAATTTTCATCATAGGTACACTTCAACTATGAGAGACAGAAAGGGGGGAAAGAATCCAGGAAATCACATTGTTTTAATGAATTAATTGGTAAATTCCTCGGTAAAATAAGTATTTGGTCATCTACAAACAAGCAAGATTTCTCTCTCACAGACCTGTAACTTCTTCTTTAAGAGGCTCCTCTGTCCTCCACTCGTTACCTGTATTAATGGCACCTGTTTGAACTCGTTATCAGTATAAAAGACACCTGTCCACAACCTCAAACAGTCACACTCCAAACTCCACTATGGCCAAGACCAAAGAGCTGTCGAAGGACACCAGAAACAAAATTGTAGACCTGCACCAGGCTGGGAAGACTGAATCTGCAATAGGCAAGCAGCTTGGTGTGAAGAAATCAACTGTGGGAGCAATTATTAGAAAATGGAAGACATACAAGACCACTGATAATCTCCCTCGATCTGGGGCTCCACGCAAGATCTGCTGGTATTTGATAGAATCCATGATGCCATGTGTCTAAACAAGATGTGCAGGACCTCCAGCAGAAATATAGGCCCACAACATCAAAAATACAGCAGTATATTTCATTGTACACATGGGGTACTTTTTATCCCTGTGTTCACCAAACCCATCTTGAGTGTTTGCTGCTAAAAAGTTCTTTTTTTTTTTTTTTGTTTCATCTGACCGTAGAAGCCAGTCCCATTTGAAGATCCAGTCGTGTGTGATAACTGAATATGCTGGAGTTTGTTTTTGGATGAGCTAGGAGAATTTTTCTCGAATTTTCTGCAATTCTCCAGCTGTGGTCCTTGGAGTCTTTGGCCACTCAAACTCTCCTGATCACCGTGCATTAGGACGATATAGACACACGTCCTCTTCCAGTCAGTTTTGTAACATTTTATGTCGATTTGGAAATTCTTAATTATTACCCATCTTCAAGAAACCGCTAAAAACTCATCTCTTCCATCTTTATTTGACCCTCTAACTCTAGCACTCTCTATTCTAATTCTATTTTATCTATCTGTCTTCTTTTTATAAAAAAAACCCCACACATTTGACCTTCTATCAATTGCATATTTATTCTCTAACTGCTAGCTTTTCTTGTAAAACTAACATTAGCTTTATTTTTTTCTATATTCGATCTTCTCGGTTTCTAAAAAAAGAAAAAAAAAACTTTGCGTACTGTGTTAGGCTAAGCAAGACTTGTAATAGCACTTGCATGTTGTTGCTCTTTTGTTGTTTCGATTGCTTCTAATGTCCTCATTTGTAAGTCGCTTTGGATAAAAGCGTCTGCTAAATTACTAAATAATAATAATTATTATGGTGATGATGGAAATGGGGATTTTCACTGCTCTAGCTCTTTTCTTAAAGCCACTTCACTAATTTGTGAAGCTCAATTATCTTTTGCTGCACATCAGAAATATATTCTTTGGTTTTTCTCATTGTGACGGATGATTAAGGGAATTTGGGCTTTGTTTTCCCTCCTATTTATATTTCTGTGAAACAGGAAGCCATGGCTGGATAATTTCATGTTCATAATCACCCTGGGGTGCTCAAAATTGTGAATATGAAAGGGAATATACTTCAGAGATATTTTACTCATAAGAATTTCTAGGGGTGCCAATAATTGTGTCCAACGTGTATTAGAGAAAAACATTTATTTCATAATGATATTTCCCCCATTTTAAATTCTTATTATCCAATGAAAGGTTCGATTTTTGTGAATTTGTTTTTATAAAAGATCAAAAGGATTAACAATGCAGATAAATTTTCACAGCCTTCTTTGATCATATTTACCAAGGGTGCCGATATTTTTGGCCATGACTGTGTATATATATACACACACACACACACAGTGTGTTTGTCTAATTTGAGTATTATTGTAGTTTAGTACTATTATAGTTTTTGTTCATAATTTAAGTATTATCTTTAGATTTTCTGTGTTCAGTTTTATTTCATTAAAATGTTTACTGTTTTAGCTATTTTAGTACTTCAACTTAAACTAAGCAGTGAATTTTAGCTAGTTAAATTATATATCAGTGTAATTTTTTTTTTTTTTTACAAATAAGCCTATGGAAATACAGATCTTTTGTTAAAGTTGTTTGCCTGTTTAAAATTTTTTTTTTTTTTTTATTGTTATAATATAACTTGTTTTTAAAAAACACTTGTTTGTGTTTTATTATTGTCATTCCAGATTACCTGAGTAATGTCATGGATGCGCTGGGGTTGCAGAGCTCTAGAACTCTCCAGAATATCGTCACCCTTCTTCGTGCCAAACCGGATGAATACTGGCAGACGGCCAAACCCCTCCCGCGCAGACTGGCCTCGGCCATCGCCACCATGAGAGGTCTGAAGTACTGACACCACCACCGGCCTTGAGGAGAGGGGCCAATATTTGTTGATGGGTTTTCATTGTTGCCGAAACAAACACCAAAATGTGACACTAAACAGATCTAATATTTCTCAACAAACACAATAAATCTATAAATGACACTTATTGTTAATTATGTTTTTAACAAATTTTAACTAAAGTTGATGGTTTGGGAAAATAAAAAATAGTCTGGGACTAAATTGCGTTGGAAAGAAAATGTTACAGTGATCCAGTTTTGTCTTGCTGGAGTTTCTTCTGCTTATTGTTGGCTCCAGGGATTTAATTGAAATGGCACAGTGAAAGATGGTTTGCATATTTATGTTTTGCATGTTTGCCATTTATTTCTATTGATTAGTAATAAACATGCACACTCTTGTGTTTCTGGTTTATGAGGCTACATGGTAACTTTCTGCTTTGCATGTCTGGCTTAAGGAAATTTGTATTTTTCTTTTTGCTCACATGGGACGTTTCATACAGCATTTGAGGAATGTTTTCAATTCTGTTCATTTGTTAACAAAATAAAACATCTGAACATATTTAAGTGCATTGTTTTGTTTTACAGTACATCATATTAAATCTGGCCTGTGATATTTTAAGTTTTGCAGTGTAAAAATTTGGATAAACTGTCAACATTGTAATATTAAATATCAAGAAATTATCAGATTGCCCCTGGTCTTGGAATGATTGTTTAATAAAATGTTATATATTTTTTTTAATTAGTATATATTTTATTTTAAGCTTATCTGAAAGTGTTCACAAATATATATAGTCTTTCAGTCAAAAATCTGGGGTTACGATCATTAACGTTTAGTTTTTTCTCTGCTTACCAAGGTGGCATTTATTTGATCAAAAATACAGTAAAAACAGTAATATTTCACAATATTATTACAATTTAAAATAGCTTATTTCTGTGACGCAAAGCTGATTTTTCAGCATCATTACTCCAGTCTTCAGTGTCACATGAGCTTTCAGGAATCATTCTAATATACTGATTTGCTCAAGAAATATGATTTTATTCCCCAGGATTCTTTGATGAATAAAATGAGCACAATATCAGCATTTATTTGATCGAGAAATATCTATTTATTTATTTTGATCAATTTAATCTTTCCTATCTGAATAAAAAAATTGATAAATAAATATAAAGAGAACTTTACGGACCGAAAACTTTTTTCTTACTGACCCAACATGTTTCATATTGTTACAAAAAAGGAAAATATCTTCCAGTATGCATGCAAGTGTCAATGTGCATTAGGTCTCATATGAAGAAAAACACATCAAGGTTGTTAAACACTTTAATCATATTGATTACTGATCATGTTGATCGATTGGGATGATTGGCAGTGATCAGAGAGGTGGTGATTGCATATCTGTAATTCAAGTACATCAAATCAAACTTAATACACAAGAAACAGGTGATTAAACTTACACTGGATACAAGAGCAGGCACAGTAAATCGAACAAGAAGAATTAGATGCAGACAGATCTACCATTCCAAATCATCTTAAGAGGGCAGTGTGCTTTAATGTGCGTGAAAGATGGAGAGACAAGCTCAACTTGTCCTGAAAACAAAACCAACATGTTTGAGAATAAACCTAAATCAGACTGGCATTTGCCTGTGTGGATCTGCATCGTCGTGTTCCTGCTAGAAGCATGCTTTAAATGATTCATTTGTGGCCCTTGGACCAGAGTGGTCTTAATGCCTTCTAAAATAAAACCAAACACAGGCTCTTTTTTATATTCATAGCGAACGACATCAAAGTGGTCATAAAAAATATGAACAATCTTCGAAGTGATGAACTCAGAAGAACAAAACTCTGTATAAAATATAAATCATTCAATAAATTGATAATTATAAACAAAAGCATTTATAAAACTAGAAATATGCACAACTTCAAAAAAAAAAAAAAAAGACCTATTTGGGCTTTCATTCAAAGGTTTCATTCTGGGCTGGGAACGGACCCAGTGACCCAGCACCGGTCGAGACATCTCGTTTTCGCTTGTAAGGTTTCGAAAATATAAGCTGTGTCATATTGTCTTTCTCCTAAAGGTCGCATGCTCACTTCCACTATATTTCAGAAGCCGATGATATCAGCACACCCGAAATATCACAAACCGTCCCCCACACCAGACACCGGACCGCTGCCTGCTCGAACCGTCACTGTCTCTCATATTTACTTCGTTCTGTCCTTTCCGTCATTTCTGTTGACTTGCTAATTAGCAGAAGATTTACATCTACAATATCAGCGATAAGACAGTCAAGCACCTTTTCAAGGGCGACTGGCCATATTTTATCTTCTATCGCCCTGTCACTGAAGGAAAGTCACACACAATGAAAATATAAACCTTGACTCATGTGCTTAAGTTGACTGATTCAATTACTGAAAATATGATTCATGTGATTTGCCTGTCATGTAGCTTATAGCTAATAGGTCTTGCATAGGACACTCACTAATTTTTTGCAGATTCTTCAGGTGATGTGAACAAGTTTGCAAATGCCTTTGTGTTAAATGCTAATAGATTAGCTGCAATGCTACCATGCTAAAGATGCTACTGAGGACAAAGTCCCTTTGAGTGAGGCCCATCCAAAAAAAAAAAAAACTAAATTATGATGTTTTTGATTAGCTTAAAACTAAGGGTTTGGCTTTAGCCTGATGTCTTGAGAACTAAAAACAAGCTGTGTAAAACTGAACGCAGACAACAGTTAACACATTTAACTATGATGTTTTGAATTTGCTTAAAGCTAAATGCTAAAGGTTAGCTTCAAACCGATGTCCTGAGAAGCAAAAATAACTTCTATGATAAACATGTTGTGTAAAACTGAACATTTAGGACACCAGATTAGCATGATTAGCAATTTTAATTCAGAAAACATTTAACTTTGTGGACGTAATAAACATTTAACTTTGATTTTCATATTAACAAAGCGAAATACTAAAGGTTTAGCTTGAGCCTGGTGTCCTGAGAACAGAAAACGTTTTGATTCCATGATAAACATTTTGTGTAAAACTAAACATTTCAAGACACCAAATTAACATGGTTAGCCATTTTAATTCTGTAGCATTAGAATAACACATTTAACTCAATGGCTATATTTCACATGAGCCTAATGCTAATTGCTAAAGCTTTAGCTTCAGCCTGGTGTCCTGAGATACAAAAACAACTGCTAAACAAATTGCGAAACTGCACATTTATGGACACCAAATTAGCATGATTAGAGTTAGCTATTTTAATTATGTAGCCTATATTACAGAATGACAGATTGATGACACATTTAACTCAACAGGGATGTTTTATTCACCTATAGCTAAATGCTAAAGATTTAGAATTTTCTGTAGCCAATATTTCAGAATGACAAATTCTTTCTCTTCTGAGCTTATCCATATTCAAGTGTTTTCTTTGCTTTCGCCCATCGAATAAGCTATTAGCTGTGATTTTGCTAAGCTAAAGGCTAAAGACTATTGGCAAGGGATG
Organism: Barbus barbus; assembly: GCF_936440315.1. Taxonomy (NCBI): domain Eukaryota; kingdom Metazoa; phylum Chordata; class Actinopteri; order Cypriniformes; family Cyprinidae; genus Barbus; species Barbus barbus. Next base: position 23,021,853 of record NC_136722.1, on the reverse strand, counting down.
ATGCTTGTGTCCTAACTTCCTGTTTTAACAGGAAATACATCAACAAATGACTGCTCTTGAAAACAATCAGACGAGATGAAAATGAGAAATAGCTGCACGGGCAGGCAGAGGTCCGCTGCGGAACTGAGCATTCACATTTTTCACCTGAGATTAGAGACACGACGCCTCTACAAAAACACAGTTTTCCACGCTGCATCTGTTCGTAAGGAAGACGCTGAGACTGGTACGAGTCTCCACTTTGCCTTGCTACAATCTCCATCGAGCAGATCTCTAGATTATCATTCATATTATTGCCAATGAGAGCAGGTGAACTCAAAGTGAGAATGAAACGCTATCAGCCCCGATGCATGTGGGAAAAGACGCCATATCCCGCTTACAGAGGATTCTAGCATCAGCACAGTTGTTATCATGGCTACAGAGGGAACTAATGTTGTACGCAGACAAACATTAGCCGAACACTTCAATAAGAGACGAGATAGACGACTCCTACGGCATACAGAGAGAGATTCACAACCAAAATATACAGTCCAGGCGGCGTTTCGATGGAAGAAATGAAACTGAACGAGAATGTAACACGGGGCAGTATGTAGCAGAATCACTTTTGGTGGCATTGAGATTTGTTTTTTTTAAATCTTAAACTAATAAAACAGTTCAGTGTGTAACTCGCAGTCATTTTTTTTTCCTATTTCAAAACAAAATATAGCTCTTTTAAATATATGAATTTTCTTACATATCCATTGCATATCATGTTTTTTTAATTTATTTATTTTTATTAACATCTTTATTATTAATATCTTTTTTTAATGATTATTTTAGCCCACTTCAACGAAGGGCTAGCAGAAAATACAGTCATGCAAAGTTCTCATGCTGGTAAACAAAGTTACAAAAATGCATTTTTTAACGTTTATTTTCTCTCCAAGTAGTATTTTTATTTTTTTCATTTTTTTTTTTCTCATATATTTTGACATCCATTTTCTCACAGTTCAGTCTACGAGGAAACAATCTCTTCTGTTTCTCTTCTGTTCTCCCTCCAAAAGAGCGCGTTAATATCTTTTCTTTCGTCCTTTTTTTGTATAAGTCGGCGGCTGTTCGTAGGGTGGTCGTCATTGTGTTTTTACAGTCGTGTTCCTCGTGAACCATGGACATATTTTTGCAACTACTTATCAAAATATAAATTTGTTCTTTTTTTGTACATTTATTCTTCTTGATTCGTTTGGCGTGACCGCCCACGCTCCCTCTGATTAGTTAAGAAAGAACGGCGCTGTCAAGCCAATAGGAGAGAATACAAGACAGAGACGGAGGGAAACTCTGAAAAGGCAGTTTTAGACGTATAGACGATTTTTAGAAAGGGAGATTTTAAGACCGTCTCTGCATTTCCCTGACCTTTATACCATCTTTCCACGAAGAAAAAACTAACTTCCACTTGTTATTGGTCCAAGCACTGGCATGTGCATGTATATAATCAATGGCAGCATCAGCTCTACTAAATAAGTTACAAAATAAATCTCTATAATCAAGAAAGAGAGAGACCTTCCTCAATTTAAGGTTTTTGGGGGAATTAAAAAAAAGCACCCCTGGCAGAACAGCCAATCCGTTCGTATTTAAAGGGACGAAAAGTTCAGATCTGACAGGGAACGTCTTAAGTTATTTGTGCCATTTTATCTTTCGTACATTATTTGGTCACAGTTGGGCTTTGGTCTGTCGGGACTGTTTTCTATGTTGCCTTCCCCGAACGCTCGGGAAATAAACTGGAAGACTGTTTGGGAATAGCAACGTACGTCTGTTACCAAAGCAGAGTGCTGCATTTCACTTCTCAGTGCTCTAGATTCATTCACAAAGAAAAGCTACTCTAAGACTCAGACGGGGAGTGGGAACTACCACACGGCAATGCACAAACAACACATTTTGCTGCTAATATGCTGAGTGGGGGAAGAAAACAAGAAAAATTGTGCATGACTAAGCCATTTTTAGTCATTCTGTGCAAACGGTCAATGAAATATCAGTCTGTAAAAAGTCTGTCGGAGAGTTCTCCCAGCCAAGAAATGCTACAGGGTCTTAGCAGAAATGCTACATAATTATTCTAACTTGGTCCTTCATTCTTACATATAGATTAATATACAGAAACTCAGGGCCCAGGTGAGTGTGGCAGTCAAAAAGCCTGGTGATTTGATCTTAAAACGTTGGAATGTTTTCCGTTCGTTCCTTCAAGAGTCTTTTTTTCTCTTTCAGGTGTCAGTGCAATGTTCGGTAGCTATAAAGTCAGTCAGTCTGTAGAAAGAGGAGTGATCCAGAATTTCGGTGAGGTTGCTTTGGTTACCGTGTGAAGATCCGGCCTCGGAAAATTCCAGTTTCCTTGTTTTTCTTTTTTTTTCCCATTTGTTTTTTGTTTCCAGTCACACCCTCTTGCCACTCCGACATTCCTTACGTCCCGTGTGGATGGTACGGCCCCATCTGCCAAATTTTCAGGATTCAGCGACTAACCGTGTCTCCTTAATAGAATTGCCAAATGCTAGAAACTTAACACTGTGGACAAAAACAGAAATATAATGATTTTGTTAGAAATGAACATTAATTAAGCAAAGTGTTTAAAAGAAAAATCACAGAAAAATTAAAACGAATAGTTCTCACAAAAATTTGCTGAACATTTACCGACCCTCATGCCATACAAGATGTAGAAGAGTTTGTTTATTCATCATTTAGCACTTGTTCACAAATGGATCCTCTGCAGTGAATGGGTGCCGTGAGAATGAGAGTCCAAACAGTTGATAAAAACATCACAATAATCCACGAGTAATTCACACCACTCCAGTCCAACTAACATATTGTGAAGCAAAATGCTTCAGTGTTTTTAACGTCAAACTTTTGATATAAGATAAAATACGAGTCTTCTATCCATAATTTAGCTTTCTCCAGTGAAAAATTTGCCTAATCTGAATCAGGTGAGAAATATGCACAGATCAAGCAATGTTAACAAGACAAAACAGTCCAAATTGCTCCTAAACAAATATGTGGGTGGATTTTGGTGTGAGAGAACAAGAGATGGACTTTTTTACTTGTGGATTATTGGGATGTTTTTATCAGCTGTTTGGACTCTCATTCTGACGGCACCCATTCACTGCAGAGCATCCATTGGTGAGCAAGTGATGTAATGCTACATTTCTCCAAATCTGTTCCCATATGGAAACAAACGCATCTACATCCTGGATGCCCTGAGGGTGAGTAAACTGTCAGCAAATTTTCATTTTTGGGTGAACTATTCCTTTAAGATGTAGAAATGCTTTTAAGAAAATCACACAAATACAAAGCTACTGAAAAACCGAAAAAAATAAAATAAAGAATTTGAGACAAACACAGTTAAAACTCTTCTACACACACAGATCTCAAGATGAAGTTGCATGCACTGAACACCGGCTGTGCAATGTATCTTCTCAGGGGTGAAAAAGTCCAGTCCCGGAGAAAACACACAGGTGCTAATTACAATTAATGATAACACAGTGTTTAACCTGAAATATGAAGACACTGGAGATCACACTTGCATATAAACACTACATGTGGCCAATTAACTTTCTAGATCTAGCAGGAATGGAATAGTCCACCCCAGATACATTTTGGATAAATTTAAAATATAATAAGCCACTACATTATCACCGATAAAGGAAACTTATTGATTAAAACTGAGAACAGTAGAAAGCTGGGGAAGGTTTACCTGTGGATGGCTGGTAAAAGTTAAGCATGTACTGTAAGAATTCAGTTAACAGATAATTCATTCAACTATAATAGTGTAAGCGCAGTCATTTATTGTCAGGTGGCGTCAATATATGAGAAAATGAAACAGCTGAACATTGAGATTATGCCTGAGCCACTAACAATATCTATGATTTTGTACATTTTAGTTCAGGTAAGAAGCAATATATCTGTCAAAATGCACCTTTGTGTTGTTTTTACACATTCGAATGTAATCTGTTACACATATTCAAAATGCACAAACACACCATAAACAAACACTCATTTACATACAGTAAATGTCAACATAACACAGTCTTTAAAGCACAACCAACATACATAAAGAGAAAGGCAGAGGTGAGTTTAATGGGCATTCACTCGTGTACATTTGTACAGATCACGTCGGCCTAGAAGCTTTGCATTAACAGGTGAAGCTAGTTAAATCTAGCTAGTGTTGTTAGAGTCTCTACAACAACACTGTAGCCTAAATTATCCTCATAGAAGGCTCTTGCTTTTTTTAATATAAACATGTTCGATGTGTTTCAGTGACCTGATAGTGTTGTATAGGACACAGCTACATAGTATACACAAGAAAAAAAAAATTCTTAACATCCGCATACTACTAGAACAGCACAATATTAATTTTAACATCAATTCACAAATGTAGGAAAGACATAATTAGCCTATTATTATTTTTATCTAGAGAATGAATCTTCTCAACTAACTAATCACTAGAGATGCATAACTAATCAGTTTTAGAGGAAGAAAGTCTCTGGCTTCACAGTGTACGAGGAGGCCTGGCGTCCCGCTACATGTTTGTTAAAATACTATCATTTTAACAAGGATTGGTGCCGGTGTCGTGCAGGATTCAATCCCACCGCAGATGCATGTACAGTAATGTGACAATTATAGTATATTTAAATATATTTTTTGTGTGGATTTTGCATTGATTAGGTGTTCCGGCACCTAATTTTTACATTTTTTTTAATTCAAACTTTAAAATTCAAGATTTACTGTACTACTGATTATAAAATACATAAAATATACTACCATTCAAAAGTTGGGAGTCAGTAAGATTTTTGTTATGTTTTTTTAGGTCTCTTATGCTCACCAAGGCTGCATTTATTTGATCGAAAATACAGTAAAAATTGGACATATTATTGCAATTTAAAATAACTGTTTTCTATTTGAATATATTTAAAAATGTAATTTATTTCTGTGATGCAAAGCTGAATTTTCAGCATCATTACTCCAGTCTTCAGAGTCACATGATCCTCCAGAAATTACAATTGTTGTGTATTTGGATTGCAATGTGTTACCCTGACTGGTAGTATCAAACATGTATTGAGAAATTAGTCATTATCTAAACTTTTCACATGAATGTCCTAACTAGTCTAAAATCATCCTTTCTTCATCTGTCTCCTTCCTGACTTTCTGGGTCTGTACAACAGTGTTTATGTCGACACCTCACCACGGTCTGATCTATGGCTGTATGTTAATGTATTTTATGTTAATGGGCGTCTACCTTCCAGTGATGGTAGAATAAAGGTGTCATGTTTGGGGCTATACTTTGTTTTAGGTTGAAGACCTCCAAACACGTGTCTACCTGATCTATGGGCTAACTCTTAATGGCTTAAATCTCATTGTAAATGGCCAGACTTTGGTTATTATAGAAACCGTACCAATCCTGAATTGGAAAATGCAATCACTTTGGAGGATTGAATCTTGCACAGTGCCGGGTACATTGTAGGATCCAGGTTTGCATGATCGAGGAGCCATGTTTAAAACAAAATGACTCCTTACTGATATATTTACTGTCTCAGCAGTGGGTTGTTCTCCATTGGGAAACTATCACATTTAATGATTAAGAACTAGATAACATACAGTTCCCTATATACTACAACTTTGCAATTATTGCAATGTTATTTATTTTTTGCTATTTCAGGGAAGTATTTTCTCAGAAATGGCTTAATTGCTTAGTATCACCTCTTTTGTTAATGATTCTGGAAGCACTCGGTCACATCGACCTGAATACATAGAAATTGACAAAAAATATACAGTATATATATTTATCCAAAAAGAAACACAGTAACACTTACGTATATATATCATATACAAATTAAACTGTTGTGTAATGTTTTTGAAAACAAAAACAATTTGTCTTTGAAAAACATTCAAAATATAATTAAAAAACAACAGCAGGACACTAACATTGACAAGACAAATAAGAAATGCTCTTAAAATCATCACATCCTCTTCGTCATCTTCCATTCTTTTAGCCTCTTCCTCAAGATTAATTCTCTTGCACATACATTTATAACACCACATGTGCGTACGTTTGCAGCATTATGAATTAGGATGGAATATTGCACATTTTGCATATATATGTGTGAGTGAATGAGCATTTTTAGAGTTTTTTTTTTGGAGCATCATCTTAAAAATCTGACACAGTGTACAATGGCAAACAAAGGAAAATATTTCCATCAAATGTTCTTTTTTTGCTCCTCATGTACAGTTTTTGGATTGCAAGTCTTTGCTCAAGAGGTGGGCGAAATTTGGCAATATGTTATAATGGACAAAACACAGTATGCATATGATTAAACAAATAAACAATGATGATGACCATGTGCAAAATAAAATAAATGGTCACGGAGAGACTGTATTATCAAAGCTCAAATAAACAATTTGCCAGATTCCCCCATTCAATTTTGATTCAATAGTTTTGCAATTAAACTAAATTATTTCAGTTGAAAGACAAATACGAACAAAGTGTGATGCATTTAATTTTTAACCCCTAATGACTGCATATGTACATTATTCTTGCATTAAAAATTCTGCCATTTTCTACAGCCCAGAATTGCATGTATTCACAGTAATATTCATCTTAATTCAGAGTTTGAGGGAAATGGAACACAAAATGAGTGTATTCGAAATTAAAATGATAATATGTTAATATGTTGTCTGACCCTGAAACAATGGGGAAAAACAAAGCACTTCCTTCCGTTCATAAACATACGTACAGTAGTTGACCTGGTTAACCTGCCAAGTCCAGTTCGTAACTAACATGACCCGTGGTCATTGACAAACAGCTCCGTTTAGTGACGTGTATCTACTGACGCGGTCAGTCATTGTTATTGCTATGATTGTGAGTGTGAGGCTGTCCTGCCTTTCTCTCCTCCTTTCCTGAGTCGTTCTGTCACTCTTTCTGCTACAAAATGGAGGGAATGGGTGAGCGGCAGCGACGGAGGGGTCCCGGGGCCTCGTAAGGGTCATAGGGCGTGCTGGTGATGGGGGTCAAACGCAGGGAAGACCCCGCCATTCCTGATATGTTGTTCAAGCTGCGAGATTTCTCGTAACCCGTGGCTAGCAGATCGTTTTAGCAAGTTTAATCGTTAGTGACAGGTTCAAGATGCGTGTTTTTAGATTAAACAGCATGGACGTGGCGTTACATGTTCGGTTAATATATTGATGTGGCAGACGGAAGACGATTTATGGGTAAAGGAACAAAACGAATGGAAACGTGAAAAACGTAGTAAGTATAAAGTGACACAAATGTGAAATTAAAAGTGAAGAGACATGTAAAAGACAGACCGACAGAAGACACACACACACACAGGACAAAACAGGAAAATGAGAGTTATGAAATTCGTCATACATTGGTTTTCCAGAAACAAATACTCCACACATAAACGTTCACACATTCCCACTGGTTGAAGAAAACACCAGCTGGATTGGTTTATGTTTTGGAAGTGGTAAAGCTGGGATTTGATGAAGTGTTTCAGTTAACCAGTGGTAGTTAAGCAGGGCAGTGTAGAGTAAGACTAGACAACAAATCAAACAGAAGTCTTTCTCGGCCAGACTGGAGGAGATTGTCGAGGAAACCACAGCAGCCTTTGTGAAGCATTTCAACTGATTTATGAGCATGAAAAACATTATAAAAGGATTGTTAGTGGCAATTTATTAAAAACAATTATTTGCTGCTGAGCTCATGACTTGACACATTATTAATTATGATATTAATAAATATTAATTATTGGGTATTAATATGGTAAAAAAGTATTATTTTATTTTGTATTTATACATTTTCGAATAAATAAATAGATGTTATTAATTTATGTAGGGTCTGTGTTTTAAGCACATATCTTAAATATATTTACCAAATCTATCTGAATAAGATTTATTAAATATATTTAAGATATGTGCTTACTTAATTTACTTTTCAAAGCACAAGGTAAAAAGAAAATAGTTAACAATGGTGGTATTAAACAGGCAATAAATAAATAAATATTGTATTTATATATTGCTGTTCTAAAGCTAAAAGCCAAAATTATATTTTACAAAGATACATTTTGGTATTAAAGAACCAATCAACCAACCAAACATATAGATAATAAAACAAATATTTATCTAATTATATAGTGCCATTCCAAAGCTCAGTGTCTAAAATTCATATACAAAAGAAGACAAAAGAAAGTATGTATGTGATGCACTAGGTTTCGGAACAGACTGATTGTTGCAGTAATTACTGGAGTAATTCTCATCCAATCATTTCTGTACGATCATATTTCACCCTAAGATGCTCATTAATACACTGCAGTTGAGTAAGTGAACAGAATGCTCTCGTGGACCGCTGGCTGGTTTCTCGGACAACCTCCTGAACATCCTATTATACTTCACTTGACTGGGAGGTCATAAAGCCTGCATTTGTGAAACATAATCATGACAAAAATGGGTCTATAGCACTTCTGCTGCATTCACGTACTGTCAGAATTACCGTAATTACGAGACGGCAACTCAAAGTTTACATACCAGTTACATTTTCTCACTCATTGCACCAAAATGCCTACATATATGGGCTTGCTGCTGATAGGAAAATATCTAAACATTACTTGAATTAACATCTATATTCTTATGCAAAATATTAAGCAACTAATGGTAACTTTTAGTTATATAAAACCTGACCTAAAAGTTGTCAACTACAATAAAATATGCAAAAAGGTAATATATCTACATGTAGCTCCCTAGAAACTCAGAATTACTATAATTCTGATATAACATTTGTAACATAAAAAATGTTTAGTGCATATCAGTGAAAAAGAAATTCAGAATTACGCATGCTACATTGAGCTTTAGTGAGTTTAGTAGTCAGGCTTCTGTGACCAATCATTCAAGTGAAGTGACTAGCAGCGACCTTCAACCCACATATCAGACCCGCTTATCTGTCTCTCTCCCTGTTTCTCCCTATATGTGTGTTTATTTGGGAGAGGAAGAGGTGAATGTGGGAAAAGTTTGCCGCACATTGACCACAGAAAAAAAAAATACTCTGGAAACAAGAAAAGACAAGGGAAAAAAAAGACAAGGACACTTTCCTCGTAAAGTAGGACAACAGCTTGAACACACACACACACACACACACACGTTGGTTTTTGTGGTTTATGGGGACTCTCCATAGGCGTAATGGTTTTTATACTGAACAAACTTGTGTGTGCTATTGCCCTACACCAACCCTACACCTAAACTTAGCCCTCACAGGAGACTTTGTGCATTTTTAGATTTTCAAAAAAACACCATTTAGTATGTTTTTTAAGCCTTTTGAATTACGGGGACATAGGCAGTGTCCTCATAAACCACCTTCATATTGTAATACCTCTGTCATACCCATGTCATTATACAAATATGTGTCCTCATAAACCACATAAACATGCACAGATGCATTCAGACAGAAATTTGGTCAGGTCTGATATAATATGCACCACACACACACTTACGGCTTCTCTATTTCTTCTCTATTTCTTATATTCCACATAAATGTGCACATAATCACAACCAAACAAGGCCATACACATCACATGTGCACACAAAATACTAAGTCGATACAAAATTTATTTCTGTGTAACTAGTTCGTAAAGCCATTCTTTTGTAAAATGTTGCATTCAATGCATAAGAGATTTACGAATGATTCAATGCAACATTTGAGTAAGAATGTTTTTTTGGATAATTCAATTAATGTCTGCATAAGTATTGTTTCGCAAACTATTTAAAGCAACAATGTAGCAAGAATGGTTTTATGAACGATTCAATGCCACAATTTAATAAGAATGGTTTCACAAATTATTCAATTCAAAATTTTATACAAGAATGGTTTTACGAGCAATTTGAACAGAAATTCGTCCTGCTCGTGAAACACTTCTAGTTATGAATTCTATATTCTGTGAGTAGCTGCATTCAAACATGTACAGAACCACAATTTGTTACACTACAAAATACACCTACTATTCACCACAAGGGGTGCCATAGCAAGATATAACATAACTGTCTCCTGCCACTGTCAGTTTCAGCTTCATGTCAGAGAGATAATTCAGTAGCACACAACCTGTACTGTATCTGCCGGTCTGGACAACAGAGCAACAAAAACAAGCTGTGTGGATTCTTTTACCCCTGTGCCTGATCAAGAGCGTGGATCAGACAGCCACACGCTCTTTTGATTATGTTTGTCTAGTAAGAGCTTTTAAAACCATTCCTCAGGAGACAGAGCGCATTAGTGAGGGTGGAATAAGACAGGAAGAGTGAATATATTTCATGGGATTGATGGATACTAGATGGAAGAAGGAGGGTGTTTGAGAGTGTAGCGCCTCACAACACTAAAACAACGGGACGTTTGGATGACAGTGTAGTAAAAAGCAACCTGGCCAACCAATCAAACATGCATACATTAAAAAAGTCCAAATGAACTACAAATATTTTAAAGACAACATGAAATTAAAATGGAACGTGTTTACTTTATTAATAAATATACCTGGTCTTAACAATACTTTTTAGTATAGATTTTACTTTTTGTTTTTAAATAAATTTACATTTTTGTATACTATATTATTGTAATTATAAATGTTGTTTAGATATATTACAGATGGCATATTTAATATATCATATTTTAAAATTACTATCACATCAAATTACTTTAATTTGTCTTATTATTATTTCTTTGTATATTATGTATGATTAAAAAATTATTTATAAATATTTACAAATTATTTAATATTTTTAAATAATATTTTAAAACAGATTATATTTAAAAATTTGTCAAACACCCACTTTTTATGATCCAAATCAATCCAGATGGACAAAATAAACACCCATTCTACATTATTTCCTATACCAAAACACCTTTTCACTCAATATCTTACATTATCAAATTAAATAAGTTGGGAATGACATCTAATGTTGTCTTTAGGTGTGCGTATCTACTGAAGTATTCCTATTAATACATAAATTGGTTTACATAGCAAATTCCTACGTACAGTATACTGCATATTTATTCCTATACATTCCACCAAATGATGAAAATGCAACACAGATTATAATAAATGTTTGAATTCCAACACCTTTATCATGTTAAATGCACACAATGCAACCAGCTCACATGCTAAAGAATGTGCTTTATAGTTTATCTAATATTACTTATACACACAATATTTGATAGTATTATCACGTTCAAAATGTCCAGTAGGATGAGAGCAACAAGATTTGCATACCTACTATGAACCAGGAAAACCTCATAAAGAAGTGTTTCCTGTTTGAACATGTGAGGAACAATTTTAAAACAGTTGATGTACCTACCCACAGTCACGCATTAGAAACTCTGGCGCTGCATTGACGGCCTGGAGGCGAATGAAGGATGAAATGAGTGTTAGTCATACAGTGGAGAGAGTTAAAAAGAGAGTGAATGACATGAAAGAACAAAAAGGGGGTGTGCAAATATCAAAACCACATTTAGATGCCCTAATGTGATGGATAAATATCTTTAATATATGCCACAGTCCATGTGACCACCAGCCTCAGTCATCAAGTAATGATGATGAAAATATCTCAGCATGTTCTCAGAACGTTTTGGCAAGGTTATATACAAACGTTTTCCAGTAATGTCAACCGGACGTTTGTGCAAAGCTCTTACATAATGTTCCCAAATTGTTAGCACAAAAAATATACATTGTTCATGTAAGTTTTGTTTTTTTAGTTTTTTGGATGTTCGTCCAACGGTTTTTAAATGTTAATAGTCTACTAGTTTCAGAGAATATTCAAAAGTAACATTCTAATAGTGTTTGTGAAATGATAAAATGGAATGTTCACTTAATGTTTGTTTAACCGAGAAAAAGAGTTTTTAAAACATTCAAAAACTGGACGTTTTGTAAGTTCAAAGAACATTATATATAACAATTTTTAATAACAATGAAACGTGTTAACTGAGACGTTGAGGCAATAATTAGTAAGTTGTTATCGCCTGGATTGAAAATATTGATTTTGGTTGAACTGATATCCATTCTTAAATCCCAAATCACAGTAAGCTTTGTGCCTTTTTATGTCTGCTATAAAATAAACTCTTGGCTTTCAAACAATAAATACCGATTTGGCGCTCTTAAATATGGCGTACGATGTGCGTGGCTTGGTTCAAATGATAGTTAGCTAGGAAAATAAGTCTGGAGAGGAGCATTTTACCAAGAATATGCACTGTACATATTCATTATATTTTTACTTAACCTATTCTTCAGTACTTATTGTATACTTGAATAAATCCATCAAAAAACAAGTTTTACCTTTAAAAATATCTATGTAACTAACACCCAACTGGAGAATAAACATAATAATATTATAAAAAAAATAGTGCTGTAAAACGATTAATCACATCCAAAATAAGTATTTGTTTACATAATATATGTGTGTACTGTGTATATTTTGTTATGCATATATAAATACACACACATACAGTATATATATATAGAAAATATTTGCATGTATATATTTACATTCATATAATTTATATTATATATATAAATATATTCAATATATAAACATATTTTTCTTAAATATATACATGCATGTGTGTGTATTTAGATACACATAATAAATATATACAGTACACACATATATTATGTAAACAATTTTTTTTATTTTGTATGTGATTAATCCAGCCTGATCTCATGGCAATACATATTTTACGAGGTGGCTAATTTATATGAATTTATGCAAATGACCTACACCTAACCCCGCCCCTAAACCTACCCATCACTGGGGTTTAGACAATCGTACTAAATTGTTCGAGTTAGGTCATACGAATTCATACGAATTAGCCACCTTGTAAAATATGTACGGATTGCCGTGAGATAGCGTTGGATGAATCGCGATTAATCGTTTGACAGCACTATTAAAAAGTTATTATAATAACATTGTTAGTATACAAACTGCCTTATGTGCCGTTTAAATGTTTGTATACACATAAGTTGTTAATTTAAACCTTTAACATTATAGTAATGTACCAATTGAGAGATTTTTTTTTTTTTGGCCCTAGTTTATGTCATATATGTTGCTATGAAGGTCCCATGTATAGCCTGCAATGAAAAGCTATTCCAGCTCGACCTGTTCCGCCAGTATGCCGACTTATCGACCGCTGGGCTGTTAGAGATAGAGAGAGCTCACATTACCCACAATTAAGCTCTATCGATCGGCTTGTGACCAGAGCACTGAACACCACAACCATGACGGGCCGCTCACCGCTGGAATCTGCTGTAACGGGAGAACAGATCCACTGCGCTGATATTGGACTGTGTTATCAAAATATCCTGAAACTTAAACAGTGCCACTTGTTAACCTTTAAGAAGACAGCACCATGCACAATAATAGAGACGCTTGTATTTAGATGGCCTGTAATGTTGTTTATGTTGAAATGGGCTTCTAAATGACAAGTTGTGATATTTGCTGACAGGAAATGCACATTTGCAGTAGAAACACAAACATGCAACATTAATATCTACACACATAGACATGGAAGTAGTGTGTGTGTTAGATATGAAATGAGTCGAGTGATATAGTGAGAAGGCCTCTGTCATTGTAGTTTATGAATTATCTATTATACTTGTTAAATGCATCAATTTAACAATTATAATTTAATGTACTGATTTCAGAATTTATTATAATTACTATGCAAAATACAATTTTTAACCGATTTTTATTGATTAAAAAATCCAGCAAATCTAATTCTGACATGAACATGCTTTATATAATTATGAATCGTACCAATTTAACTGAACCAAATTGCAGATGCAGATTTCACGATGCATTGCGTCATTTAGAAAGGATCATAACTGAAATATTTACACTTCTATTTGTAAAGCATAAGCGGTTCACTAAATATAGACCTTCATGCTGTTGCCTTGATGGAACTAGAGCACACCTGTTTAGTTTTGAAAAATGTTCTGCTCTCAAGGCATATCTCATATAGATTCTCACTTTGACCTTGTTATGCCAAATTAGGTTACAATTTGTAAAATGGAAATATCAGTAAACGGAGAGATGTTTATGTACAAGACAACTGTGCTTTACACCTTCCTAAAAACTGAAAACAATTTAAGGTGCTTCAATAATAATAAAATAAATCAATAAATGGGTCATGTTAATTTTTTTTATTTGTTATGTATAAATGTTTTTTTTGCAACAATGTTTTTTACATAAAAAATGTTTTTTGATGCAATAAAAATGCATGGTGATCGCTGACTGTCAAGTTCAATAGCAATTTGCTAGATTTATTAAAATCAATATTAAAATTAATAAATAAATATAAAATAAAAAAATTAAAATATATGTTTTTAAAGTTTTTAAAAATAATAAATGTTAAAAAACTATGTTTTATCTTAAAAGATTAAGGAATAATGCTATTCATGATATTATATTTATAAATTATTTTTATGAACTTTTGTAATAATTTTACGTACAATGAAAATGCATGGCCATTGTCACTTTTTTCTAGATTTATTAAAATTTAAATATTAAAATAATAATAATATATTACAAATAAATATAGAACATTAAGTCTTAATAAATAAACTATTATTTAATAATAATAATAATAAAGTTTAAATACAATACTAAAATATGTCTAAAAATAAACTTAAAAATGGTCTTTTATTAAAATATATTACATTAAAACTGTTTTATCCCAAAAGATTTAATAATATTTAATTTGATATAACTCGTCAATACGTCAGGTGTTTTACTTTCGTTTCTAGTGTCAAATAAAAATAACTGAAACTAATGTAGTTGCTCTACTATAGATGTTTGCTTGTGAGCATAGGCCAGAAAAAGGGGCACTGATGAACTTTGACCAATTGAACACACACGACAACTGACCAGTTTGAACACACACATAAGACCATAAACATACAAGACAAACAAGAGGACATGGAGGAAGATAACAGGAGATAGAGAACTCACAATGGCTTACAGAGATCCTTCACAGAGACTTCAGAAGTCTGATACTGACTTTGACTCTGAACAAATAGCCTCATGCAAACAGTATTAGAGCAGGGTAGGTTGGTGCTCACGCGCGCACACACACACACACACACACACACACACACACACACTCCTCTAAGAACAGTGAATAAGAGCATTTAGGGATTATATTGCACAGGAAGAGATCGCTTTAACACCCAGAGCAATATATGTGTGTGTGTGTGTGTGTGTGTCTGAAGGTTTTCACAGATGGCAAGTGAAAACAGGAGTATATTTAGATCTTAAATCGTCTCCCGTTGGCACAGTGAGCATCACACACAGCGTACGCTCGCTGTATCGTGCCCAATTAACAGTCTAATGTCCATCTGATGAGGCACTGCAGCTCTGTTCCAAACCCTAGTGCGCTGCCTTGCTGTCTACTTAGGCTGCAAGCTTCTAAGGCAGCATCCAGCTGAAATGGAACCTCACACTGTAAGTGACTGATCTGAAATGCTCTCCATGGCCACTAACTTTGTTAATGATTTCTCACACGGCACACAAATAGGAGACTCGACAGATGCTTGCATTTGATTTCCAACCAAGACTGACATTAGCAGTGGCATAAATAACACTCAAATGATGGGTGAAAAAGTGCATTATAAATAGATAAAACCATTTTCTGATCGACTTCTTGGAAGAAAATCACAATGCATTATGTGATTATGTTTTTCGTGATATTATCCCAAATTTTCAACTAAAAAAATAAATTTAAGCCGAAGCACTCAAGCCTAAAACTACTGAAACAAAAATAAATTAAAGATAAATAGAATTAAAAAAAGAGTAAAAGTAAAAAAAAGTCAAGTTGAATGTCAATTTTTTTTTTAATCAATATTAAAATATGAAACTAACAATACTATTTTTTTATTAATTTGTAATAAAAATTGGCTTCATATTAAAATCTAATTTTATATCACAGGATTTAGGAATATTTGATTCATAATATGTTTAAATGTTTTTCAGAACAAGAAATAGATTTTTTTTTTTTTTACATACAATAAAAAGTAAAATAAAAATGTACTTTCTACAATCAAAATTAAAATATGAAACAAAATAAATAAACAAATATACAAATTAACAAAACAATTTAACCTGGTTAAACAATTTAAATGTTGCCTTGGCAAATAACTGAAATAAAATAAGTTTAAGTAACGTACCAAAATTACTAAAACTAAAATAAAAATAAATTAAAGCTAAATAGAAATAATTTTTTTAAAGTGTTTTTAAATAAATATATAAATAATTATAAAAATGTCATAAAAATAAATGCATTTATTTATAGGGATGTATATTATGTATATTAATAAATTACCTTACAATCAGAGAATATTATCCGTTTTAATTTCTAATGTCAGATAAAACTATGAAACTACTGTATCTGTTTTATATGGTCTATATCAGGGATGGTGAACTCCGGTCCTGCAGAGTTCAGCTCCAACCCTAATTAAAACTCACCTGCCTGTAGCTTTCTAGTAACACTTCAGGCCTTGATCTTGTCCAGGTTTGATTAGGGTTGAAGCAAAACTCTGCAGGGCTGCGGCTCTCCAGGACCGACGTTCGCCACTCCTGGTCTATACTACATGTATGTTTGCTCACTGGGTTTTTGTAACATGGTAGTTTAGCTACAGACAGTTAAGAAGATGCTTTAGCCATATAGAACAACTCACACACACACATATCCTCAACAGACACTGGATGTTTGTCATAATGTTATTTCTGTGTCTATAGGTGCTCTGGATGTTATAGTGACTGAGAGCAACAGCCGTCCAGGAGACGATGCCTTGCTGAAGCCCAGGAAAAATGCCGGGGGAACATGGGCTTGGGTTTTAACACGGTTTGTTCTTACCTTCTCAAAGTCAGTCTGTCTGTGAGTCTGTCCAAATATCCCAGTGTCTGTCTGTCAACCAGTCAGTCAGACGTCAGTTACACAACACACACACACACCTCAAAAACAAGAGCTAACACACACACACACCCAGACCATCGCACACATGTAGGAGTTCACGGCTACGCTAGGAACTGAAGCAGGTTGAAGTCGTATGAGCAGATTTATAGGACTGTGCCACACATAAACACTCTTTTCTCCATCTGCCTGTGGTTTTTCCCTCCCTGTCGCTTTCTAAAAGCTTCAAAGTGTCGCATTTTGCAGCAAAAAACACAAAATATTTAGGCCTACATTTATACTACGTTTGTGTATTTGAACTGCAATCTAAAATTTCCATCCAGTTTCAACAAAAAAACGAATAAACTGATGCATAGTTGTCAGTCATACATTAATGAAACTGGTAGGATTTCTGTAATAGTATACTAAATATGTTTTAAATATACAATAACCAGGTTAAAAAATGTATTGTCAATAATTCAAAGTGTTTTAATCTACATACATCTACAGCTAGCCATAACCATGCTCATGTTTTAACAGATTAAATAACATTTTTAACAATGAATCGATGTTCATAAATTTGAATAAAAGCATTGTTTAAATAAAACCAAAACAGTGTTATTTTATTATCATTGATATAAAATTGAATGATGCATTTGAATGAATGAATGATGCATTTATATAGCGCTTTATTGTGTATTGCTGTACACCCAAAGCGCTTTACAATCATGTGGGGGGGTCTCTCCTCAACCACCACCAGTGTGCAGCATCCACTTGGATGATGCGACGGCAGCCACAGGACAGCGGCGCCAGTGCGCTCACCACACACCAGCTACAGGTGGAGAGGAGAGAGAGATAGAGCCAATCAAGTGGATGGGGATTATTAGGAGGCCATGATTGATAAGGGCCAGTAGAGCGAATTTGGCCAGGACACCGGGGTTACACCCCTACTCTTTACGAGAAGTGCCATGGGATTTTTTAATGACCACAGAGAGTCAGGACCTCGGTTTAACGTCTCATCCGAAAGACGGTGCTTTTTGACAGTATAGTGTCCCCGTCACTATACCGGGGCGTTAGGACCCACACAGACTGCAGGGTGAGCACCCCCTGCTGGCCTCACTAACACCTCTTCCAGCAGCAACCTAGTTTTCCCAGGAGGTCTCCCATCCAGGTACTGACCAGGCTCAACCCTGCTTAGCTTCAGTGAGCAACCGGTCTTGGGCTGCAGGGTGATATGGCTGTGGCTGTTAATATTTTAAATTAGATATTATTTTTATTTTTGTTTTCAGTTTTAATTTTTTATTTAATAATTAAAATAATTTTGTCCATTATTTACTATTTTTGTTTATTAATTTTTGTTTAATTTGAGATATTTTAGTACTTCCAGTAAAACTAAAATTATTAAATGCAAATTTACTCCCACATACACACACACTCAACTAAATAAAATGAGAAATGCTGCCTTGACAGCTAGCTGAAATATAAGTAATTTTTTTTATATTTTACTTTATTTCAGTTAACTTTTATTTCAAGTAGCAACAGTTTTAGTTAAGTAGTTTTAGTTAACAGTTAATAACCTTGAATCAAACAGATGCAAAATGATTTTTTGAGTGCAGAAATCTGATCACATTAACGTTATTAGATTGTTTACGTTCAAACTGTGTAATCAGAATGGATTTTATGCAATTCAAATACATAAATCTTAAATTTGGCCAAAGTATTTTTTGGAGTGAATGCGGTGTTTACAGCATGGCACAGAACCATGAACTTGTGCTCATTTGAATTCACCTTGACCTCTATCGACCCCTGACCTTTAACCCTGGGGTGACTCAACTCGGCACAGCGAACACCTCAACAACCTTCGAGTCTCTTTTCTATGTGTGTGCAGATTTAAGCGTTGCCTCGGTGCACACATGTGTGCGTCCTCCATCGAGCCAGGGCTAAAGGTCACCGGTGGAGTGAGGGAAACACGTTGAAAACACAATAAGCGACGTCACGTCACAACAAACACAACACACACACGCACACACACAGCGAGGAGGAGGAGGAGGACGGGGGGAGATAGTAGAACAGTGAGAGAATATATGAAGAAGCCAACATACAAACGCGGGATATGACACAACCTGAAGAAAAAGACAATACAGAGCGTGTGAGATCCCACTGAAAACACACACACACACACACACTGCAGCAGCTGCAGTTCCATTTGTAATTGCAGTGGATCTCATATGACATTGAAAACAATCTTTGTTACACAAACTCTACAGTGTCCAACTTTGTCCCTTATACATGTAATACTCAATACAGAGTATGAGGTTAGTGTAACAGACCTGAATACGTCCGAGTAAAGATTGGGTTTCTGCTCTCTTCATGAGACGCTACGTTTATACAACACTTTAAAGCATCTTTAAACATTCCAGGTTATTTTCAACCTAACCATTTTGACTCTTTTAAGTCATACAATTACAATAGAAGCCTAGCAGGTAACCCTAACCTATCATAATTATCATAATTTATTAGTATCAGTCAATATTGAATAGCTCATTTTCTTTATTTTTACATTTAGATGACCTTTGCTCTATTTGATTAACTTCAGTTAAGTAATAAAACTGTTAAATGCAAACTTCAGTCTTTTAAATAATACCAATTTTTTATATACATTATCAGTTGCATGATTGTTCAGTCCAATGCACATGCAACTGGTCGGCAGAAGATTCTTCTTGATCTGAATTGCCTCAAAAGGACGATTTAGAAGTTGAAAATAACCTGGAATATTCCAAGAAATACATTTACTCGCTCAGTCGTCTGTCCTCTACACAGGGTGTCAGACAAATGCGCTTTCAAAATGAGATTTGTACCGTCTGACTGTATTTGTGCTGAGTTTTCATGTCTGGTGTTAAACTGGGTGATAAATTCTCCCAAGTGCACAGACATTTTTGTCATTGACTGTCCAGAGCAGCGGTTTAAGAGGTGCAAAAACAAATGAGAGCAAATGCATCTGTCAGAGCGTGAAACCCAACCTCAAACTCATATTCAGCAGCATTATACAACATTAGATTCATTTCCTTTAATTGATGAAACTAATGACAGTTTGTTAGGACAACAGCACAACATCAACACGAAAAATTACACACATCAACAACAACACACCCATGCAGGTGTAATTGTGCTTGTGTTTGGTTTCTGTCTTAAATGGACTTTATGTGCATGTATGTTTAGTATGTTTCTATTTCTGTTGTTGGTTTTTACCTCTGATTACTACGATTTGATTCATGCCGAAGCATTAGAGTCCATTCATCTGTAAGGGGAGGATGATCTCCTAATGCTAACAGTGCCAAATGTAGTTGGGTTGTGTTGAGGAAAGGGCAACCGGGGAAAAACTGGGTTTGGAGAATTGCACGTGCATGGATTGGACATTGTTTGTGTCATTTGTTTTTATGGGTAGAGAGGAGATTTTTGTGGCTGTTGGAGGTGACAGTGCAGGGTCACAAAGTTTTGTGAGATGTCGTGTGTAACAGAAGGTTTGTCACTGAAACGAAGACGAATAGGATCAAGGAAAATTCAATGCAAAAAAAAAAAAAAATTGAGAGAATGGAAGAATAGAGGGTAAAAAGAGGATAGTGCATGTCAGGAAAGAAACAGAATTGAGTAAAATAGACATGCAAAGAACCACCAAACATAAATAGAGAAAGACAGAAAAGATAAAAATAGGAGAGAAAAAGAAAAAAGTTAAAAGAAAGATTTTCCAGTGTGTTTTTAAGGATGTTTTCACACTTGAATCCTAAACTAACCAAATGTAGATTCCTTGAGGTGGACCAAAAAATAAACCAGTTCACATTGTTTCTGGCCTAAAACGTGGGTTTGGATCTCATTTTGACCCATTTTAGTGCTCATTCACTAGCATTGGCTCAACCAGTGGTCTAAGTTTGGGGCAGGTCCATCTGTTTGCTGGTCAAGACTTTTGCAATTTCACTTGGTGCCGCTATTGGTTCAGAAATTACGCACTTCACATTTAAATCTAATGTAATTATTGTTTTAAAATATTAATACATTTCTGAAATGATTTTCTCAAATTGACACACCAGAGTTGGTCCGTTTAAATGCTTTATATGTGTAGTTAAAATTGATTTTTTAATAATCTTTATTTGTTTAGTATTTATTTATTTATTTTCTTATTCTGTATATTTAAATATGATTTTTTTATTTAATAATTAATAAATTATTTTATTAACATCTGCATTTAAAAAACATAAGCTGCTCATGTCCTCCCATACCCATAAATATGGAGCTAAAATAGTCTCAAAATGGGTTTATGGTATATCATATATGTGTATGTGTATATGTGTAAGCCTAGTCACATTCCTAAAACAAAAAGTATATATATATATATATATTTATAAAATAAAAGGTTTATATATTTGCAAACAGCAGTTCTTAACTTCACTGCAAAAAATATTTTCTTATTTTGCATTTTAGTCTTGTGTTCAATTATAGATGTCTAAAAATTCCCAAACCAACAAAAATGTTTATTCCGTCTCTTGTTTTCTGAAAAAAGTATCAAAATTAAGTGGGTTTATGCTTAAAACAAGAATGTTATAATCTTGTTTTCCCTTTGAATTCATTCAGATGTTTTTCTATGGTTAAGCATAAACTCGCTTCATTTTGAAAAATTGGTAAAATGTCAAGTATATTATTGTATAATTTGACTATAAAGCATTAGGATATTAAGATGTAAATATTGTGTAAATATAAACCTTAACATCATGATTTTCTGCAAATGTGCTTTTGAAACAAAGTGTATTGCAAAAAGCGCTATATAAATACATTTTACTTGACTTGACATGTAAGCCGGACTTCTTGTAAAACCAACCAAGCGTGAAAACATCCTGCGATGTTCAGTGGTTATGTAATCTGTATTTTTGGAGAGATGGGCACGAAAGAGATGGCGTGAGATTGGCATGTAAAACTGCTTTTTTGGAACATTGTTAAGGGACACTTGTGTGTGCAACTAAATCTGTAAGATCTAATACGTCTATCTGGGCCGAGACTGATGTTCCCTTCACTGCACGACAGTGTGAATGTGTGTGTGTGTAACCCGAATGCAGAAGCCCTAAAACGTACCTTTCCGCACATTCCCATCAGTGGGTCGAAACTCTCGCGTGTTAAGGAGGAAGCAGGCTTTGTCCTGCTGGTAGCGTTCTTGTGTTTGGCCCACCGGGCTGCGCTCGTCTGGACTAAGAACCTGATCGATTGTTGGACAGTCCTCGTTTGCTAGAGCGGCGCTGGCTGCGTCACCGTTCTGCTTCGTGTCTATGAATGAACAGAGAGAGAGAGAGACGTCATGTCATTCTCAACCTGTATGACTTTCGTTCCTTGAGTCAGGGAGTTGAATTTGAGAACTGAACCATTAAATCATCTGAGAACTGATTCAATTGATTCACTGAAATGGTCCGACTCAAAACAGTGACTTGTGCATAAATCGACATTAAAAAAGTATTTAAAATCTAGCATTGTATCAGTGAATAAGGTATTGAATCACTGTTCTTTAACAAGGCTAGTAACTGAAACAAACTATTGTTAATTAAAATCAAGCAGAAATAAAATGTATAACAAAACTACATTGAGTTGAAAAACTGAAATTACTAACTGTAAATAAAACAAAAAATATTAATCAATGAATAATAATGTGAATCAAAATACTAATAAAAACTATAATAATATCTAAGTAATACTATAAACAAATAATAAATGTGCTTGTAAAACGCAAGTTAAAGAACAGCTAGTAACTGCTCTTCCTAAAAGAGAAACTACCAATCATGTCCTAAACAAAGGAATTACAAAGCAGCTCATATATCTGGAAATAATATGATGGCATCAAGATAAGCTGATGATATAGATAGACTAGTTAAGAAAAAGGTTTATGCATTGTCCTTTTTCTGTCCTGTATCTTTTAGAACGTATGTAGAATTATAGTGACCCTATAGAACTATTAGAGACTTCCAGGTTGAAAAAACAATGAATAATTGATAATAGACATGACATTAGCAGGAAGAGCAGTCCATCTGGAAAAAAACACTTGCACTCACAAATACACATGCTGTTGTACAGTGTAAGGACCGTATGTTGTATTGTAGTGTTTTTAACGCACCCAAAGATGTTTTCCCCACACCACTCCAAAGCATCTCTTGGTTATCTTCAGATGTCTTTAATGGTTAAATTGTATTTTTAATTGAGTTGAATTTTTAAAGTATAAAATTTTTGACCATATTGTTGAAGCTCCTTATATCCAAAACTTTACAGAGTCCACCATAATGAGTTTAAAACTAGTCAGTGAAAGACTTTTTGGTTGTGCATATGAACATCTGTGTGTATCCCTTCAGTCTCTCACCTCTGTTAATCTCTATGATCTCCTCCTGAGCTAGAGGACAGTCCCTGGTCACCCCGCTCGAGCCCAGCACGCCGCCCAGCACGTTACCCAGGATCCTCTGGGGCGAGGCCGTGGCCATGGCGAGGGCGTCCGGCTTGCAGTAATTGGGCGAGCCGGGTTGCGGGGCTCGCGGGATGTGTTTGTTCTTCTTTTTGGGCAGCTTCTGCTTGGCCATGGCCAGAGAGTAATACATGCCGAAGTTGTTCACAATGACGGGGACGGGCATGGCAATTGTCAGCACCCCCGCGAGGGCACACAGCGCCCCCACCAGCATGCCCGACCACGTCTCTGGATACATATCTCCATAGCCTAAGGTGGTCATGGTCACCACGGCCCACCAGAAACCAATGGGAATGTTCTTGAAGTTGGTGTGTGCGCTCGCCGTAGGGTCGTCCGGACTGGCTCCTATCCTCTCGGCATAGTAGATCATGGTGGCGAAGATGAGGACACCGAGAGCGAGGAAGATGATGAGCAGGAGGAACTCGTTGGTACTTGCGCGAAGTGTGTGCCCGAGAACGCGCAAGCCCACGAAGTGGCGCGTCAGCTTGAAGATGCGCAGGATTCGGACGAAGCGCACCACTCGCAGGAAGCCCAACACGTCTTTTGCTGCTTTGGAGGAGAGTCCGCTCAGACCGACCTCTAGGTAGAAAGGCAGGACGGCCACGAAGTCGATGATGTTCAGCGCGCTCTTGAAGAACTCTGCTTTGTCGGGGCAGAAGATGATGCGCGTGAACACCTCGATGGTGAACCAGATGACGCACATTCCCTCCACGTACATCAGCCAGCTGTCCGTCACCACCTCGTACACGATCTCCTCTCTCGTCACGTTCCCCTCCGTCACGTTCTCCGTTTTGTTGTAGATGGTGTTGAACGCTTCGTGCGTCTCCATGCAGAAGGTGGAAATGGAGATGAGGATGAACAGAAGGGATCCGAACGCCACATACTGAAAAACAAGAAGGAGAGAGAGAGTTCAACAGGGGTAACCAAAAATGATGGATCAACATACAAAACTGTTCAATATTACAAGCACAAGCTGTAACTCAACATTTGTTAAGTCTGCTTTAGGCAAGACACTACAAGTAAAATACAAGTCTTTTCTTTTCATGCACTGCTCAGTTTTGAGATTTTGGGCTAGATGGCTTTTTATAATGTGTTGGGATTTTTTTGGGATTAGTAGAAAGAAAACATACAATTTTATAAACATTTTATTGCACTACTATATTTATTTGCACCTAGATTTAAATTGCAGTACTTATTTTTAAAGGCTGTTTTCTGTAAACGAGTTTCATCTCCATTTCAGAATCACTTACTCCAAAATTTTACAGTTTTATTTCCATCCATATTCTAAGGGGTTTCACAGAGGGGTTTGTTAGTTTATCATTCACCTAATTTTTTCAAAATTTTATACTTAAAAAAACATGGAGATTTTTTATTTATTTTAAAAAAAAATTCTGGCTTTGAGTATTTGAGATTTTCGGCTGTTTGGCTTTTCATAATGACTAGTGAAAAGAAAACATCCAAAATACTCTTAAGCATTTATTTGATTGTTTTTTTCTTTGTATTTTTTGGTGTTTTTCACATTTGCATCTGTACATTTCACCATATTTATTTTTAAAGGCCATCTTTTTTAAATTAGTTTTCATCTCTACTGCAATTCAGCAGCACTTATATACTAAACTTAACAGTATTATTCCTATCTATATTCTGAGGGATTTTACAGATGGGTTTGTTCATTTATCATTTGCCTGATTTTTTACAACATTTTATTCCTAAAACATGGCGAAAATGCTTTTTTTTCTGGCTGTTGACAGTACTTTCCAATTTATGGAGTGATAAGAGATATCCAAAATCTCCTCAGTAAAAACATTTAACTGTAATATGTCAACAAAATGAAACAACTTTTGAACCTGGCTTTATCCAATGTTCAGATTTATTTCCTGGAAATGTATTCAAACTAGTGTTCATTTAATTACTGCACATAATGCCTTGTTATATTTAAACATAACATTTTTGAAAACTTGGATGACAAAGAATGTTTTTAATTCTCAATAGAATTAATCAACTGAGGAAGTATGGTGATATCTATTAGTTATTTTATCTTATGTGACGTTAACAAACCGTATAACACGTATTATATCATAGCTGTAAATGACTACCATATGTACATTAATTTGACTCATGTATGATTGATAACTTGATAATTTTAAAAGCTGCTTTGAAACAAATATGTATTGTGAAAGTTCTATACAAATAAACTTGAATTAACAATCATGCATTGTTCCGGTAAGGAGATGCTTTTATCCAAAGGAACTTATGGTACACTTATTACAGACATAATCCCTGCGGAGTAACCTGAAGTTAAGTGCCCTGCTCAAGGACACTATACTAATAGCTAATGACCCAAACCAGCATCCGGAAGTATCCATCCATAAGCTTTAACCACTACGGCATACCGGCAGGACGCAAACCCACAACCTTGTTTCATTTAGAGGTATCCATTGTGCTGGAACCCACATTATGCATTATATATTATTATATAACATTTACATTTATGCATTAGGTAGACACCAGTGGTATTTTAGCATTAGTGTGTATTAATTTTGAATTAACTTATAGACTGTAAAAAAAAGTTGAGCCAACTTAAAAGTTTAAGGCAGCCAGCTTCAGCTGTTTTTTGAGTTCTCTCAACTTATTTTTTAGGAAATTTACAAGTTGAGAAAACTCAAAAATCTGCTGAAGCTGGCTGCCTTAAACTTTTCTTTTTTTTACAGTGTATATATATTGTTTTAATTTTAGTTTAAGTTTTGGTAATGTTGTTATGTGCTTTTGTCATTTTGAATAGTTTTTGTTGTCTATATTTCTATTTAAATCTATTTTATATTTATTTATGTAGTACCCCAACTTAAACATGTTTTATTACTTCAAGGCAACATTTAAAATTTTAGGTTTTCATCTTAAATCATATATATATATATATATATATATATCGATTAATGAAAACACAGATACTTGGACTCAAAATGCACAAAAAGACTTGAGACTTAACTTTGATTCATAAAAAATTTAATTGCAACATCAGAAATAAAAAACGTTACATATGCAGTTGTTGGCTTTTTGACAAAGTTTATAAAACTGACTTGTAAATTAGACTTAGACTTGCACCAAGAGAATATAATATATAAAATGTAATATCTAAATCTTTTTTTCTGTAGGATTCTACAAATAAAATGTATTATAATAAAATAATATTTTTTTGTGAAAATGAAAATGATATAATAAAGAAGTTACAATTAATGCACAAGTACTGTAAGTTATATGCTGTACTGTATATTGACTAAAGCATAAGTAAGAGTTTGCCATTCAATGATGCTTATTAAGGGCTCTGTTCTTGACATCATTTTATTTTCTCTAGACATTGATCGCCATGTATACGAGATCAGTTTTAATAGCTATGATGACTATACATAGCTTTATATATTTGTGAAATCACATGCACCCGAAACACCTATTTGTCCAAGACTAAAACAAAATGTTACTGTAAACAGATTCATACAGTATCATAGCTTTACATACAGATCAGTGCTAATGTAAGGAAATGAAATGCAGATTCAATTAAAAATGATCCAAAAAGTAACTTTATAGAGAAGGACTCAGTGGAAGGCGGCTTAGTTACTGAGTAAAACATTACACTCCAATTTTAAAGATAAAATATTAGTCTTGTTTTATCACAATATCACACTTAAGTGAATAAACAGGGATGAATTTCCAATAATTCTGAACATGATAATATTGAAATTTTAAAAGATGGTTAAAAAATCAAATTAAAATGTGTCTTCATGTGAAGTGAAGTGTCAATTTCTCATTGAACTATTGCTAATTAAAAATACTAATAAATATATTATAATAATAATACTATAACAGCATATAAATAATACTAAAATAACACTTACTACAGCTCTGAAAAAATGTATATAGTTTACACTTAATTTGAACTATTTAAAATATTTTTTAAATAATTAAAAAACTAATAAAAAAGACAAAAAAATATGACTAATTCTAAAAATTAAACTGAAAATATAAAAATTTAATTCAAATTATTACTGAATACAATAACAGTACATAAATAATCAAAATAAAAAAGTTTGTAATGTATTTTAGATTTAATGTGACTATTTTCTAAAACATTAATATTAATTCTAATAAAATATTATTTACAATAATATGATATAATATAATAGAAAATATAGGTATTAATTATAATTCACAGTAATATTTATGTTAAATGTGTGTTTGCTTTCTACAAACAGTTGGACAAATTAAGATAATAATAATAATAATAATAATAATCAATTTCTCTTCTGGTCTCTGGAAACTCATTTCTCTGTGTTTGGTCCACTCCAAAGTGTGCCAGAACCTAAACTAGGTCCTGACATACACACATACACACAGAAAACTACATCTACATTAGCCTCATACAGTCTCTCACCTGAATTCTCTTTACACACTAATTTATATAACCCACAGAATAAAAGGCCACTGAAAGCTCAGAGGTCCAGGACTGGTGTGTGACACCTGTTAGGAAATTACCCTGTTGTGATTAGCTTTAGTCAAAAACTGCCAAAAATGTTATATTCATGCAACCATCTAATTGTGCAAGCAATTCTCTCTCAAATTCACAAGCCTTTGCCTGCTGAGTATAACAGAGAAAGATCAAACATGTATTTATATATATATCTCACACACACACACACACACTCAGAGCCACTCATGTGCATGAGCTGTTCCAGGCAGTGAGGACACAGGGTTGAAAGCTTCTCCTCCACTCCGCCCCTCTATCTACTCGCTCCATTTATCCCTCCATCCAAGACTGCTTTGTTTCACAGGCTGCCCAGGATGTGTACCGAACCTTCTCCCTCTCTAACACATGCATATTTGTTTCTCTATCATTACAGACTGTGCTGAACATATTTTTCTATTTCTATGACATTTGTAAACCTTTGCATTTAATTTTTCATTAAGATACTGTACATTTTTTTTGAGTGAAATAAATATTTGTAGCACGTATAATTACCGTAAAACATCTTAAAAAGGGAAATATTTGGAATCATGCAATCAGAAATACGATTACAAAAATATTATTTCAGTATTTACTTCAAAATTTCACATTTAATTCAAAGGGCTAATAGCAGTTTCTTTGTCATTTTTTTTGTGAAATAGTTTGAAAGTAAATTCTGGACCTTTTTTTTTTTTTTTTTTTCACATTTGCAGCATATATAATCACTTACGATAAAACCATCTTAAGATAAGAAATATTTGGAATTATGCTACCAGGAATATGATTACAAGAAAACAATATTTCAATATTTTTACTCCTAAAAAAAATCCCATTTAATTAAATTCATCAATTTTTTTTTTTGTGATATTTACTAGCAATCAGAGTGGAAAATGTTTTGAAGTAAATCCAATGCCATTTTTTACAGTGTATTAAAGTGATTTTCAATATGTATAGCTGAGCAGACATTTCTTTCTTTTTCACATTTCCAGCATGAAATCATCTTACCAAGGTAAATGCAGTCAAAACATGGAAAACAAAGAAAAAAGAGGGGGAATAATGTGAATGACAGCTCTGAAGAAGACATGTGCTGATCTCAGGTGAACATGAACGCATAACTTTTTTTAAATTTTATTTATTTACTTATTTATTTTTTAAGTATACCTGTTTCATCCCATAAGCCTCCCTCCTCTCTCTCTCTCTCTCTCTCTCTCTCTCTCTCTCTGTCTTCAGTTTCAACCTGACCTAGTTACAGACTGCTGCAGTAACCAGCTTCCTCTGCCCAGGTCCCCCTCTCTCCTCATGCGTGTCTTTCTCGCTCCGTCTCTCACAGCAGTGCTCTATTACGCTCCATATTGGCTGTTAAATTGAGGGAACTAGTCAACAAACCAGTTGCATGTTTAAGTCACACTCTCTAGTTCTTTACAGTCTTTGCAATATTTATTCACATTTGCATGAATACCAGCATACTGTAAACTGCCTACTATTTTGAATAAAAAGTCTAATTTATTATACATAAGCTGCGCAAATTCAAGAATCCAATCTTAAACTGTTTGGATTCACTGAACTGATTGCAACAGTTAATGCAATACTTAGCATGTGTTTCATGAATGAGGCTCAGTATATGCAACAATATGCGGTATGTGAAAATAAGATTATCATATAATTTACAACCTAATCATGATAACAGAAATAAATGTTCACTCTGCATTTTTTTTAAATTGAATTTTGTGTAATGAATACAAACATAGTATTAGCATGGTACCATGTCCAAAAATGTGGTATCACCATAGCATAATAATAAAATAAAATAAAAAAAAAATCCCAAAACATAGTTTTACCATCGTACCATGTTAAAATACTTAGTATTACCATGGCATCATATGAAAAAAAACAGTACTGCCATACCTCAATGTCCAAAAACATAGTATTACCATAGTACAGTGTCCAAAAATCTGGTTTTACCACGGTACCATACTGAAAAAAACATAGCCATACTACAATGTTAGAAAACATAGCATTACCATAGTAAAAAGTCCTAAAATGTGGTATTACCATAGTACCATATTGAAAAAGCATAGTATTGTCATATTTTGATGTCCTAAAAGATTGTATTACCATAGAACGATGTCTAAAAATATGGTATTACCATGGCACCATATTCCAAAAACACAGTATTGACATACTACAGTGTCCAAAAAACATAGGATTACCATAGTACAATTTCCAAAAATTTGCTTTTACCATAGCATCATATTAAAAAAACAAATTAACATACTATTATGTCCTAACATATAGTATTACCATAATACCATGTCCAAAAATGATGGCACACTACAGGGCATACCATACTACACTGTCAAAACCGGTATTAGCACATTACGGTGGGTATTTGCTGCAGGCGTCTGCACTATCGCGAGCACAGTGGTTGTCATGGAGACAGTGATGAAGCTGTGCTGCAGTAAACGCACGTCATTAGAGTCACGTTAACACTCGTGTGCACACGCTTTCACACACAGAACAGCACCGTACAGTGAGCGAGACGTTCAGTCGCTCGCAGCATGTGTGAAAGTCACTCATCGTCACTGTTCTTTCCTGTTTCCAGCCTGCTTTTTTCCCCTAGTCTTTCCTACTTTCTTTCTTTCATCAGCCAGCTCTGGTAATCTCCACCAGAAAGCGCTACAGAAATTGATGTTAAAGGGATAGTTCAGCCCAAATGAACAATTCTGTCACCGTCGACTCACACTAATGTCAACACTCATATTACTAGAGATGTTTAGCAGGATATGAAGACTAATGAATGAACCAAATCTGAGTGTCAAACTCCAAAAGAGGTCCATAAAAGTAGTTCAGACAACATGCAAAATAAATCTTTTTAAGACATTCAGAAGCTTGGAGTCATTTGGAGATATTTTACTGTTTTGAAGGAAGTCTCTTATGCCTGCCAAGGCTGCATTTATTTATTTATTTTAATTTTTTATTGACCAAAAAAACAGTAAAAACAGTAAAATATTATTACAATTTAATATATCCGACTTTTATTTGAATATATGTTAAAATGCAATTTATTCTTGTGATGCGCAGCTGAATTTTCAGCATCATTACTCCAGTCTTCAGTGTCACATGATCCTTCTGAAATCATTCTAATATGATGATTTACAGCTCAAGAAACATTTATTATTATTATCAAAATTGAACAGTTGTGCTGATTAATATTTTTGTGTAAACTATACATTTTGTTTCAGGATTCTTTAATGAATAAAAAGTTCAAAAGGACAGTATTTATTTGAAATAGATTATATTTTTTGCAACATTATGAATGTCTTTACTGCCGCTTTTGATCAATTTAATGCATCCTTGCTGAATAAGAATATTAATTTATTTTTTTTAATCTTACTGACCCAAAACTTTTGAACAGTAGTGCACATTAGCATTTTCTTAAATGTAAATGACATGACATTGTTTTAGTAAGTATTTCATTTAGATTATTTTAATTTAAAATAAATATTTTTATTGTTGAATTAATTTTTAGCTTTTTATTAATTTACAAATGCCAGTTTGAGAATCCCAAATTTAAGGGAGCAACAGAAAATGTCTTGTACTACTGTTGCTAAAATGTAGTATGCATCAGGGCACACTATACAGGGTACTGTATCCCACAATGCAAAGCATTCTGTTCCATTTCCAGTGTGATTAATGAACTCAAGTCAATGTATCAGATATGATTTTTAACATCTCTTGACTCATTATTTCATCACACTGCCAAATTACACTGCCGAATTTTTCCAGAAACACTTTTACATGTCCATTTACAACCCTAGGATTTCTCCCCAGAATGAAACGGTCTGTTATTGACTTATGTGGAAGGGTCCTGAATAATAATGTTGAGCTCTGCTCTGATTGGCTGTTTCACAGTGCGGCTCAATGTTGAGCTCTGCTCTGATTGGCTGTTTCACAGTGCGGCTCAATGTTGAGCTCTGCTCTGATTGGCTGTTTCACAGTGCGGCTCATGTCAGTAGCTCACAGGAAGGAAACACAGGGAAAATATATATTTCAATACTTTCTCGCGCAGTTATATCATTGGGTAATTATACTGTAAATAAAATGCGGGCATCAGGGAGCTGCTATTAATATGCGGGGCATTGAACCTGCTTTGGAATGCACGATCGCGTTTTACTTTCAGTTTCGAGATTCGCGATCATTTCAGAGATATTTTACTCATAAAAATTTCTAGGGGTGCCAATGATTGTGTTCAATGTGTATTTGAGAAAAACATTTATTTCATAATGATATTTTCCCCCATTTTAAATTCTTATTATCCAATGAAAGGTTAGATTTTTGAGAATTTTTTAAATAAAAGATCAAAAGGATTAACAATGCAGATTAATTTTCACAGCCTTCTTTGGTCATATTTACCAAGGGTGCCGATATTTTTGGCCATGACTGTACATGATTTGATATGTAATTTCAAACCTGTGTGACTTCCTTTCTTCTGCAGAGCAAATCATATTTTGAAAATTGTTAGTGGAATCCAATGTTATTTGACTTTCATGGCATGGACAAAGACCTCTTTCAGATTTCATTTTTGGGTGGAATATCCCTTTAAGACACAATTACTTGTGTGAATGCCATTGCATTAGATAAAACACCAGTGGATAAAGGAAATTGGCTTTAGTGAAGAGAAAAGCTTGTGCAGCAGATGCCATTTGCTCTGTTATTTTATTATCTAATGCACTGACATTCAGACATTTTAAGTGTGGCTTAAATGTCCAAATACTTTTTTGTTTCAGCTGTAATTTAGAGAGGGAGAACTGGTTGTTTCTAAGAGCGACATGCACACAGCACCGTGAATCTCAGGCAGCTTGTGTGAAAAAGGTACAAACAAATCACGTGACGCTTGTGGCTTGATTTCAAGTGACATATTGCTTGGGAAGAAGCAGAGATTTGCAAAGTCTTACTGGGCACCTGTTTGTAATCTGCCTGCCATATATAGGAGACATTTTTGGCACACTTGCAAATGCACCGTTTAATGATATAATCATATATAGATTTATAACTATTTTGAATGGGATTTTATTTTTGTTTTCATTTTAGTTAAAATTGTTCATGTGCTTTTTATGTGCTTTTGTCAGTTTTGTTGTAGTAATGTTGTTTTAAATTTTTTATTTGTTTTAGTTTTAATAATTTCATTACTTCCACTTCCACTTTTTTCAGTTATTTTAATTTAGTTTAACTTTTTATGTGCTTTTGTCAGTTTTGGTGTTTTTTAGCTTTATTTTTTTATATAGATTTAGTTATAAAGCTTATATATCTTTATTTAAACATAGCCTTATATATTTTTTTATGTCAGTTTTAGTACCTCAACTGATAGTATTTATTTTATTTCTGCTTTATTTCAAGGCTTTCATTTCCTTTTATTTCAAAGTTGTATGGTTTATTGTAAAAGAAAGAAAAAAAGGTAAATACAATAACAATAAAAGTAAGAATTCTCATTGTGATTTCATCAGAACTACATTATGACATCAGAAATGATTCTATAAGAACGTTTTTTTTCTGATTGACATCAGAACCAACTCTCAACCCCTTAGTGTTCCGATACAGAATTATAGCAAAATTAGACTTTATTTTATAAGGTTTGTGTATATTCAGGATGTAAAGAGGATGTAAAAGACAGCTTGAACTGATTTAAAAATATATATATTGTTTTAACTTGCCATGGCCTAACTTGCATTATACTGTCTATTTTATTTTGGATTATGTTTTGCATTATGTCTGCAGCTGCATATGTTTGATCGTGTCAGCTCAGACATGAAGGTCGCGTCTAACACTAATCTAGAGCAGTCTCACATATAGTGTTTGGCATGGAGTCTGCCTCCATCAACAGTTTGCCGGCTGCACGGTCCCGGAACACTTCCTCTCGCCGGGCCGAGCGCATATTGGCCTGAGTCCCATGCATAGCAGTCCTGTTAAACAAACTGCTTTGGGCAGCTTTTCGTGACATTGGCACTTTAGTCCGGGACACTGTGTTTTGCCTAGAGAATGAAGGGACATCTGAGCTCTGCTGACACATGCACACCTTCAACACAAACACACAAACACTGCCTCTGTGCATGTATGCACATACTGTACTTGTGTGAGGATACTTATTCACAACAGGGATAATGGATTCTGCTCATTTATTCAGAAAATGAAGTCTATAATGCTTTGAAATTTGCTATAAAAACATTTTTTGCCTGTTTGCCTGTGTTAATTAAATGTTAATCAATAATTGAGATAGATAGATAATTTTTTATTCATTTCTGTTTTAGTTGTAATAATTTTAGTACTTCCACTTCAGCTTATTTCAGTTAGTTGCACAAACTCATACATCAGCGCTTCACTCCCTGTTAAATGTGTCATGGCGACTCCAGTGCCCTACAAAGGAAACACTTAAACAGAAACACTTAAACAGAGAAAAGTGCCTTCAAAGTTCATTTTGATTGATTTGATGTCAATTTTCACACTCCATTTTCTCTGAATCTCGATATAATTGAGCCAAACTCAACTGTCACAGGACAGATCATAGTCTAAAAGAACCATTTCCAGTCATAACTCGATTTGGACATAATGCATAGATTTGCAGTGCAGTGCATCTCTGAGAGACAAGTTAGTATCTTTCAGTCGTTCAGGCCAATCACAGTTTGAATGAATGAATGAGGCATGAGGCTTGCTGTATGTAATGAACACAAACGCAGAGGATGCATACGTGGCCGTACGTTTGATGAGGCTTTATGTTGAGCGTGTTCTGCTGATGCTGACGGTACAATGCATGAACAAAGTCGTCTGCAGGAATTTGAGTTAAATTTGCAGCCAGAATGCAGAATTGCAAGTCAAATTTGAACGTAGGGAAGTAGAATTAATATTGATTGACTGTAATTTCCAACCAAAGAAAATACATTTTGAATGTTAGCTTGAAAAAGCCTTGTTTGAAAATTACCATAAAGCCTTGCTGTTTTAAAGATTGAAGATTTAATTAAAAAGTCATTTATTCTTGTTACTGTAATTAAACACAAGGAACATATTTCTGAGGATAACATTTTTTGAGTAAAATTGAGAATTTATTTTAAAATATAATTTATTTCTGTGATTAAAGCTGAATTTTCAGCATCATTACTCCAGTCTTCAGTGTCACATGATCCTTCAGAAATCATTCTGATATACTGATCTGCTGCTCAGGATACATTTGTACTGCTTCATATTTTTGTGGAAACAATGATATATTTATTTTTAGGAATCTTTTATGAAAGAAATTTAAAAACAACAAGTTTTGTAATATTATAAATGTCTTTACTGTCACTTTTGATCATTTGCGTACATCCTTTCTGAATAAAAGTATTAAAAAAGAAAAAAACTGGACCGAAACTTTTGATCTGTAGTAGTACAGATAGACCTAGTATAGTTTTCATCACATTTAACTTTTGTGCATCATAGTGGAAGAACACTTGATGCATTACCTATTTTGAGTTTTCTCCATTGCAATTCAGTAAAGTCCTCTTCTCTTATGAATGAGATGATCTGATGATCGCAGGGATATCAGTGTTCTCCACTGAGGTCCAGAGGAGCTTCACCTGTAGAGCTCAGAGACACTGGCGCCCTGATCCATGAATATTTTATGCGCAGTCTTGAGGTTGAGCAGATGAACAGCTCTTATGTGATGGCCTTGGCGTCTCCCATGGGCCCTGCATTCGGGCTCCTGGTTGCTTAATTGGTAAAGACAAGTATACCGTCATGTCCCTCAGCCGATTTACACAGCTGTCCCACCACGTTCCTCCTGATGTCCTCGAAGGGCCACCTCCATGACGAGTCCTGGTCTGCGGGTTCATAACCGCTCGTTTTATTTGTCTTCACACGTGTCTTCATGTACACTACTGGTCAAAAGTTTGGAGTAATCATGTTTTTTTTCCCAAATGTTTTTCAAAGAAGATGCTCACCAAATGCAGCCTTTATTTATTTGATTAAAAAAAATACAATAAAAATGGGAAATATTATTATACTTTAAAATAGCTGTTTTCTATGTGAATATATTTAAAAATTTAATTTATTCCTGTGATGCAATGCTGAATTTTCAGCATCATACTCCAATCTTCAGAGTCGCATGATCCTTCAGAAATCACACTAATATGGTGCTCAAGAAACATTATGTGACACTGAAGACTGGAATAATGATGCTGAATATTCAAATTTGCATCACAGGAATATATTGCATTTTACAATATATTCAAAAAGAAACTCGAAATTTTAAATTGCAGTAATATTTTGCAACATTGCTGATTTTACTGTATTTTTGAGGAAATGAATGCAGCCTTGGTGAGTCTTCTTTCAAAATTAAAAATCTTAATCCAGACTTTTGACTGATAGTTTATTGGAGAATCGCTCACTTGCACTAGACTGTGATTGGCGCCAGGGCTTCGAAAGATTCGACAGAAAGCGTTTCGGTTTTCCCTGACACAGGTGTGTGTATGTGTGTGTCTATAAGTCGATCTCTTCAGTTTCATATCTGTTCCACAGGGAGCCTAGGCTTGGACCTGCTGGGTAATTTCATCTCAGTGATAATTGGAACTTCCTGTGGCGATGAGATCATATCCTGCTGAGCCACATCAGAGCAGCAGCATCACAGCCTCGTGTCTGACTCCAACACTCACATACAGACACTTTGTCTCTATATGTGAGGACGTTCCTTCGTTAATGCTATGGGAATATTGGGAATGTCTAACAGGATTTCCTGTTTTTCATATGGATTGGATGCAGGAGATTTGTCCTTGGCATCTTTGTTTCCGATAAACGGATAAACATAGTCGAGCTATAATAGGACGGCCATGATTTAATGTTCACAAACGCTTGTCTAATTATTGACAGCAGTAATTCCATTCATCTCTGAGGAGCTGTTTTATTCTCAGCTTTATTAGTTGGCTGTAAATATTTTAGCCTAACAATCCTGAATGTTTTTGTAAATGTACCACAGTAATTGCATGGTACTTTTTAAATACTTTTTATTCAGCAAGAAATAACAGTATTTATTTATATGGTTATTTCATAAATAAATATTATTCATATTATTATGAAAACAGTTTTTTCTGCTTAACATTTGTGGAAACCGTCATATGTGTTTTTTCCAGATTCTTTGATGAATAGAAATAACAGTATTTATTTAAAACTGAAATTTGTGATGTCTTTAGTCACTTTTGACTCTGAAGACTGGAGTAATGATGCTGAAAATTCAGCTTTGATCACAGACATAAATTACATTTTACAATATATTCACATAGAAAAGAGTTATTTTAAATTGTAAAAATATTTTACTGTATTTTTAACAAATAAAATGCAACTTTTGTACCCTTTACAGGCCAAAAAAGCTTTTGTGATGTCTGTTTGATCATCACTGACCCAAATCTTTAGTTTTGACATCATTTGTCTTCTCTTTGCCCTCTTGTCATTTTTTTGGTTTGTTTATTTATTTATTTTTTATATATTTTCGCTGACTCGGGAGAACTGTCCCAAAGTGTCCGTGTCTGGGAGACAGGACAAGGGCAACACACACACTTGTTCTTTTACTGAACCTTCAAATATAATTTAGGCATGACCTTGGACAGGTGGACAAGCTGTATAGTGTATATATATATGTGTGTGTGTGTGTGTGTGTGTGTGTGTCTGTAGCTTCATATGTGTGTTTGTATGTTCCCAATGGTCCTGCAGATCACTAGCAACTCTCTTTAGCGAAGGACAGTGTGTGTGTGTGTGTGTGTGTGCGCGCGCAAAACCATCTGCTCCTTCAGGATAGATGCGATAGCGTCCAGCATAGCCAATGCTGAATTCATCAATTTGACTTTCTGCTCAGTGCAAGAACACATACATGTACAGGTTATGGCAAGATTCCCAAGTTATCACTGTGACTTTGCCATTTCTCTTAAATTCAAAAGCTTCAAATATATTAAGCATCACAACTGTTTTCAAAAAAGATAATAAAAAATGTTTCTTGAGCAGCAAATCACCATATTAGGGTGATTTCTGAAGGATCATGTGGCACTGAAGACTGGAGTAAGGAATAAATGACATTTTACAATATAATTACATTGAAAACTGTTATTTAAAATTATAACAATGTTACTGTATTTTTACACATACTTTTTGTTCTGTATTTCTGCTCAGTGCACTAGCACACACATGTAATCATGTGCTTTTGCACACCGTGACTTTGCCGTTTCTCTTACAAAGCAATATTTAGTCACAAAAGCTCTGTTAGATTAAGGACAAAGATAGAGCAAGATGAGAGCGGAGAGGGGAGAAAGAGTGAGTGATAGAGAGACTGCAAGTAAAAGAGGTGAGTGAATGAGACGGGAGCTCTGAAAAAGGGGGTGGGTGCGGTGTTGCAAGGACAAACGTACATGGCAACACTGCAGTGTTCTAGAGAGAATACAAAACAGGCAGAATGCTTAGACGGCCCTGCACGCAACACCTGCGAGCACGCAACAGAGCATGAGCTCTCTTTCTGGCACTGCAAGCATGCACGCGTTTGTGCATCATGTTTTACACAGAACGTGTTAACTAACGAAATGCTGTGAGAATAGTTGATGCGCTACACAAAAAAGTGCATTTGTTTGCATGCAATCATGCATATGCATGTGTGAACCGGTGTTGCATGCTGCTGTCTGTCATTATAGACGTGTTACCAGCACGCATGCTATCTTACACATACACACACACACACACTGTCCCCCTATGACCTTCAGTATCCCGCAGTGTCCTGTGTTACATCAAATGGCCGATCACTCTATCTCTCCATCTCTCTCAGGTGTCTCTCCTGATGTTTTGGGTCGTTCCCATGTGTCAGACAGCTTGATATATTTCCTTCTTTGCTGATGCATGAGCGTGTGTGTGTGTGTACTTCTAAAGCATCTATTTAGTGTCTATATGCATCTATATAAATGTATAAATATTATTTATGCATTTACATTTCATACTGTGCAAATTATTATTCAGTCGGAGGGGTTAATTAAAGGTGCCATAGAATGGAAAACTGTATTTACCTTGGCATAGTTGAATAATACCAGTTCTGTACATGGAAATGACGTACAGTGAGCCTCAAACACCATTGTTTCCTCCTTCTTATGTAAATCTCGTGAATAAAAAAAGACCACTGAAAAATAGGCGAATCAGAACATAATACGCCCCCCAACATTTACCCGTCCATGTTCTAGGCCAGCCGCCAGCCGAACCATCAGAAGTTCTGAAGGTATTGTTAAGAAATACGAGCGAGGACAACAGCGAAATTATGGAAATAAATGTTATGTTCCAGGCTGTGCAGGGGGTGTGAAGTGCAGGGATGGGTTGGTGTCTGTATTCAGGAAGGCACGGAAAGCAAATAACTAAAGGAACATGGTTAGCTCCTTGCTAGCTGTAGCCTGTTACAGTACATAAGATTTCACTTACCACATAAACAGAGTAAGGAGAGATGCCTGAGAATGTTGGCGAATGATCTATAGATCCTGAGCACCACTGACAAGCATCTGATCTTGTAAAATGTGTGGTAATCTCCATAGTATAAGTGGGTCAGATTAGTCAACATGGAAAGTTTGAGACCAGACAGTGAGTGAATGGGAGGAGTGCATGGATACAGTGCTGCTGATTAGTGCTGACAGGTGGCGGTGATCAGAAATCAGGGGACTGAGATCTGGTGAGTGCCGTTGGTGGAGACTGCGGTGACTGTGGTGACTCTCTGACAACTTCAGGGTGATTATGAATTTGAAATTATCCAGCCATGGCTTCCTGTTTCACAGAAATATAAATAGCAGGGAAACCAAAGCCCAAATTCCCTTAATCATCATCACAATGAGAAAATTCAAAGAATATATTTCTGATGTGCAGCAAAAGATAATTGAGCTTCACAAATTAGTGAAGTGGCTTTAAGAAAAGATCTAGAACAGTGAAAATTCCCATTTCCATCATCAGGGCAATAATTAAGAATTTCCTGGAAGAGGTCGTGTGTCTGTATCGTCCTAATGCACGGTGAGAAGGAGAGTTTGAGTGGCTAAAGACTCTCCAAGGACGAGAACCTTAAACAAAAAATTGTCAAACAGCACCTACATCACCACATATTGTTTGGGAGGGTTTAAAAAAAAAAATCTCCTAGCTCATCCAAAAACAATCTCCAGCATATTCAGTTATCAGACAC
Organism: Barbus barbus; assembly: GCF_936440315.1. Classification (NCBI taxonomy): domain Eukaryota; kingdom Metazoa; phylum Chordata; class Actinopteri; order Cypriniformes; family Cyprinidae; genus Barbus; species Barbus barbus. The sequence goes on along the minus strand of NC_136722.1, from coordinate 22,981,742 downwards.
GACTGGATCTTCAAATGGGACTGGCTTCTATGGTCAGATGAAACTAAAAAAAGAGCTTTTTAGCAGCAAACACTCAAGATGGGTTTGGTGAACACAGGGATAAAAAGTACCCCATGTGTACAATACTGCTGTATTTTTGATGTTGTGGGCCTATATTTCTGCTGGAGGTCCTGGACATCTTGTTTAGACACATGGCATCATGGATTCTATCAAATACCAGCAGATAAAAAAAATCAATAAGTGACTGACTCTGTTAGAAATCTTATAATGGGCCATGTTTGGATCTTCCAACCGTACAATAATCCAAACACAGACATAAAAAACAACACAAAAATGGGTCACTGAGCACAAAACCAAGCTTCTGCTGGCCATTCCAGTCCTCTGACCTGAACCCTGTAGAAAATGAGTGAGGTGAACTGAAGAGAAGAAGCACCGTCATGGAGCTGGGAATCTGAAGGATCTGGAGTGATTCTGGATGAAGGAATGGTCTCTGATCTCTTGTCAGGTGTTCTCTAACCTCATCAGGCATTATAGGAGAAAACTCAGAGCTGTTAAACTGACAAATGAGGTTTCAAAAAGTATTGAATAAAAGGTGCCTTTAATTGTGGCCAATGTGTATTAGAGAATAACATTTATTTCATAATGATATTTCCTCCCATTTTAAAGTCTTATTATCCAATGAACGGTGGAATTTTTGTGAATGTTTTTAAATAAAAGATCAAAAGGATTAACAATGGAGATACATTTTCACAGCCTTCTTTGATCATATTTACCAAGGGTGGCGTTATTAATATAATTATTTTTTACTGCACAATTTACGTAGGGATGATTTGTCAGTGATTTACCAAGACATTTGTTCTCCATTTTGTATTAATAAAGTCCAAAACGTGTAAATGAATGGTAATTATTATTTATTTATTTGTGTGTGTGTGTGTGTGTGTGTGTGTGTGTTTGAATTCTGAGTGAATTTGGAGTAAATTATTGCATTGATTTCAGTGGAATTAAGAGAGAAAGTCATACAGGTTTGCAAGAGGGTGAGTAAATTATGGATTTGCTTTTTTTTTTTTTTTTACTGTCCCTTTAAGTCTCCAAAAATCTTTGGTAACACTTTACAATACGGTGTCATTTGTTAACATTAGTTAATGTATTAACTAACATGAACAAACAACGCACAATGCATTTATTACACTATTTATTAAACTTTGTTAATGTTAGTTAATGAAAATACAGTTGTTCATTGTTTATTCTTGTTTGTTCACAGTGCATTAACTAATGCTAACAAACACAACTTGTGATATTAATAATGCATTAGTAAATGAACATTAACTAGTATTAATAAATGCTGTAGAAGTATCGTTCATTCTTAGTTCATGTTGTTTACTAATGTTGTTAAAGCCCGTAAGTTTTGCCTCTTTGTCGCCATCTCTGTTTGAAAACCTGGAATTGCAGTTACTTGTGGAATTATCTTGCTTGCGTGGGGTTGTGAGTCGGCACGGCTCCAGCGCGGCTGTCAATTACCGCATCCGTGTGGATATTCACTGTACTTCAGAATCACAGATTCTAGCCTATGTCTTGGAATATATAACCCAAATAAAATTTTCACCGTATGCCATCTGAACAAGTAACAAGGTCTGCCACGTTAGTTCTGATTATCTGAGGAAAAAAGCATTACTGGTTTTTATTATAAATTATTAATGTTAACAACATCAGCATTGCGTGACTATGAGTATAGTGTGTATTAGCGTGTAGATTTCAATTTCTGTACAGTCTAATCTAATTGTCATGCCATTCGAATTTCATATTTAGAAATTCTTTTAACCCAAAAAGCAAACTATGCTCCCTTCAAACTGGTTTTCTTTAAAATACAAATCTTGCGTAATCCCAGGCCATCTGTAATCAGAAGCACATTTAAAACTGGAATATAATTTAATTTCATTCACATGTGTTTCATAAACACATAAACCTTTCTGGATTACAATCCGCCATCAAAATGAAACATTTAATTATTCTAGCTGCTGTGAGCAAAGGCTATAAACGATCTGCCACATGCAGGATCCTCACGTGATAGCTAAGTAGCCAGGACAGCTTTACAGACTCAGTGCCATGCTCGAATTTCCTGCGAAAACCTACCCATAACACTCAAATTAGAAAACATTATTATAATCTTACCGTTGTGAATCGGGCTAAATTAAGGTGATAGTTTTGAACACTGGCTGGTTATGTACTTGCTCAAATTTAAACTCAAAGTTACGGACTGCAGCTTTAACTATGAACCTTATTGTAAAGCCCATTTCCACCATGCAATGCAAAAAGGTCATTTCAACTTTTTAACTCACAATTCGAATGTTTTCCTGGCAATTCTGACTTTATTTCTCACATTTATTTTCCACACAATTCTGAGAAACAATAAGAGATATAATCTCAGAATTGCAAGATACAAATTCACAATTCTGAGAAAAAATTTGCAAATGTGCTTCTATTTCACAATTCTGACTTTTTCCTCTAAATTGCAAGAAACAAAGTCTGAATTGTGAGATAAAAAGTTGCAATTACCTTTTTATTTTTTACCACTTATTGTATTAATATTTACTGTTTCTTGTTATGATTTTAAATCTGTATTTAACCTCAGAATGATCTCAAAGTAAGAGGTGCTGAAGTCTGATTTTGTGGTGGCTGTGCTTGAAAATTAAATTATTATAAATAATCTTAATTTAAGAGATGCAACGATTGTCTGACAGTAATCAGTGTTGAGTCCTACTGTAAGGTTAACCCTGCATGGTGTAAATGTTTGAAAATGATTAACAGTTGAAAAAAAATCCCTAGAAATTTAGAAAAGTAATCAAATGCAATCAGTTACATTAATAAACTAATTGAAATAGTTGCACTACTATTACATTTTTACATAGGGTGATTTGTAATCTGTAACCTATTACATTTCCAAAGTAACCTTCCCAACACTGGATATAGATAAAGAGAAAACGATTGAAATTACTCTTAAGCATCAATGTAAATGTTTACGAGATTAGTATTGATCTCTGTGTGGTCATTTATGATGCATACATTAGAGGATTCGTTCTCAATAACCTTCAGAAGAGTCACAGTGCAGTCAGCTGTACATGTGTGTGTGTGTGTGTGTGTGTGTGTGGGTCAATTGGATGCCTTCAGAGAGACAAAGACCCGAGTGATCGATAAACGATCAATCAATAATCCACAGAAGTGGGGAAGGAAGGCATCCGGTGCGTTTAGTCATAATTGAAGATCCATAAAGCATTCCTCTATCCCCATCCTCTCATTTCCAGCCACTCCCCCTCTTAAATGTCCATCTCCTTCAATCTCTCACAGCTCTGCTTCCTATTCCTTACATCTGACCCTCTCTTGCTCATCTCCTGCTCTAGTGTACAGCTCGGGCTGCTGGAGAGCAGTATTGCAGCAGTGTTGCGCGCGAGTGTGTGTTCAAGCTTCACGTGTGTTGGACTGCTGTTGGTGTGAATAACATGCAGATTATCACTCAGCTCATAAATGTTTCACACTTCACCCGCGCCATGAATCTATAGCGAGCTGCTTTAAATCAAACCAGCAATATCCTTCCATTCACCTCCGCCTTCCTCTGTCCGTCCTTCTTTACAAGCGTGCCTCTTTGTCTTGTCTAGTCCTGCTAGATTTGAGATCAGTGAAGTGTTACTGTAGGTTACGGAGCACTGTCGTGTCCTAATGCATGACCGAAGACAAACACAGCACAGTCAGACTGCTGAAATTGTGTTTGCACGTGTTTGCACTTGGCAGAGCATTATGTTTATTTTTACATATATTTTTTTAGAGAGTTTTGCATAAATATGGTCAAATAAATAAGCATTACTCGTGAAACACAAGCAGGATGAATTTCTGTGCAAATCACAGGCAAAATCGTTATGTAAATTGGTGGATTTAATTAAATTAAAACAGCAAAATATTAGCAGGAATGGATTTAACAGTGATTTTGATTTACTAAGCAATGTGTTCTTGTTTTTATGGATGAGGTTGAAAACGTGTAAAACAGTTTTTATTTAAATTCAATATCTTATGTACAGTCACTAAATTGAAATAATTTGGCGCATATATTGAGTGAATCATTGCATTCAACTCAATGGAACAATTTGATACATTTCTTAATGAATTATCATTGTTTTTGAAAACATGGCCCATTAAGAGTAAATTTTTTTGTGTCAATAAAATTAAATGTTTAATAAAGAAAATAATACAAAAATTTAATATATTAATTTAAAAAATACATTTTGTAAAATATTCATAAAAAAATTAACTGTAACAAAATTGCTGCACTGAAAATCAGAGGGACAGTTTACATTATTGTATAAAAGTTGTTATATTTATTGTACGTTATTGTATAAAAGTTGTTATTGAAGTTATATTTGATCAAAAAATTTTAATATTGTGAAATATTAGTACAATTTAAAATAAATGTTTTCTATTTGAATATATTGTAAAATGTCATTTATTCCTGTGATGCAGCGCAGAATTTTCAGCATCATTACTCCAGTCTTCAGTGTCACATGATCCTTCAGAAATCATTCAAATATGCTGATTTGCTGCTCAAGAAACTTTTTTTATAATTATCAATGTTGAAAACAGTTGTATTGCGTCATACTTTTGTGGAAACCGTAACACATGATTTTCAGAATTAATAGAACATTAAAAAGAACAGCAGTTATTTGAAAAATAAGTCTTTTGTAACATTATAAATGCCTTTACTGTCATCTTTGATCAATTTAATGCACTCTTGATGAACAAAAATATAAATTTATTTAAAAAATAAAAATAAAAAGTACTCAAAAATGTATGGTCCTTATTTTTATGAATAAAGCCCAATATAAGTAATTTAAATTGAGCATTTTATAATTCAACTGCATTCCATACAGTATATCTCCATCAGTCAGCACTGGACATTAAAAACCCCTCACTGTTTCACCACTAATTGATTGTGTTTACTATATGTGACTACATGCATGTTAATGCTTGCATGCACATGACAACAACTATACAGTAAACCCCGGCTTCTGACAACACGGTGAATGAACTGTGGCAAATATTGACCTGCCAGTGACATTTGGACAATGGAGATGCTTTCCCCAGGTATAAGCCATATCTAAATCCATCTGCAAGTGCACAAACACACAGCAGACGACCATTGTGCATGTGTCTCGTCTATGTATATATGTATTCGCAGACACTGCTTTAAAGCTCTTTCCTAAAATTCCCACAGTAAGGTCATTATATCTGGTTTCAAATAGGAAGATGAGAGCTCCTCTATGACATAAGATGTTAAATTTGACAACCATGCTTCTCAGTTTAATCTAAAATACATTAAAGTCTATCTACTGCATGCAATAATCAGCAAATATGCTGATAAACCAACTTGTATGTGAGTCAATGTGGATAGATGGACATAGATTTTCTATATACACAAAAAAAATGGACTTCCTCAGCGGTATCTGATATATCCACACAGTGTATGAACACACCAGCGCAGGGCATTTGTTTTTAAATATTTGACCATATCTCCTGGCAAAAATATGAGTGATAGTCTATCATATTTGTGCAATATCAATCAAACGCACCCCGTCTCTGCAGCAGCTCCTGTAGCAACGCTTATAATCGCATCAGATTGAACGTAAGCATCTGTTATTAGCTCAAAAAAACACACAAGCCTGCATTTAAATTAAAATTACCAAGGATGCGATTAAGAAACAAGCGTCTGTGTTTGCTGCATCGGGCATCGGAAGCATAAAAGATTCATAAGAGCAGCGGGTTTATGGGTTTAACGGTTTTGTGGCTGCTACTGTAAGGTGCAACACTTTAAAACAGCTGAAACAAAGAGTGTGCAGATGGATCTAACAGGGGGCTCGTGCGTAATGGCGCACAATAACATGCAATTACACACATAAATATGAGGCTGGTGTTTGTTTGATGGTGGTGCAATGTGTGATTCTGGGGGAATATCCACTGGCAGTGCTGATTTCATTTTGACAGGCTGATAACTGCATCCTTCAAAGCTCATTTAACCAGCTTGAACTGGGTCAACTACTGCAATCGTGCAACTTTATCCACTCGCTGCAACAGTCGGAGGATGAAGTAGGAACTGCAAACACACATTACTGCACTAATTACTCATCTAAAGTGACCTGCAACATCAGGTTAAATGTCTTAATCGAGGACAGCTTACAATCTCCCAACTTTTCAATTATTAGCACAGATCTTCATCTACTCCCAAACACAATTATTTACTCATTAGTCATTCATCTGACGCTTTTATCCAAAGCCACTTACTGTACGTCTATTAAATAACACATCTTTGCTCAAGGGCACAATGATGGCTACAAACTTTCAATATCCAACCCAGATATTAACACTAGGCTGAATACAGCAGGTTAAACTATGAAGTTACTCACACTCACCAATGCATATTTTGAGGAACAGAGCATAAAAACAATGTTACATGCACAATTGAACAACCCTTTTTAAGTTTCAACCAACTAACTTTTTTCTTGCATCTCACTAACTAGCAGCAAGTTGAGTTAACTGAAGTACAAACCAAGGAGCTGTGCTTTAAATCCAATCGGCTAAGTTTTCAGCACCACTTGTGAAGGAATAAGAGTATTTACTAATTTCTCATTTAGTTGAAGCTTTCCTCCAATGTTACTTACAGTGCACTATACCTGAGGTCAGATGTCTTATTCAAGGACAAAATGATATTTGATCAATGCTTGCGGTGTTTGCACCTATAATCTTTCAGTTTCAACCTTTCCAAACAAGACATTATGAATGCTCTTTGAACATTCATTATTTTCCTTTTTAATGTTTTTTTCTTTTAAAAATGTTTAATGTTTAATGTACTGCAATGTTAAGTTAATTTCTTAAGTGGATGCTAGCAAAAACATTAAGGGAATGTTACATTTTACCATTATGCAAACATTATGGGAATGTTACTTTTAGAGTCTCTAAACATTTTGAAACATGTTTAAAAAAATGTTAGATGAACACAAAAAAAATGTTTCTTTTTTTTTTTTTTTTTTTTTTTTTTTTTTTTTTTTTTTCTTTTTTTTTTTGGCCTGTCAGTAACACAGATAACACATGACAGTACGTATGTGTAGTTATGCTATCATCATTCACAGCCTTTTTTTTTTTTTTTTTTTTTTTTTTTTTTTATATTATTTATTTTTTATTAATTAATTAAATTTTATATACCCTTTTATTTAACCATACTATGACCGACAAGACCAGGGGACAGAGGAAACAAGAGAGAGAAAAAAAAAAAAAAAAAAAAAAAAAAATTATAATAATAATAAAAAAAAAAATTATAATTATAATTATAATGATAATAATAAAAATAATAATAATAATAAAAAAAAAAAAAAAAAAAAAAAAAAAAAAAAATTGTGGATAAAGTCAACAGAGAAGGGGGAGAGAGAGAGAGGAAAAAACAAGACAAAAAAAAAAAAAAAAAAAACAGACAATTTGCTTCGATACCTGCTGACAAAAAGAGAAAACAACAGAAGACACAACAGAAGACACAACATCAGAGAAACTGCAGCAACAACCAACATCTGTATGAATCACAATAAATTCTAAATGTTAAATGTTATTGAGCAACACGCATAACTAATATTACAAAATAAGTTTTGAAGCAACAGCAGATCAGAACAATGTGTGTCAGTGAGCACCCGTTTTTACACCAATGTGAATGCTTGAGTGTACACCTGTGTGTGTGAGCGCGCTTGTGTTCATAAGGTTCCTCCATGTAAATGTTTAATAGTGTGTGTGTGGGGAACAACAGCCCCATCCCGCAAGGCATGAAGCAGGCATGGAAGAGACCCAGGCCCCAAACATCCGGAGGCCCCCCAGGGCACGGGACCCCCAGGGGAACCACCGCAGGGACAACTGCGGCCCCCACCCAGAAAAGGGCAGAGGAGAGCCCGAAGGTGGGACATCCGACAGCCACAGTGTAGACACCCCAGGGTGCCGTGGCGGCAAGCCCGCAGGCTCCGCCGGCAGCCGACCACACCAGGGCAGACCGAGCCCTGGGCCCGGAGATCCAAGGGCCCCCCACCCCCCAACCGGGGCCCAGCAAGGCCAGTAGGGCCAGGCCCCGCCAAGCGACCGCCGAGAGTGGGCCAGCGCTCACCCGAGCATCCTACCCCGGCGCGAGAAACCACCAATGCACCGGCGGCATCCTCCACCGGCAGGGCATGGTGGTGGGGTGGGGGTCGACTGAGATGATGAGTGAGGTGGAGTCTAAGGCCCGACCTGACACATAGACGTAGACGAACAAGCACACATATACACAAGCATACGTTCCCACCCTCAAGCACGCAACGAATATTCTCACCCTCGCCCCACATGTAGACACACAAAAATGGACATGGTACCCACACTCACACTCCCTATATGCACTCTATACTCCTAGATCCAGGCACCACCACCCCCAGAGGGGTAATCAGCGCCCGATCCCGGAGCTGAACCCCCTTCGCTCTGGCGTGGGGACAGGAAGACCACCCCGGTCCCCGCAGCAGCAGAGAAGACCACCAGCCCAGACCCCGACCGGGCGGCCAGCTCATCCTCGCAGCCCCCGGCCCCGGACAGAGAACAGAGAACAGGGGTGTGAGAAAAAAAAAAAGAGACCCCATGCTTCACCTCACCCGCTCAAATGTAGTGTTGGTGTGTGTTGTTCTAAGGTGCTTTAAAACAGGGGTGCTTTAAAACAGGGGAGGGGCACCCTCCACAAGCTTGTGTCAGCTCGTCCCCTCCCTAGAGCCCTCAATGTCTATGTGCAACTTAAAATTGAGAAGTGGGCACTGGCACCAGAGGGAAGGCTGAATGAACAGACCGCCCTCCGGATGCCATTCAGTGTGCCCACCCCCAAGGCCCTATATGTATGTGTCATGTGACAGTAAGTAATGAGAATGTCTAAGCTGTAATGTGTGATTGAGATGCAGGTGGCCACGAGGAGACAGAGGAGTACCACCTCCCCCGCATCCCAGCGACACACCCGCACCTCAAAACCCTACCTATGTGTTGGTGTGATGGGGCGGGAGAAGTGAAGCCTTAGGGATGGGGAGGAAAGCATCAGAGGGGGCAAAATACCCCCCCCTTCGGAGCCAGCTCCCCCGCTGACCCCCATAGGCACCCCCGTTACCCCAAATCTGCCCAGGGCGGGGGGCCCAAGCCCATCCAGACCAGGGCCCATGGCAGCCCGGGGCGGCCCACCAGACCCCACAGCAGAGGAAAAACTACCCCACCCCATCACTCATTCAACTCCCAGACTACATAAGACAATAAGACACCCAGGTTAGGCCCGTTTTCCCTGCCTCTATTGGATCCCCCCCGCGGAGGCACCGATGCATCGAAGACCCCCACACCAGGGCCGGGCCCAAGCGCATGCACCAACCCATGCTCCCGGCGGCACACCAACCAGGACCCAAGCCCCCCAGGCCCAGCCGTAACCCCAACCGGGAGGCAGAGCGCCCCCAGATGTTTCTTGAAAAATGTTTCTTGAATGATGCACACATTTTTGTGCTATTGTTTTCGGAATGTCATTAAAAACCAGATAACTCTGAATGAACGTTCTGTTAACATTACTGAAAGAATGTTTGTTCATAACTTTGAAAGAATCTTACCAGAACGTCATAAGAACAATAGCTGGGAAACTATATGCAAAGTCAGTTCAGTGGGTGAACACAAGCATATATTATGGATTTGTCAATTCCGAAAAAATTTCTTTTTTTTTTTTTTTTTTTTTTAATAAGTACGTTCAAATTCAAGGGCACAATCTGGGATTTAAACCCAAAACCTTTCAGATTCCAACTCAAATATTTTACTATGAGGCTACATTACCTTCTTATGTTAACCCAGATGTTCTGTTTTGATAACGTTCACATTAAGTTTTGAAAACATGTCTCTGAATATTTAAATTGTCCAGTTTTTTTATGTTTTTTTTTCATGCGAACATTAACGTTAGTAACGTTTAAAAAACTAAAAAAATATGAACATTTAAAAACTTCGTTCCATGAGTGATGTATACATTTTCTGCTAACAATTTGAGAATGTTACTAAAGACCAGTAAACTTCGAACGTTCGTAACTTGAAAGAATCTTGATGAGAACGTTCCCTGTTAGCTCAGTGCGTTAACATAAGTATACTATGGATTTGTCCATTCGAAAAAGTGCCTAGATTTTCTAAATAAGGACGCTCAAACTCAAGGGCATCTGGGGTTTGAACCTAAATTCTTTATGTTACCAGCTAAACTAGTCCATGCATACAGTACTTTGAAGAACAGGGGTCTCAAATCAGAGTTTCAACAACATTTCAGCCTACCGCCAAGCTACAGGAGCGCTAGACTGAGGAGCTGTCCACGCGTAAAGAGGTGCTGAACACTCACCCGCGCGTATTTGGATGAATAGGGATCCTCGAAGAGCGCCCAGATCCGGGGTCGCCACACACGCCACCAGCCCAGTTTCCTGCCGTCCTCCTGCAGGCAGAGCCGCTTCAGGTCTCCGTCCCCCGCGAGCGCCAGGTCGTCGTCCGGTACCTCCGGCTCGGGCGTCTCGAAGCTGTCCAGCGCCTCCTCCGCTTCCCGGTGCTGCCGGTAGTTCATCCAGCAGCACGCCTCCACGTCGGTCTCGTCGATGCCCCAGAAGGCGAGCTCCTCCTCGAACAGCGGGCCGCACACGTCGTTGGGGCAGTGCAACTTGCCCGTCCGGTAGTAGTTGAGGATGAACGAGAAGACGGACGGGTGCCGGTCGAAGAAGAACTCGTCGGACTTTGGGTCGTAGTCGAAGTTGCTGAAGGCGTCCGGTTCAGTGAGCCACGACAGACGCGTCCCGGGCAGCGTCTTCAGGGTGCTCCGGTACGTCTCGTGCCTCACGCCGCCGCAGTTGATGACGATTTTCTCGCTTTCCGACGGGCAAGTCATGTCGGCACTGTAACATGCTTTGTTGGACGACTTGTTCCCACCCTTGCGCCCTTTGAATGAGGAGACACACACCGAACTGAGCATAGGGGAGGGAGAGGAGGAGATAAAACGGAGAGGGGTGGAGAGAGGATCGGTCTGCGGGGGGACAGAAGGGAGAGAGGGAGGGGAGAGAAAGGGGGAGATGTTTAGTAAAGGTAAAAATGGAGGTGATATTGCACATCATACGGGGTCCCGCTATTGATATGCCAAAAATACTGCAGTGACATGAATGTTGAATGTTGTGTTTTTGGCGAAAGTTGCTGCATGTGCATGTGATTGACGCATGACGTTTGCGCGGACCTTTATGACATCAGCATCAAGAATTTCAATGCATGTAAGTCATACACTCTTAAAGATAAAGCTTCCAAAAAGAGATTTTTACAGTGATGCCAGAGAAGAACCATTTTACACTCTCAGAAATAAAGGTACAAAATCTGTCACTGGGGCGGAACCTTTTCAAAAGGAACACTTTTGTTAAGTTCAAATATGTACACTTTAAGTAATAATATATACCCTTCAAGGTACCAAAATGGACCCTTTAGGTACAAACATGTACCTTTTGAAAAGGTACCGCCCCAGTGACAGCTTTTGTACCTTTATATCTGAGATTGTTGGTTGCCCTAAAAACAGTTCTTAAAAGAATATGAAGAACGTTTTAATAATCTAAAGATCCTTCTTTCACTATAAAGAATCTTTGATGAAGTAAAAAAGCAGTAAAGAAGCTTTATTTTCAAAAGTGAATGTCATATACAGTAACTGTCCTCAATTTAATCACCTTTTCCCTTCAAAAATTACTATTTCATGCAGTCCCTGAATTAATATGAGGATATAAAAGCTGGATATATAATACTCATACATAAGGCTGTTTAAAATAGTTTTAGAGTTGGCATCTCACACGGCAGGAATTCCCAAGAGTATTTTGTGTCAACTCATTTCTAAATCAAAGCATATCACAAATCACTGTTATGGAACCGTGTTGTGCATTAAAAATCATTTTGAACACATTAAACAACAGGATCATATAAGATCAATAGTCCCTTAACACAAATTATCCACAATGAGATTTACATTTATTCTTCTAGACGATGCTTTTATCTAATGCAAATGACAATAATGCAAGCAGAAGTGATTAATATAAGAGAAAAACAATAAGTAGATCTGCTAGACCATATAGAACAGAATGCAAGTGAGCATTATATAACTGGCAACCAAACAACTATGCATTATTTTGTCAGTGCATGAAAATTAAGATGCATTTAATATAAAATTAAAAGTAACAGCATCAATAGTCCATGCATGTCGAATACAGATTATCTGTCAATCTCTCAATCAGGCGTATTGCTTTCAAATATCCTTTGGGCCGCATCTCACGAAGCAATGCCACTGCAAGATGATCTGAGGGCAAGAGACTATTGCGACAGATTAAAATTCCATCTGTCTCTCTTTCCCTCCGTCTCTCTATCTCTTTAAATGAAGCAGCTAATAAGTCAAGAGCTTCACTGCAGCTTCATTGCATGGGGGGAACAGAAGCGAGAGAAAGAGAGACGGAGAGATAGAAAGGTGCTCATTATGCACACAGCACTGTAGCCCAGCATCACCGAGCAGGAGGGGGAGGAGGGAAAGAGAGAGAGAGAGAGAGAGAGAGAGAGAAAGGGCGAGAGAGGTTTGGAGAGAACAGTGCATTTTTGCTGCAGTAAAAACCTGACTTTGTGCATCCACTCATTTCTTCTGTCCCTCTCCTCGGTTATTGTAGTAAAGAGCCTTGGTTGAAATGCTTCTGATTTAGTTGCTTTTAAAGTATTAGGCCACATCGTTCCATTTTGCTCTTTCTGTTCCTATCCTGTCTCTGTTTGCCCCCCCCCCTTACCTTTTCTCCTCCTCTTCTCCAGCAACACCCCCCCCATCCCTCGCTCTCCAATTCCGCATTAAGGAATCACAATTCACTGAGAACGACTCTGGAGCCCAGCATCACTTACTTTTCTCTTTTTCTGCTATACTGTACATCACCTCCTTTCAGCTGATTCCCTTTTCATTTCATTTCACAAGCACTTTATTCCTCTTCCATCACTCTTTTTTATCCATTTTGCCTGTTTTTAACACTTTTTTCCATCTAGAAACTCATTTCCTCCATTTTCTGTCACTTTCCTTTCTGTTCATTCTAATTCTTTTTTAGGCAGCTTGGTGAAAGTTAGTCAACTCTTTCAGAACTGCGTTTAGACAGCGGAGGATAGAAAGAAAGTCCAGAAAGAAGATGGAAATACTGAAGGTAAGACTTTATACACTTCTTAAAGCAACTGTATGCAAAGACTGCAATTGAAAATTATTTTTATTCTAGTCGTACTGGTCATATTAGTTTAGAATATACTGTTTTGGTAAGTTTATCATGCTTAATATAGTCATAGTGGTAAGTGCATGAAGTTATGCACACTACACTGAAAAAAAATGTGTAGAAACTATTTTTACTCAGAAATTTCTAGTAAATTTCACAATTACAAACAATGGCAAGTGATACATTATACCTGAAATCTGAAAGTAGAAAAAGTTTTCACTCCAGTAATCTTTATTTTATTTACAACTTTGAAAAATCATTTCTTATCTAACTAGTTAGAAAGTTTACACACTTATAACTACGTGGTATCCAAAAGAGAGTCTGAAGTTAAAATATTGAACTTGTTCTAGGAAGCATAAAACAGAATAAAACTGACATTGTTGCATAGCCATAGAGCTTTCAGATTAATGCATGTAATGCACTATAAAATAGGGAGTTTAAGACTGTTCAGGTGCATAAATGTGACTCAGAGAGCATGTTAATGAAATAATGTGATACTTAAATGATCCCAGAAGAGGGATTATGAAAAGAAACAATTAAAAAAGTGAGATAAGTGAATGTGCAGATGGAGAAAAAGGAAGAAAAACTGCCATAAATGTTGAGGGGATGGATATTTTAGCAAAAAAAAGGAAGTAAAAAAGAGCTGTTATTGAAGAAAAAATAAATGCAGACTCAGAAGTTTGATCTGAGCTGACATCAGCAGCAGCACTGCAGCGCTCAGAGGAGAAAGGGGTACTGAAACTTAACAAACAACAAGAAAAGATGATGTTGAATGATTTAAGGGTTGAGAAAATATAAGGATCAGGTGCAGTAAAGTGTTTTCAAAATATGAATAAAAAATCAGATTTTCATCTGAATCTGATTTTATAGAATCGATTATGCACTGCAATTTATTTATGTCGATTTTTTGGAAGGGGAGGGGGTCACAAAGAGAAGGTGAGAAAGACGACCAGAAAAGATAGGCAAGAAAAAACGGTTTAGAGAGCATGTGAGCAGTGTGAGAAATCCTGACACACAGGGTGAGGGAGACGAGGTATAATTACCCCGCATGTGTGTGTGTGTGTGTGAACATATGTCACACAAAACCTGCTCAAAACAAGAGAACACACTGAGAAGTAAAAATGCTGTTAGCACTGAACAGGAAATGGAAGCTGAAGGAGAGGGAGAGAGAGAGAGGGTAAAAGAAGGAGAGAACGAGAGGGGTGAGCAGTGGAGGACTGCAGTGACGCTAATATACATTAGCAGTAACACTGCAGCAAGAGGAGGAGGGAGGGAGAGCAGAACAGATCAGAAGAGACCAGCAGAAGAGAGAGGGGGAGGGGACGAGAGAGAGAGAGAGAGAGAATTTAAAAGACTGGAGAGAGTGAGTGACTTACATTCCTGTACTTGGCAAAAAAATGGAAAGCCTGTTCATGAAAGAGAGCGAGAGATGGGAAGGGGGCTGGAAAAGAGGAAAACAAGCAAATAAATTGGATAAAGCAGGAGATGTGAAGATGAAATCAAGCTAGACGTCATGCGTTACAGTGATTTGATCATGAGAAATAGGTGTTCTTAGTTTAAAACCTGAAGCTGTACATGTGATTTTGATGTTAAAACATATTTCTCTCCAGCCTAATATTTAAAGACAACTATTAGGGGATCATTTATAGGTTGATTTCCTTAAAAAAAAAAACATTGTGAATTTGCACTGCTTTTGCTCTGTTTATTTGAGCATCACAGCCAGCCTGACACAGCAACACTGACTCAGCCAATGGAGTTTGGGGCGGAGCTATCAGTTTCTGACCAATGACAGAGAGGGGGCGTGTCAGATGCAGATTGAAGTTGAATACTGTGCAGTGAACTGTGTACTATTTTTTTTTGAAAATAGTAAATGAAATAGCATCACTTAAAGGCACAATATGTAAGTTTTCTCCACTAGAGGTGGCATTTTCAAAACAATAACATAGGCCAAGCTTGATGATGCTGTGAAGGAGGATGTTCACAGATGAGGTAATTAATAAAAAAAATGTATTACCTGTACCTTTCACAGTTATTCAAACAGCGAATAAATTATACAGAGAATGCGAGCAAAGAACTTACGTTTTCAAAGAACATTATGACTGACTTAATTCTAGCGTGAGTTTAAGCACGCTCAAAAAACTCCCCTTATACTCAGTAAAGCTGTCATGGCGCAACATTGAGCTAAATTTAATGCTGCGGTCAACACTTTTCATTTCATTTTCATTTTATTCGCAACAGCAGTGAGGGATTTAGTTTAACTGTACAGCAGCATTTGTGTCAGTGTGTTGTGATAGTTTCTACAAGCAGAAACTGAATATTACGTCATTGATATGTGACAATGACCAGGGACAAGACATTATTTAAAATTGGAATTTATCTGGATTTACGAATCTTTGGGATCTTTAGGGGTACCATAAATACACAACTGAAATATATCACACTGTGCAAGTAGTTTTTGGATATTTTATTACGAAAATCGTACATATTGTGCCTTTAATTAATTCGCTCTGTGTGTGTGTGTGTGTGTGTGTAAATGGGGTGCAATGGTACGCGTATTGAACCGTACGGTTCACGGGGCAAATTCCAAATGGAAATGATCATCCCTATCCCGTTGGAGTGTGGACTTTGGAGTGAGCAGGGCACGTGCGTGCCATTATTTAGTCGTTTGGAATGCACTTGGCAAAGGGAGAAACGTAATTTCCTCGTTATCTTCAGCTGGGATGTTCCCGTGACAATGCAGCAAGGTGTGCATCAGCAGATGTTGCTGTTTTAATAGGTGCGTACGACTTGAAGCACGGCTACAGATGGTGATCAACGAGAGTAAAACGGATATATCGGGACACTTTCTGCTCCCGTTAGTGACACTCACGCAGTGTTTGTATACTCTATCACAGATGAAATGAATAAAATGCAATATTTGTCAAATACACAGACGTTTCAGAAACGCTTTCAGGAGCAACAGAAACACTTTTTACGGCTTAATACAGCGCCATCTGCTCAAGAATAAAGTTCAACATAAACTATTTAAATACTAATAAAGTGGGGGTATATATGCTTTCATCAGTGTTTTATGATAAACGTGACTCAATATAACATTGCGACTACAGTAAAAAAGTTTTTACTAATTATTGTGCTTTTATTGTTTTACCGTTTTATTGTGCTTTTACTGTTTTACAAGATTTTACTGTTCTAACAACAGATTTGTGAGCTGTATTGGATTTGAAGACGTTAGAAACACAGGTCATTGTTGGTGAATTTGGCCAATCGTGAAACAGCTGTGTGAGCCGACTGCTCTCGAAATGCTCTCGCGGTACTTTGATGCCACACGTGACAGTGGTTGGCGTCGGTGCTGCTTCAAATCGGACACATTTTCTAACCAGTATGCACTGCTTCAAGTCAGCCGCCGATCGGTCTGCGAAGTGCTGCATGAAATCCAACGCACCTAATGTCATAAATGTTTTTTTTTTTTTATTGTTGTTAGCATAACTGTTGCAAATGAGCATACATTTTATATTTTAAAACGTTTTTAAAGTTTTTTGTTATATAATAATTAAAAACTAACATGTATACAACTAAATATTTTTAGTTTTAGTAACTTTTTCTTATTTGTAAGTTGCTTTGGACAAAAGCGTCTGCTAAATGACAAAAGTAAAAAAGTAAAGAGTGTAAAGACCATCGACTCTACCGTGCGACTCCACCGGGCAGGGACACCGGCAAGGGATAGTAGTATCGCTTTTTATTTAATTTTTTCATTTATATGTTTATTATTGAAATGTTGTTATATGCATGTGTCAATTTTATTTAATTTCTTTATTTTCTTAAATATGTGGGTAGATAGTATTTATAGAGTTCTAACTTTTTAGTTTTAGTTACTTTTTCTTATTTGTAAGTCGCTTTGGACAAAAGCGTCTGCTAAATGACAAAAGTAAAGTAAAAGTAAAAAGTAAATATAAAATGTATATTTTTTTTTACGCCAGTGACCATCAGCGAATCTGCTGATGCACCCCGTGCTACGTTGTCACGGGAATATCCCAGCTGCAGATAATGAGGAAATTGCAGGTGTGTTCGACTTGAAACGGCGCTGCACAGAATGGTCAGTGTATGACATCAAAGTACCGCGAGAGCGATTCAAAAGCATAAGGATCCATCTGCTCTCTTATCCTTCTCGCGATACTTTGATGTCATACACTGATCAGTCTGCGCAGCGCCGCTTCAAGTCGAACACATCTGAAGTCTCTCCCTTTGCCAAGTGCATTCCAAATGACTAAATAATGACACGCACGTGCCCTGTTCACTCCAAAGTCCCCACTCCAAGGGGATAGGGATGATCACTTCCATTTGGAATTTGCCCCGTGAACCGTACGGTTCAATACGCGTACCGTTCCACCCCTAATCTATATATACAGGTGCATCTCAATAAATTAGAATGTCGTGAAAAAGTTCATTTTTTCTTGTAACATTTCAAAAAGTGAAACTTTCATATATTTTAGATTCATTGCATGTATAGTAAAACATTTCAAAAGTTTTTTTTGTTTTAATTTTGATGATTAGAGCTTACAGCTCATGAAAGTCAAAAATCGGTATCTCAAAATATTCGAATATTTACATTTGAGTTTCAATTAAAGACCATCTCTACTGTATAAATTCCAGGTATCTCTTGTTCTTTGAAACCACAATAATGGGGAAGACTGCTGACTTGGCAATGATCCAGAAGATGAACATTGACGCCCTCCACAAAGAGGGTAAGTCACAGAGGGTCATTACTGAAAGATGTAGCTGTTTACAGAGTGCTGTATCAAAGCATATTAAATGCAAAGTTGACTGGAAGGCAGAATTTGGGTAGGAAAAGGTGCACAAGCAACAGGGATGACCGCAAGCTTGAGAATACTGTCAAGCAAAGCTGATTCAAACACTTGGGAGAGCTTCACAAGGAGTGGACTGAAGCTGGAGTCAGTGCATCAAGAGTCTCCACGCTCAGACGTCTTCAGGAAAAGGACTACCAAGCCACTTCTGAACCAGAGACAACGTCAGAAGCATCTTACCTGGGCTGTGGAGAAAAAGAACTGGACTGTTGCTCAGTTGTCCAAAGTCCTCTTTTCAGATGAAAGTAAATTTTGCATTTCATTTGGAAATCAAGGTCCCAGAGTCTGGAGGAAGAGTGGAGAGGCACAGAATCCATGTTGCTTGAAGTGAGATTTGTTTGAGTGAATTGTTTAGAGTGAATTGGTGGGTTTTTGTTAAATGTGAGCCTAAATCATCACAATTAAAAGAACCAAAGACTTAAACTACTTCAGTCTGTGTGCATTGAATTTATTTAATAGACGAGTTTCACAATTTGAGTTGAATTACTGAAATAAATGAACTTTTATACGACATTTATTTCTCTCTCTCTCACTTATAAAGTTTTAAAGTAAAAGTTTTTATATTTTAAGTAAAACAGTTAATTAGCACATAGGTCATCCAAACAAAATGTAAAGTTAGAATTATTTAATTTAAAATATGAAAACAAATTAACATGAGAAATGAAAATTAGCCTCAAAAAATATCACAGAAAAGGCAGAATTCAGGAAGAACGGCAAAATGTTGAAAATAAACACCCTAAATGGATAGAACACCCAAAAATGAAAATACATGTTATAAACCTGTATGAATTTCATAAAAGATTATATTTTTAAGAATGTTGGTAACCATTTTTATGTTGGTTTCAGTTTCCATTGTTTTTTTGTCCATACAATGGAAAACAATAGGAACTGAAACTGTTTGATTACCAACATATATTCTTTAAAATTCCACAGAAAAAAAGACAGTCATACAGGTTTGGAATGGCATAAGGTTGAGTAAATTATTAAAGAACATTTATTTTTGAGTGGACTATCCCTTTAAAGCAGCTGGTTTTAGCTGGTTTCCCAAGTCTGACCAGCTAAATGTGTCCAAAACCTTGTTAAAACCATCCAAAAGATGAGCCAGACCAGGCTGGGAGACCAACAAACCAGTTTAGGATGATTTAAGATGTTTTCCTTTGTCAAAACGATACATGAAGGACAAAAAAAAAAACAGGTCATAAAAAAAGAAAGAAGAGAAACAGATAAAGTGAATGCGAATACAAGTTTGTATGATATGTATCCCACCACCACAGTTCCTGATCTCTTCCCCATCTCTAAAAGCCTGGCAGGCACTCTCATGTCTCTGTCTTGTGCAGTGGAGCCCCGTCAGTCCATGAGAGGAAGTGCAGCGATGCAGAGTGCTGCAGTCGCCTCCCCTTTGCAGTGACACACACACACACACACACACACACACTGTCCCGCGCCTCACACCGCACGCGTTCCTCTCCAAACACATCTGATCTGTGCGCCAACAATTTCAACCATTCTATTGAGACATGCATCAAAAACACACACTGTCTTCCTCTCCCTCTCTCCCTCCTTCAAAGGTCAAAACATCAGATCCACTGATGCAGAAAGAAATATAGCATTAATGGCAATAAAAGGATCTTTTTCCTTCCAGCTAGAGGTCTTATCTCTTGCATGCATGGGGTATTTATTGACACCAAAATACTTCTGCAATAAAACCCAAAAAGAAACGCATTCACATCATAAAGATCCTCTCGGATAGACAGAAGTGTCACGTGATGCACTTGTGCTGTGTCTATTTCTGCAGCTGTGAACATCTCAGACTCTGTGATTTTGTGTGTGTGCATCTCACATTTTCATTCAGCGCTACAGACTGCAGTGGAAAGCAGACTCCATATTGTCTGCTTCAGCAGCTGTGTAGAAAAGCGTTTCCTTCCTTAAGGGCAAACTATCATTCTGAGCTACCTGTGAGCACAAACAGCAGCCCATTATACTCCAAACAAAAGAGCGCGCTACTGCGCCATTGGCTGCCAGAGCACAGCCTTCCTCTTTTTGGAAACGTGTGCTGCACATTAACCTGTGTGTGAGATATTACAGATACTGCACTAGAAAATACAGGACTAAGAAAATAAAAAGCCTCTGGTCAGGAAAGGGTCAAATGGAAAAATAACAAAAGAATTCAGGAAAATACCTAAAATGGAAAAATAATGGAAAATTTAAGAAGGAATGGAATTACATATTTAATTCTAGGAGACGATTCTATTCTGAAACGCAAGAATTATTAGTAAGATATAAACTTTACATTAATTAATCAATAGTTTACATTTTAAAATGATCAAAAAAGGGGACAAAAAAATCTAAGTATAAACATAAAAATTTTTTTTGTGTGGTTGAGAGAACAATAGTAATCTAAAAAACACAACACAAAGTAACACAAATTTTAATGTAAAATCATTTTTAAAAGGCAGAAATATCTAATATGCTTTGGTAATCATAGAAAGTTAAATTTAAATATTGTGTGTGGTTGAAAAAGAAATAATAATCCTAAATAAACACAAAGTAGAAAAAATTATTAAATGTAAAATAATAAAAAAAAAGAAAGAAAGAGAAAAAAATCTAAATATGCTCTGGTAATCATTAAAAGTGAATTTAAATATTTTGTGGTTGAGAGAAGAATAATAATCATAAAAATGCAAAGTAACAAAAATTAAAATGTAAAATAAAAACAAATCTAAATTACAAAAATGTAAATTATTTTATGTGATTGGGAGAGTTACATAATATGTAACATAAGTTTTCAAATTTTTGCTACTAATTTAAAACGTTTTAAATTAAAATTTGATCCCTTTAAAAATAATAATAATAATAAAATAATAAAAATAAAAATAATTCACTAAAGTTGCTGCAACTCCAACCATAGTATTTGACGTTTCATACCTCTGTCCATCAGTAGAAAACAGATGCTGTGTATAAAACAGAAATCTAAGCCTGCAAAGTCAAACTGAGAAATGTAAGGGATTACGAGAAATACGAATTGAGTGAGAGGTCAAAGTTGCTAAATGAGAGAAGTGTATCATCTTACAGCGAGCTTAACCCCTTCCTCACCTCTGCGTTTCAGAGCTCAGCTTTCTCAAGTTTAAAAATACTAATTTAGGAGATAAAGAACATTGTTAATGTGGATTAAATGCTTCCAAAAATAAAAAACCTAGTTAAAAAGAACCCATTTCTGATAGCTGTGGGGTTTTGTTCGATCAGGATGTGTTCTGAATCCAACAGTCAACTTTTAAAAGGTTTCCGTTTAATATACTGTTAACCTCAAGATTACCAATAACATAAGGTCGTAGTTAGAACTCAGAAGCAAAATAATGACAACAGAACAATCAGATATAAATCAGAACAAAAATATATCCCTTACCGCTTCATTTCAGCATTACCACATGTATTTTACTGCCATCTACAGTAGATAAACTTCACACTTTCTACAAATCAATCGGCCTTAAAATCAGGTACCAATGAGAAATATTGAGCTAATAAGTGTATAGTTCTGATATGTTGCTTCAGGGAAAAAACAACAACCTTAAAAATGTAACTACAGCAAAAAAAGATAGCGGGAAAGATAGATACAAAGATATGAAACCAGAGGAAGAAAGAGAAAAGCACTGAATTGTATCTGATAATACAAAAAAAAAAAGAAGGGGGGGGGGGGGTCAGTAAGATAAAAAAAAAAAAAAGTTACAAAGTATTTCTATTTCAAATAAATGTTCTTTTGAACATTTTATTATTCAAAGAGTCTTGAAAAAAATTTGTTTTCCAAAAAATATGAAGCAGCACAACTTCATAATAAATAAATATTAAACATAATAAATGTTTCTTGAGCTGTAAATCAGCATATTAGAATGATTTCTGGAGGATCATGTGACACTGAAGACTGGAGTAATGATGCTGAAAATACAGCTGCGCATCACAGGAATAAAGTACATGTTAGAGTCTATTACAACAGAAAACAGGCATTTTAAATTGTAATAATATTTCACAATTTTACTGTATGTTTGATTAAAAAAAGAAGCATCCTTAAGGAGTATGAGACTCTTAAAAAAAAAAACCTTATCTTCATCACAAGTATTTTATGTCCTTTTGGCAGTTTGTTTACAAAAGAACAGATAAAAGTGGGAGATAATAGGGAATAATATTTAAATACTTAAGTCACATCAAGCCATGTTTAACCTATTTAAATTCAGTCAAATGTAATTCTTCTAACCTCTGAAACTGTAGCCTATATCATAAAACAAGCACATCAATGAAGTATTACTAAAACTAACAGACATCATATATCTAACATGTGTTCCTAGCTCAATGTGGGATTTTATTCAAGAGCAAGTGCAGCTTTTGTCTAACTTTGAGGAATAAGGATGGATTTTGCTAAACTATGAATTTAAATCAACAAAGCATGTGTCAGATCTTTCAATTATCAACGGCTTTTCGGTTTCTACAGCAATCATACCAGATCACTGGTCACAGAGTTCAACATCCACGGACGGCTCTTTAATTATTTACTGCGCATATAAATAAAACCTGAAGCCTTCCATTTCAGGCTTCTTCCATGCTTTTATTTCACGAGTTCACACAAGCACTGCTCTGTTGTCTGTTTCTCTCTCTCTCCGTCTCTCCCTGATTACTCATCCCTGCAGGAAAGAGAAGACACTAGTTATCCGTGGTGACTGCCTTACACTAGGGCCAATAGGTGAAAATGATCCCGAGCCAACATATTCCACCTTCAAATCCGCATAAATCTGGCCGTGTGTGGATAGACGCTCAAACAGACCGTGCAAAACATGTGGACATGTATGTAGTGTGTTTCGCACACCTGACATCGTGCACGAATGCTGCTTGTGTTATTCATGGATGCTGGTGTAAGAATCAATGCATGTCACCGTGAACGCACCAGCATTAAAGCAGCACAAAACAATACTTGTTGCATGTTGTGAAAGAAATGCTCGTCCTAGTTTACCAGAACCATTAAATACTGGAAACATATGATACATAGACAGCAAAGATGTTTATTTAAATCCAATAACAGAAAATTGCATGCAATAGATATCAGCACACACGATATACAGACATCTAGTGCACTATACAGACATCTATATACTCACTTGACCTGGGTTGAGTTCAGATCATATGTTAATCCATAAGAATAACCAGATGCTTTTCTCAGATCACGACATGTATGCTCCAGTTTTCCACGGCTGGTAATTAACAGAGTAGTAAATAAGAGCATTAACACTAATGCAAACCACAACACACACTCTGTAGTGTGTGTCACACCTTCCTCTCCTTCATAGGCAGCTCGCACAAATAATTTCAGCACCCTAATTTACTTAGGCTGGTTTTCCGTGCGGAACAGAAGGATGATGAGGATGTGATATTTCCCCCGTTTTGAATCGCCCTCCTGATGTCTAACGCAAGCGGTTCATATTTCAGACAGACGCCACACACACACATTCACGCGCGCACACACACACACTCACGGCTCCTGGCGGAACTGCACCTTGCTCATTTATTTATTTCATTTTTCTTTCTTTCAGATGTCACGCGTGGGCGGTGGGTGATTGTGACGTGGCGCGCGCGCGCGAACGGAACGGAGGCGCTTCGTACAAAAAGATATTAATAATATAGCCTAGTATCTATATCCTGTATCTGAATGGTATGGATTCAGGAATGTAATCAATTTGGTATTTTTGAATGAAAATGAAAATGAAAAATAAAACGGTAAAAAGTGAAGACTCGTTGTAAAACGTGTTACTGTTACGAAATAATGTTATTAGAACAGTAATTGCTATTAAAAAAGAGATTGCATGTGTATAAGAACACTGAAAAAAAATACTTCATTTTTTTATTAAGGTAAGTGGTTGCAAAAAATTATTTTAGCTACATTTAAATACATTTAGTTGAAAGTTAGTCAACTAAATTAGTTTAATTAAATGTAGCTAAAATCATTTTTACCTTAATGTTTTATAAATTCAATCATTTTTTTTTCAGTGAATAATTTAAAATTAAGTCAAATAAGTAAATATTATTAAAAGAAATTAAAAGTAATTTTAAAGTTAATATATTCTTAAATATAAATAATAAATAAAAATAATATATTCTTATATTCGCTTCTTTGGCACTCAACCAATCGCAATCCTGTGCAAAATAAACAAAATATGCAGCATTCTTAAAGTAAATGTAACGTCTTTCTTCTCAATTACACAAAATATTATACTTTACTTTGAAGTAGGGGAAGACCAGGGGTGGTTGTAACTTGACATTTTTGTCTGTATCTTGGAGTTCTTTTCAATCAGTGCGTTCAAAATGGGATTCAAACTAGTTACAAGTGTCTGCTATTAAATGGTTGTCTTTGCAGCACAAACAGAAAATGCATGGTTTGGTTTCAACCATTAGTGAAATTCACCCCATATTAGTTGTAACATAAACAGCCAAAACATTAGAACTAACAACTTGCATGAAAAATATCTACACAGACACACAATAAACATAATTTAACTTTGATGAGTTTAACTACAAAGCAGGGACTGCCATCACAAAAATAAATGAAGTATAAAAAGTTTATTTTCTTACCTCAAAATTAGTTTGTCTTCTCTCAAATCTGCTGTGTTTGCCTCGGTGCTCTGCTTCCTCACATGTGCAGTAAGGACTAAACTGAGAATGTGTGAAGTGAATTTGATGATTTATAACTTGTTCCTTATTTGAGAAATTGGAGGTGTTACCCATGTTACAACCATCCCTCCCTGGTCTCCCCCTTTTTTGTACTCTGACTGCAACCAACCCCTAGTGGAAGCTGTCAGAAAGAAACTCCTTTAATATCGACGTTATGTTCATACTTTGGACAAATATTACACATAACCAACAGAAATAACTACAAAAAGAGGGAAAATGCCAAATCTCTTGGACAAGAGATTAATTCTTAACAAAAGTAAATGTAGTTTAGCAGAATGTAAATTACCCACGGGCAAGAAATGTATAGACCTAAATCAGGTTAGATGCCATAATAGATGCCATAAACAGACAAAACAAAGCTATGAGAAATAGACTTAGAATCTTGACAATGCCACGCACTGTATAAAGATCCTAGATCATGTCATTTTCACAAATCACGACTTTCAGAACTGTTCTATGCCGTTCTTGAAAGTTTTTCCCCCCTGAAAAGACATTTCGTCAGCTGAAAATTGACTCATTTATTTCACAAAAAGGCACAGTGTACATCAATCAACATTCATGAATGTAAATGTACCCAAATTAGCCCAAAGGCTAGTCCCTTTGCCAGATGTTATAAGGCCAAAAAACTAGAGGAAAAAAGAAATAAGATAGAAAAAACAATAAATTCAACCAAAAATTAAACAACAAATGATACATTTATACATAAAGAAATATGTATGAGAAAAAATAAATAAAGAGCAGCATTCAAATATATTAACAACATTAATGTTCACATTGTTGGTTATTAAGAAGCCATTTCTTAAAATGATGCTTAAATGATTTAAAGGATGTACATTCTCTAATTAATTGTGGTATTGAATTCCACAGATGTGATGCTCTGAATGAAAAAACAGCTTGAGCAAATGTGGTTTTTCTATGTGGAATTATGCAATCAGCTTTAGCTACACCTCTGGTTTTCAATAGATTTAAATTGAATAAAATCAGCCAGAGGACGAGGAGCTAAACCATGCATAATTTTATACACCAAACAAAATTTTTTAAATTTAGAGATATTTTCCCAGCTAAGCAGGTAAAATATGGCAATGATGAAAACTAAATAGTTTTTTATCTCAAATTTTAAGTGCTTGTTTGTACAATAATTCCAATGGTTTAAGGACTAATGCATGTGTATTAGACCAACTTGTTTCTAATAAACCGAAAATGAACTAAATTAAATTTGACCTTTTTACATACCTTTTTTATATGCGGTTTAAAACCAAGACATGAGTCCAAATGAACCCCTAAATATTTATATTCTGAGACAACCTATAATCTCTCTCCTGAAATGAAAATATCCTGTTTTATATCAACACTATGTCCTTTAGAAAAGAACATACACGCTGTTTTTGACACGTTTAATTTCAGATGAGTCAGGATATGATTTTTGCCAGAACATCTGTCAACTTATTTGCAACCTCTTCTGCATTTTTACCATGCGTGAAAATGACTGTATCGTCAGCATACATTATGATATTACACTGTTGACACACCATGGGTAAATCATTAATATACATGCTGAAGAGAAGTGGCCCCAATATGGACCCTTGTGGAACGCCAGTTGAAAGGAATAGTGAATTAGATTTGAATGATCAATTTTTACTACCTGAGAACGGGAAGAGAGATAAGATTCAATTAAATTTACAGATTTTGTCAAAAAATTCAAATTTAGAAATTTTTGTAAAAGAATATTATGATTTACCGTATCAAACGCCTTCTGTAAATCAAGAAATACAGCCCCTACCACTCCACCTTTATCCATTAATGCCTTTACCTTTTCAGTAAAATAACAAGTAGCCGTTTCTGTTGAATTATTTATCCTAAACTGCATCGGATGTTATTGAAAAGGACTATTATTAAAATGGTCAATAATTAGTTTAGCCACCAGTTTTTCACAAACTTTTGATATTGTGGGGAGGACACTAATTGGCCTATAATTGCTGGTTAAATGGGGATCGCCGCCCTTAAATATAGGGGCCACAACCATCGGCCTCCAAGAGGTAGGGAATCTCCCTTGATCTAACAAACTATTAATGATATGTGTTACAGGGTTAACTATTGAGGAACTAATTTGTTTCAATAAAAGTGTGTCTATACCATAGAGATCTTTAGCCTTTGAGGACTTAAGAGAGATGACTACCTTTTCAACATCTAACTTAGTTACTGGTCCTAAAACTTCGAGCAATTTTATGAAATAGTGAAATTTATGAAAATGCAATGAAGTAGTGGTTAAAGGCCTGTGCCACCTCAATTGGGCTCTGTAAAATTGTATCATTAATCTTCAATTCAATTGGCCTTGCTTTGATATTATTTTGCCCGGTTAATTTTTTGATCTGTCTCCATATAGTTTTTGAGTTACCATGAGCATTTTCAATAATTGTGATGTAAAAATCTACCTTTGCTTTCCTTAATACTCTTACTACCTTATTTCTTAATATTACAAATTTATTTCTATCATGAGTCATCTTTGATCTTGTTTCTAATTTTAAAGCGTTGCGTTCCTTCATTCATTTTTTAATATTATCATTCACCCAGGGGAGGGATGTTAATGTTTCTTGTATGGGGAAGTCGTGGCTTAAGTGGGGAAGTCGTGGCCTAATGGTTAGAGAATTGGACTCGTAAACGAAAGGTTGCGGGTTCGAGTCCCCGGCAGGGATTGTAGGTGGGGGGAGTGAATGTCCAGCGCTCTCTCCACCCTCAATACCACGACTGAGGTGCCCTTGAGCAAGGCACCGAACCCCCAACTGCTCCCCGGGCATAAATGGCTGCCCACTGCTCCGTGTGTGTGTGTGTGTGTGTGTGTGTGTGTGTGTGTGTGTGTGTGTGCATTTGTTCACTACTCACTGCTGTGTGTGTGTGTGCACTTGGATGGGTTAAACACAGAGCACCAATTTGACAATACGTCACGACTTCTTCTTACCTAGATTTCATCTTGACTGAAAAATCACTAATTGCAGATTGTAACTGGTCTGTAAAGATTTGACTAGCTGTTTCTGAATCAGTATTATGTAATAAATCTTCCCAGTTCATTTTTTTTATAACTACATTAAAATCAGCTATTGTTAAACTACAATATACTTCTGTCCCTCACAGCTTTGTTTTCATTCCTGTCAAAAATGAAAGATGGCTCTACACTCAGGTCTATTAAATGTAGATCTACTGTTAGAAAGTCTATGCAAAGTCCCTCTAATTTAATTTGAGAACTATGGCACAGGGGAAGAATTTCAGCGAATGATTTAAATAATAGCCTCTTCATCACAAAAAAAAGAAAAGAAACTATTTATGACTTTAAAACACTTAGAATATAGTTGGGATAAAATAATAACAGACCAAATAAAAAATAAATTGTAATTTAAATGACTGCTTACAGGTTGGGCGAATGTCTTCAGTACTATTCCGCCGTCTGTATTGAAAACCTTAAAGTGAAATGACATTCACATTTAATAAAAGAAAATGTGAAATAATTGTCATTCAGTTTTTTTCAGGTGTCTCAAACAGCTTTAAGATTATCACATATCTAGGTAGGCAGTTTTGAATGTGATCAAAAAAAGAAAGAAAAATGGTTAAAGCTTTTAGAAAGTGGCTCTACTGCAAACTATAAGACAAGATGACTATTGGGGTGGGGTGGTGATGGCGCAGTGGATAAGACACATGCCTTTGGTGTGAGAGACCCGGGTTCGAATCCACTGTGAGACACCAATGTGTCCCTGAGCAAGACACTTAACCCCCTAGTTGCTCCAGAGGCGTGCGACCTCTGACATATATAGCAATTGTAAGTCGCTTTGGATAAAAGCGTCAGCTAAATTAATAAATGTAGACTATTAAGCTACAGAAACCTTATTCTACTACACAGATTTTGAAAAACCTTCCGGAAGTTTAATAAAAGCATTATTTCACCTATTAAAATAGCTGTATGGCACTTAAACTCACGGTATAGCATGCTTTCATAAGAACACCAGAAGACAGAAAATGCAGAACAGCTGTAATGGTGCTTATGACTTTCTGCCAGGACATTTTCATCAAAATACAACACAATGCAATGTGTTGCAAAAATCAATATGGAGCCCCTTCATATTAACATAAGGCATTGCCCCTGTTTTTTTACTGACTTCCCTTAAAGTTCAGTTTTTGCTGACTTCTATTAAAGTTCAGTTTTTACTGACTTCTCTTAAAGTTCAGTTGTTGTTGACTTCTCTTAAAGTTCAGTTTTTGCTGACTTCTCTTAAAGTTCAGTTGTTGAACCAGTTCTCTAGGCTTTACAAAATATCTCTTGCGAATCTCCAGTGGTGTCGTATCACCTTCAAATGCAGGAGATATGGAGAAAAGCATGTTATTTATAACATGTCAATCATTTGCAAATTGTCCATACTACTAAATTAAATAAGCATGCAAAATTAAGAATGCAAATCAATGGCTCTTTAAATCAAAATTAAAAGTTCATTACAGTTACAGGAACAAGGTGGTATTCTCTGATCACTTCAAAAAAATCAGATTAGAATTAAATGCATATAAATGCCCCTCTGAGCATTTAAATTGTAGTCTAGTGCCTTATTGCATGCAATAATTTATTTCATTCTATTTATGTTTAAATGTGGAAACTTAAATTGCATTGACTAGTAATAGGAAGTCAGAAATTGTTTTGACCCGTGTCTTAGTTTTACTTCCCAATTTACTTATTTTCTGCCAGGATATAATCCGTTAAATTTAGGGACATTTCCTTTAATCCTTAAACACCACACAATGAAACACACAATTCAAAATAGGGGTAAAACCATTAAAAAAAAAAAAGTATAATAAAGGTGTTTTATGTACTTTTCTTAAGAGTGTAGTTGAAAGGGTTCTGTTTGTACACTGAACAAAATTATAAATGCAACACTTTTGCTTTTGATCCCATTTTTCATGAGCTGAAATCAAAGATTTAAGAATTTTTCTATGTACACAAAAGGCCTATTTCTCTCAAATATTGTTCACAAATCTGTCTAAATCTGTGTTAGTGAGCACTTCTCCATCCACCTCACAGGTGTGACATATCAAGATGCTGATTAGACAGCATGATTATTGCACAGGTGTGCCTTAGGCTGGCCACAATAAAAGGTCCAATGTTATGTAAAACGTTTTTCAAAAACAATACGTTTACTGTTTGCGTTTTGTTTGTTTTAGTTTCAGATGCCGGTCCGCTTAAAGAGATATTTAAACTCTGACTTCGGTTCGGACGAGCAGCAATCAGAGGCACATTCGTAGCGTGTTTATAATTCATCTTACATACAATCAAATTATATCTTACAACACGTATCAAACTTTATAAATACATTTAGCCTACTGTGACGAGCGTCCCGATTACCTATCAGCGTTGTCCTGGAAACGGACAAGGAACACCTGCGCTCGCTCATTAAGGAGGAGGCGAGCGCACCTGTCCCCAATCTGGCCGCAGCCAGATAAGCTGCGTGAGCCCCGCACACGGGGAGTCTCTTCTCCAAACAGAACACTGACTAACAGACTGTGTGCCTCATCTCTTTTGCAGAAACCAGCCCATGATCGACCCCGCCAAAGCCAGAGCCGGTCCTTCACGCCACGTTCACGCACCAGAGAGCACGCCAGTCACCACCGCGCCTCACTACACCCTCTTCACGCTTCTACTAAATAAAATCCACCCTCCGGGGTACTTACTCGAGCTCTCCTTGTTGCGTGTTCCTTCCACCCCGTTACACTGGTGGAGAATGCGGGCAGATTAGTGGAAGATAACACCAACAAGCGATCTCCGCCACACTCACCTCACCGTTGGTTTTTTTTTTTACCTTTCAGACGGCGCCTCCTCCCCTCGGCATGGAGGATCTTCTCCGGCAGCTCGCCGAGGTTAGCCTGCGCCAGCAGCAGATCGCCGAACATCTGGCTGCCCGGCAGAGCCAAACCGACCAGGAGTTAGCGGGAATTCGGCTGGCCGCCCGCCAGAGCGTTCCATTACCTGACCCCCGGAAACAAGCGATGCAGCTGCTCACGAAGATGTCAGCCCAGGATGATGTAGAGGCGTATCTGCAGCTCTTCGAGAGGACAGCGGTTACGGAAGGTTGGGATCCCGACGACTGGGCGAGCGCATTGGGTCCTCTCCTCACGGGCGAAGCACAGCGGGCCTATATTGGCCTCTCCGTCGATAGAGGTAGCCGTTATGAGGACGTGAAGAGGGAAATTCTGGCCCGGGTTGGATTGTCGCCGATCTGTGCGGCCCAGCAGTTTCATGACTGGATCTACCAGCCCCGAGTTCCAGCGCGCACCCAAGCGGCCGACCTAACGCGCCTCGCCCAGCATTGGCTGATGGACGGGGAGCCCACCGCTGCGCAGGTAACGGAACGAATCGTGGTCGATCGCCTCCTACGTGCCCTGCCCCGGGGATTTCGCCAAGCCGTGGGGATGAGGAACCCCACTACCACCTTGGACTTAGTTGAGGCGATCGAACTGGCAGAGGCGGCCCAACGCCGAGATGCCGGGGAGCGAGCGCCGTTCTTTCCCCGGAGGGTGGTCCAGGAACAGCGCGCGCCGGAGGGCACGATGCGACCAACGAGCAGAGCGGCGGCCCCGGGGCCTCAGGACGAGTCGATGCCTACGGCAGCCCCGTCGCCAAAATCTCAGCCTTGGCTGGCAGGCTGCGCGGTACACCAAGAGCCGCCGAGGGGCGCCCCAGAGGTGGAAGTACGGATTAACGGGCGGTCCCACAAGGCGTTGCTGGATACCGGCAGTTCCGTCAGCCTCATACATCCCCGAGTATTACCGCCCCGCAGTGAAACGAAGACGCGGCTTCCAATTGCCTGCGTACACGGGGATACCCGCGAAGTGCCCACGAGGCGAGTGATGATCTCCGCCGGTGCTGGAACCTGGCCTGTCGAAGTGGGGGTGGTTCGGAAACTGCCGGTGGATGTGCTGCTCGGACGCGATTGGCCGGGCTTCGACGCCTTGTTGAGCTCCATCTCCCAGCCTGCCAGCTCAAGAGGGGGCCGCCGCGGCCGGCGGCTGCAAACCGGACCTCGCCGCCGCCCCGTTCTCGTGGCCACCGATAGTGGGAGAGAAGGTGAGTCCCCCTCCCATGATACTAACCTATTCTTTGATGTCTATCAACAGGTCCTGGGAGGGGGCGCCTTTGGGCGAGCGCAACGAGAGGATGATCGGCTCAAGCACTGCTGGCAGCAGGTGCGTGTGCTAGAGGCGAAGGATTGCCAGCCGAAGCCGCATCCCTCTCCCCACTTCCTCGTCGAGAACGGTCTGCTCTATTGTGTCGCCCAGCGGAGGGGGGAAGAAAAGCGCCTACTAGTGGTGCCCCGCTCCAAGACGGAAGCGATATTGCAATTGGCCCACGCCCACCCTACGGCGGGGCACCTCGGGGTGCAGAACACCACACAACGGATCCGCGACCGCTTCCACTGGCCGGGATTAGAGGCGGAAGTGCGACGGTTTTGCCAGGCCTGCCCCACCTGCCAGAAAACGGCCCCAAGATTACCTCCCCCCTCACCGCTCATTCCGCTGCCCATCATAGACGTGCCCTTCGAGCGCATCGGGATGGATCTAGTAGGGCCGTTGCCGAAGTCGGCCCGGGGACACGAACACATCCTCGTAGTCGTCGACTATGCCACCCGGTATCCAGAAGCCATCCCCTTGAGGAAAGCTACTGCCAAGAACATCGCCAGCGAGCTGTTTCTCCTGTTTAGCCGGGTGGGCATACCAGCAGAGATACTGACTGACCAGGGAACCCCGTTCATGTCCCGCCTAATGGCTGACCTCTGCCGTCTGCTCCGGGTGAAGCAACTGCGGACCACCGTATACCACCCCCAGACTGACGGCTTGGTCGAGCGTTTTAATCAAACCCTAAAGCAGATGTTACGGCGGGTGGCGGCCGAAGACAGGAGAGACTGGGACCAGATGCTCCCATACGTCCTTTTTGGTATACGGGAGGTTCCGCAGGCGTCCACCGGCTTCACTCCGTTTGAGCTCCTGTTCGGACGACAGCCCCGCGGCCTGCTGGATGTAGCCAAAGAAGCTTGGGAACACCAACAGCCCAGCCCCCATCGAACGCTCATCGAGCACGTCACGGAAATGCGGCAGCGCATCGATCGTGTCATGCCATTAGTGCGGGACCACATGGCCAAAGCCCAACAGGCCCAACAACGGTACTACAACCGGCCAGCTCAGCCTCGGGAGTTTCAGACGGGAGACCGGGTAATGGTGCTGGTACCGACCTCGGCCTGCAAGTTTCTCGCCACCTGGCAAGGGCCTTATACGGTACTCGAGCGCGTGGGCCCCGTCACTTACCGGCTGCGGCAGCCGGGAAGACGCCAGGCGGAGAAGCTGTACCACGTCAACCTGCTAAAAAAATGGGTAGGGACCCCAACGCAGACAGTGGCGTTAGCAACGGTAGACCCGGTCCCCGTCGACATGAACACGGAACTGTCGGCGCCTCAGAAGGCTGAGCTCCAGCACCTGGTTAGTCAGTTCTCGGATGTGTTCTCCCCGGTGCCCGGACGCACCCAGGTGCTCCAGCATGACATCAAGACACCTCCAGGAGTAGTGGTCAAGCAACGGCCCTACCGGATCCCAGAGGCTCGTCGGCGGGCTATTGAGGCAGAGGTCCAACACATGCTGAAGTTGGGGGTAATTGAGCCATCTCACAGCCCATGGTCCAGCCCCATCGTCTTGGTCCCAAAACCCGACGGCACCCTCCGCTTCTGTAATGACTTCAGACGTCTGAATGAAGTATCAGAGTTCGACGGATACCCAATGCCCCGGGTGGACGAGCTACTGGACCGCCTTGGACGAGCCCGCTACATCTCGACCCTGGATCTAACCAAAGGCTATTGGCAGGTGCCCCTCGCCGAAGCGGCCAAAGCCAAGACAGCCTTCACAACGCCTAGTGGACACTGGCATTATCGGACCCTTCCCTTCGGCCTGCACGGGGCACCTGCCACGTTCCAAAGGCTCATGGACATTATCCTTCGTCCCCACCAGCAGTATGCCGCCGCCTACCTGGACGATGTGGTAATCCACTCGGAGCGTTGGGAAGACCATCTAGACCGTCTGCGGAGGGTGCTGATGGAGCTGCGATGGGCTGGACTCACCGCCAACCCGGCCAAATGTCATCTGGCACTGTTCGAGGCAAAGTACCTGGGCTACCAAGTGGGACGGGGAGTCATCCGGCCCCAAGAAAAGAAAGTGGAGGCCGTCCGCGCCGCCCCAAGACCACGAACAAAGACCCAGGTACGAGCATTCTTAGGGTTGGCGGGGTATTATCGTTGTTTTATCCCCAACTTCTCCTCTCTAGCCGCCCCTCTGACAGACCTGACCAGGAAGGGGCAGCCGGAGTGCGTTACCTGGGGACCTGAAGAGGAGGAGGCCTTCAGACGGATTCAACGGGCCCTCACGGAAAAGCCCGTACTGCGCGCCCCCGACTTCAGTTGCCCCTTTCTGCTGCAAACGGACGCATCTGAGACGGGGTTGGGAGCCGTCCTGTCTCAAGTTCAGGAAGGTGAGGAACACCCCGTTCTCTTTATCAGCAGGAAACTGACGCCGGCCGAACGGAATTATGCGACAGTGGAGAGGGAAGCCCTGGCCATAAAGTGGGCAGTCCTGGAGTTGCGCTATTACCTCCTGGGCCGTAAGTTCGCCCTCTACACCGATCACGCACCCCTGCAGTGGATGGCCAAGGCCAAAGAAACCAACGCCAGGGTGACGCGGTGGTTCCTCGCACTCCAGGACTTCTGCTTTAAAGTTTACCATCGGGCCGGGGCTCAAAACGCCAACGCCGACGGCCTTTCACGGTTCTGGTCGGCGTATACAGGTCTGTCAGGGGTCACTCCCCACCCATCCGCAATATCCCCCTTACTACTGCCTTGCCTTGTCTCCAGGTCCAGGACAACACTTAGGGGGGGGGAGTGTGACGAGCGTCCCGATTACCTATCAGCGTTGTCCTGGAAACGGACAAGGAACACCTGCGCTCGCTCATTAAGGAGGAGGCGAGCGCACCTGTCCCCAATCTGGCCGCAGCCAGATAAGCTGCGTGAGCCCCGCACACGGGGAGTCTCTTCTCCAAACAGAACACTGACTAACAGACTGTGTGCCTCATCTCTTTTGCAGAAACCAGCCCATGATCGACCCCGCCAAAGCCAGAGCCGGTCCTTCACGCCACGTTCACGCACCAGAGAGCACGCCAGTCACCACCGCGCCTCACTACACCCTCTTCACGCTTCTACTAAATAAAATCCACCCTCCGGGGTACTTACTCGAGCTCTCCTTGTTGCGTGTTCCTTCCACCCCGTTACACTACTTACCTTCCTTCTGTTAACAGCGACAAAGGTTTTTTGTTACTATTGCAATTCTCGATGCAGCATGAATGACATTTTTCACAATCACAACAAAAAAATCAAATACTGCCCTAAACTCTCTATTTAATGTTTTTTTTTTTTTTTTTTTATTGAATGCCTGAAAAAACAACAACAACAACAAAAACAACAACAATTGTCATCGTCAAAACACAACAACCGCTCGGGGACACCCAGTCCTTCAGTCCAAAGGAAGTGCCAAGTCCTTCCATAAAGTTAATGTCCTGTTTGTAGAGAACTCAATAGAATCAGAATAATTTTTCATTTCAAGTTTGAATCGTAAAAAAAAAGGTTTACATTTAGAAAATTTACATTTATGAATATGATATTTAGCTAAAAGGAAAATAAGGCTTATAAAATAAGCATCACTTTTTTTTCACATTCATGAAAAGCCAAAAATGACATTTGCAGGATAGCGGATTTGAGTTTAGGGCAATATTTGATTTTTTTTTTTTTTGTGATTCTGAAAAATGTCACTATGTCATTCATGCTGCATCGAGAATTGCAATAGTAACTCATATCATCGTTCTGAGAGAAAACTGGACAATGCAGTATGTTTTTTTGCCTTTTTTCACATTTCAAAGAATCACATTTCTGTGTATTTTTGAAAGATTTGATTTTGTTGGTTTAATAATTAACGTTACCTTCTTTGCAAGTATGATTCTCACTAGGCTTGTGAATTAGCAGAACTTGAACAGGCGACTTTCTAAAATGCTTAAAGTGGCTTATTTTTTTTGGGAAGTAAAACTACAAGATACGGGTTACTAAACTAAATTTCTTCTGACTTCCTCTACATTTAAACATAAATAGAATGAAAGAAATTATTGCATGCATTAAGGCACTAGACTACAATTTAAATGCTCATAGAGGGGCATTTATATGCATTTAATTCT
Source organism: Barbus barbus (assembly GCF_936440315.1). Taxonomy (NCBI): domain Eukaryota; kingdom Metazoa; phylum Chordata; class Actinopteri; order Cypriniformes; family Cyprinidae; genus Barbus; species Barbus barbus. The sequence goes on along the minus strand of NC_136722.1, from coordinate 22,945,554 downwards.
AATCTGATTTTTTTTTAAGTGATCAGAGAATACCACCTTGTTCCTGTAACTGTAATGAACTTTTAATTTTGATTTAAAGAGCCATTGATTTGCATTCTTAATTTTGCATGCTTATTTAATTTAGTAGTATGGACAATTTGCAAATGATTGACATGTTATAAATAACATGCTTTTCTCCATATCTCCTGCATTTGAAGGTGATACGACACTCACAAGAGATATTTTATAAAGCCCAGAGAACTGAACAACTGAACTTTAAGAGAAGTCAGTAAAAATAGGGGCAATGCCCTGTGTTAATATGAAGGGTTTTTCCATATTGATTTTGCAACACATTGCAAAGTGTTGTGTTTATAATTTTGTTCAGTGTATATGATGAATCGTTTCTCTGGGCATTAAAAGAATATTCCCTCTCTTCTGTTTTATATTACCCCTATCCTTCAGTCGTTACATTGGTTACCTGTGCGCTACAGGATTCATTTTAAAGTGCTCTTACTGGTTTTTAAATCATTAAATGGTTTAGCACCCTCCTGCCTCTCAGATCTTTTGACAGACCATCAACCTGCAAGAGCTCTTAGGTCTGCCAACTTAAGGCTCTTCGTGGTTCCTAGAACCAGACTCAAGTCTAGGGGTGATCGAGCATTCGCAGTAGCTGCTCCGAGACTTTGGAATGGTCTTCCTACAGAAATCAAAACCCCTACACTATCAATTTTTAAATCTAGGTTAAAAACGTTTTTATTTGAGCAGGCTTATTTTTCGTGATCTGCTTCTGCTCTGCCCGATGTCTTGTAGTTTGAACTGTTTCTGTTTTTAATTCTGTCTGTGGTTACTTTCTTTGTACAGCACACTGGTCAACGGCAGTTGTGTTTAGTGGTGCTCTATAAATAAAATGAAATTGAAATTGAATTGTTTTTGTGTGTCTGTCTCCAGTGCCTTATCACCTTTCACTGCAGGTAATCAAAACATATGGAGAAAATCATTTAGCATGTCAATTTTTTACATACAATTTACATAAAACAAAAATTCAGCAATTTAAAAAAAAAAAAAAAAGAAAATAAGGGGCTCTTTCAAAGCAAATGACCAATCAGAACCAAGTATTCCATCTTCATACAATGAGGCTGCTACTTCAGTTTTAATAGTACCTACCATTCACTTGCAATTTAAGAAATACTGACTTCAGACATCCATTGAGAAAAACTTGGCATGTATAGACTCCTGAATCTGACTCTTGAACATTTCTCAAAGTCAGAGCAAGATTTCCTCTCTCCAGCTCCTGGATGGACAGACTCACTCGGTTATCAAAGTCACTGTTTGTTATCTCCTGCCCCTTATTATAATGATAAATGAGCCATCTGATGTCCATGGACACAGCACTGGTTTCAGTTGAGAGATGAACAGATAAGATGATGTCTGATCCAGGATGAGCAGACATAATACGTGTAGGAACCATGAGTCTAAAGTCTTCAGCTGGAGAAAGAAATACATTTATTGTCAAAAACATGAATAGTCTATAACCACACCCCTAGTCATAAAACCAGTCAGTATATATGGGTTTTATGGCCGTATTTCAGCTACATCTTTTTTCCCTAAAACTTAACATGCAGAATCTTTTATATATAAAAAATGCAACCACGTACATCCATCTTGCTCACATTTTATTGTAGCACAGCTTATGCTGAACACAAAAAAATTACATGTTGGCCAATAGTATAAGTAGCTGAAATAAGCACAAATGTCAGGGCATGTCAAAACATCTCAAGGGCCCCAAAATTAGGGAAAGGGAAAGGGAAGTGGTGTGTGGCAACGTATGGTGACCCATACTCTGAATTTGTGCTCTGCATTTAACCCATCCAAGTGTACACAGTAGTGAACATACACCCGGAGCAGTGGGCAGCCAATGCTGCGGCGCCCGGGGAGCAGTTGGGGGTTTAGTGCCTTGCTCAAGGGTCTCACCTCAGTCGTGGTATTGAGGGAGGAGAGAGTGCTAGTTATTCACTCCCCCCTCCTACAATCCCTGCCGGACCTGAGACTCGAACCCACGACCTTCTTTCCCTCTTTACCTCAGACACCAGAGAGGTTTAATCTTTAATGTCACTATTTCATGAAAAATTGGCATATATTCTCATATTTAACATATATGAGGCTTAAGCTATTGACCACAAACTCTTCAGCAGCTGGAAACCTAATATCAGGTAAGAATGGGACCAAGTTCCAAAACCAAAACTCCAGAAACTCATAACCTCGATGCCCAGATGTCTTCAAACTGTTTTGAAAAGAAGAGGAGATGCAACACCATTGTAAACATGCCCCCGTGCCGATTTTGAGACCTGTAGCAGGCATCAAATTTGAAATGAGCTCATTTTGTTCATAAAATTGTAAAGATTTCTCAGTTTAAACATTTTCTATGTTATCTATGTTCTATTGTGAATAAAATATTGGCTCATGTGATTTGAAATTCTCTTCGTTTTCATATTATTCAAAACGTCCCAACATTTCTGGAATTTGGGTTGTAAAACTACATCAGATGAATAAAAAAACAGTAAAAAGCAAACTCAGAATGATGCAAACCTGCAATATGTTAACACAAATATCCCTTATGTATTTAATCCTATTTTATTAAACCATGTCTTTGCTGCTGATCTTCGATGATCCAATTCAACCATATTAATAAGCAAAAATTACTTTAGATTAGCACAACATTTGTTTCTTTCTTTCTTTCTTTTTTTGTTTGTTGCTGAAGAGCAATAAAAAATTGCGTTGAACTTTCTTCTCCTGTGTCCTTTAGAGACATTAATTTACATTTCCTTCAGCTTGAGGCTTACTCATTTCACTTTTTGGTGTGAAAGTGCTTTTACATTTGTCAAAAAAAAACTTTTTATATTTAAAACAAATAAGCAAGCCAGCCAGCCCAGATTTTCAAAGTAACGCAAAAACACAAATAAACAAACAAATAAAAAATAAAGCATTACTTCCCATAAAAAGTAAAAAAAAAAAAAAAGTTATGTAATTAGTTCCTTTTTTTAAGGAGTAACACAATATTGTAATGCATTACTTTTAAAAGTAAGTTTGCCCAATGCTGCTTATATGATACTCGTGTTTAATTTGAGAATATATATATCTATTTTCCATGAAACAGTGAAATAAACATTGAAATAAATCTAAAACTTAAAAGCACTGTAAGTTGTTTTGGAAAAAAAGTCTGTCATGTTTACATTTATACATGAGAGTTTATTAAAAAAAAAAACTTTTACATTGCAATTCCATTGACACACATAGGATAAGAATGTTTTAGATCGAGTTCACTTAGTAAACAACACTTTGTCAGAAACAACTCAGAAAATAAAAAGACTTGGAGATTGGAGCTGACCTTAGATTTTACTGAATACTAATTTAAGTCCAGCAATTTATTGTTGTTCAACGTTGTCAATATAGAAAGCTTACATACATTTGTTTTTATATTATAATATTTTATAAACTACAGCCTATAGACAGGCCACATGGAGAGCTGAATATTTTGCTGGTGGGTTTCCCAGACACATCACTGGACTGACGGACACAGACACGCTACATGTGAGTGATTCTATTACAGAGAGCATCGGTGCGTGTAAATTCACATACTTGAGGTAGTAGTTGCTCCTACTAAGAAAAATCCAATTATCTCACCAACTCAGTATAGTGAGAAAAGTAGCCTAACTTTATAATGATTGTACTGGTGCACAAAAAAAAATCTTTATAAATCCTAAAATGTTATCAAACCCCAAATCAGAAAACAAAACTAACCAGAAACACATTATCTTCTCTAAAGGCACATGATTTAAGTTAGCAACATGGCTAAAATCACTTGGATCAACTTTATTTTTAGATTTCAGAAATATGAGAATGATTCCTGATCACTCCATAACACATCGAAAATGTAGGAAAAACTGTGACTGTTACAAAATATATCTACTCTATACAAATGCTTAATCACAACAAACCTGTAGTAATTAAGAGTATATTTAACTACAAAATTTGGCATTTTCTCTCTCTTTTTTCTCGTCTCCTTTGCCCACTGCCCTCTGGCCCCTCGAGTGTTTGTGCTGAATGTGATAGCGATGTTTCTTCTCTTTCCTGTACCTGTGGTTGTACAGCTGGGGAAGATCTCTCTTGCTCTACAGCAACAGTCTCTTGTCTCCTTTCTTGAGTGCTTTGCATTGTTGCTTCAGGACTCTCTTGGGCTCTTTCTGTTAAACTTACCACTTCTGATCTTAGTCTTTGCAGAACTTGATCTGGGGATGATAACTCTTGCTCAGTGGCAGTACTCTCTTCTCTAGGTTGAACTGTTCTTAGACTGCCACACTCTCCTTCCACTGCGGTTATTGACATACAAGCAAAGAAACTGGCCATGCATAACTCTGAACTAAATAAATCACACATGCAAGTGTCTATTAAGGAGTTAAAGTGGTATCTTACTGAGTGGGGAAATTCCTTCCATACTTCTACTGGTGCATGTAGAACCTTAAAATGAAAAGAAGTTAAACAATGCAGGTCAGAGGAAATCTCTAAACCTCGTTCTGTAATTTTATATAATTTTCTAGTGTATTTTTTTTGTTTATATGCTAGTAATAATCTGGGGGGAGCTAAAAGTCCTCTTTTCTTGTTTCTCAGAATCCTTCAGACTAACCGACAAATGTCTTTTCATTATTGTGGAGGTATCTCTTACAGTGTCAGTAGATAAATTATATTTATACTGTAATTCTGAAAATACAATCTATGATAAGCTTTAGAACCTAAAAGCCAACATTTGGCACTTCAAGATACTGTGTGATATAAAATATTCCCCACCAGAAGCATACAGCAAGTATCTACCTGCTCTCCTGTCTTCTGTGTCACATCTTTCCTGTTTGCTTTGATCTTGCACTGCAGGAAATGACAAGATATTGTGAAAATCATGTCATTTAATGTCAATCCCACATAAAAATGAAGTAATTAGTTAAACCTCAATCCAATCAAAGACAGAAAGTTTCATTACAGTTACAGTGATATGGTGTTAACTGCAGGGTTGTGCAAAATTAGATTTGAATGAAATGCTTTCCTTAAATTTATAAGTTTGAATTTAATTGGCCAGTCCATTGCAATGTAATGACATGAAGAGGAATTTACTGACTTGCATTTCAAAAGTCAAAGTCTTTTTTCATAGTTTTACATTTTTCAAAACTTTCAAACAAGGCTTTTTCAATCTAACATGTAAAGAATGTCTTGATAAACTTTTAAAATTAAATTTATAGATTATAACATTAGATATGTTTTATAAGCTTGTTTCCCCATGGGGACACAAGTCTCCTTGAGTTGGTGTGTATTCAGGTCAGGATAGAAAAACGTACACACACACACACACACAACACAAAAACAACACACACACACACACACACACACACACACACACACAACACACACACACAACACACACACACACACAACACACACACACAACACACACACACACACGTTGGTTTTTGTGGTTTATGGGGACTCTCCATAGGCGTAATGGTTTTTATACTGAACAAACTGTGTGTGCTATTGCCCTACACCAACCCTACACCTAAACTTAGCCCTCACGGGAGACTTTGTGCATTTTTAGATTTTCAAAAAAACACCATTTAGTATGTTTTTTAAGCCTTTTGAATTACGGGGACATAGGCAGTGTCCTCATAAACCACCTTCATATTGTAATACCTCTGTCATACCCATGTCATTATACAAATATGTGTCCTCATAAACCACATAAACATGCACACACACACACACACACACACACACACTTAACAGCATTTAAAGTGGTAAATTTAAAGTCTTACTGAATGGGGGTATTCCTTCCATACTATTTATATGCCTAAATGACCGATCTAAAATGAAAATGAAATAACATAATTAATAAAAGTTGTCATAATCCATCACAATCAAAAATGTATACATTCCCATGAAGAACTTGGTCATGCAAATCTCTGTATTTACTTTATTTTTTTATATAAGAATTTAAAGATATTTAAGTCTCTCAGACTTACCATCATGGTTGAGTGTTGCTTCAAGCAACTTTATGGTTTCGTTTAGTTTTTCTCTTTGTTGTGTAATGTCTTCATGTGCTTGCTTTAGGACACTGAGGAGATGGTTCACTCTCTCAAACTCTAAAATCAACCAAATACAGTATCAGTCTTCAATGGAGATGTATTTAAAGGACAAAAAATAATTATGCTAAATACAATGATACATGATTGCCATACATGTAAATATAAAAAGATCTTAAGCAATGTACACCTGCTAGTCACTACAATATTTTAATCAGGACACCTGTATGACTGTGCAGTAGTTCATACCATGCATGAATATACTGTACAGAAATAAGCTGTAGAAGAGAACCTGCAGCTGCAGTAAGTTTAATCAATACCTTACCTTTCACTTGCAAGTGAACGACTCCTCTCTTCTGACATCCATCATGAAAAACTTTGCATGTATAGACTCCTGAAACTGACGGTTGAACATTTCTCAAAGTCAGAGCAAGATTTCCTCTCTCCAGCTCCTGGATGGACAAACTCGCTCGGTTCTCGAAATCATTATTTGTCATCTCCTGCCCGTTATTATACTGATAAATGAGCTCTGTCCCTTTAAACCATCTGATGTCCATGGACACAGCACTGGTTTCAGGTGAGAGATGAACAGGTAAGATGACGTCTGATCCAGGGTCAGCAGATAACGTATCAGAAGGAACCACAAGACTGAAGTCTATAGCTGAAAAACATTTATTATCAAAAACATGAGTAACATTCATAATAACTTTTAACATTGTGGAGAATTCATTATCACTTTCATTTTTGATTTACTGGTAGATCTAGGGTGGAACGTCTTGTCAAAAGGCAAACTTTGAAATATGGCACAGTTTTATATTTGACTGTCATTTCTGCTCTTTTCTAGCTTGCTTCTTAATCTAGAATAATCACTCTTTTCAAACAAGCGATCCATTATTTTCTTTTAATGACTAAAAGAGGATCTTACAATAGTTTAAGATATTATTACTGCATAATGTTTCTGTAAAGCTGCGTACATTGTGGAAAACTAACTGACCTGACTATACATTTGATCAATACATGTGCTTGTGATCATTTGCTAGAACAACACTCTGCCAGCTGAGAGGAGCTATTTCAACTTTCCACAGCTTCAAACTGAAGATGTTTTGACTAATGGGGATTATCTTTTAAATATGTTTAGTTGAATACTTACAGCTGATATGAAGAAAAACAGTATCTTGTATTGATTGACCTTCATTGGTGACCTCACAAATATAGAGGCCCTTCTGTGAACTTCTGACGTCTCTGAGAGTCAAAGACACATTTCCATTGCGTAGATCTTCCAATGAGAGACTCACTCGACCCTCAAAGTCTATGTTCACTGTCACCCGTCCATCCTTATAATAGAAAACTGGATCTTCCTTATGCCACCACTGAATTTCCATTGAAGCAGCGCTGATAGCTGGCTTAAGACGACACGACAGAACAACATCATCTCCAGGATGGGAAAATACAATGTCAGACTGGCAAACAACAAACAACTCTGAAGAGAAGAGAGAAAAAAGAATGATTATTAATAATAAAATAAGTAAAAACATACCTGTTAGATGTGTCATTACTGTAATTGTGTTTTATGTACAGGGAGCATTACAGTTATACATAATTCTCCTTTTGACCTGCCTTGACTAGTGTTTAAGACTTCTTCAGCTGCAGCCATTTTCAATATTTCTGCACATCTGAGACACTGATGGAAAATCCACTGAAAGCCTAGAAAACAAACTATGACAATATGAATGTGTCCAGGAATATGTCCTCACATCTTTTATTTCACCTTATTTAACAACCTTAAGTTAATGAGCAATAAATCAACTGAATTCAAACCTCTAAATCAGAGGTCTCCAAACTCGGTCCTGGAGGGCCGCTGTCCTGCAGAGTTTAGCTCCAGCTTGCTTCAAAACACCTGCCTGGAAGTTTCTAGCATGCCTAGTAAAACCTTGATTAGCTGGTTCAGGTTTGCTTAATTAGGCTTGGTGCTAAACTCTGCAGGTCCCTTCGGGACCTAGTTTGGAGACCCCTACTCTAAACTCATAGGCTATATTGTAAACTAAACTGCTCAGCATGGCTAAAATAGATGTAAATATTATGTGAAGGAATAAAAAACGATCAATCATAAATTCTTGTAAATGTCACATTAGCCTAATAAAACAATAAATTAATATATTACAAATGTCGATGTTGCTTTGTCTAAAACCTCCAAAACCAAAATATATTATTATGCAAACTTTACTATAAACTTGTCCTTTTTATATTAAAATATAATAATAATAAAAAAATAAAATAAAATAAAATAAAAGTAACTAAAATAGGCTGACCCCCATACTGGCGAAACATACAGCAGGCAAACTCTGGTTTGGAAATAATAAATACAAAAATGAAAGGCACTTTTCTGGTAATACACGGCCTTTGTAAATAATAATAATAATAATAATAAAGAAATAAAGATTTGCTACATTAAATATGAAAAAACTACACTATATTCATCCAGTGTTATCTATAACATAAAATAAAATAAATAAGAAATAAACGAGGCATTTTGCTTTCAGATGCATGTCCATTTAAAGACATGTTTAAACTCTGAGAAGAGCAACCTTTCAATTATAAGCCCAGTAATGTGCCTCTATATTTGAGACGCAATCATAGTGTGGTTATAATTCAACTTACATACGATCAAACTTGTATTTTAAACACGTAAACTTCCTAAATAAATAATTTCCCTTACCTTCCTTGTTGTTCCTGCTTCGTTAACTGGTCAGGTGAGATTCTGAACTGAACTACAACTGAACAACAGAGATTTATTTCCTTAAAGCTGTTCCACTTTCAGTCGCTTAAATATTCTGCTAAATTTGCATTACCACGCATAGAATATTAAATATAGAAAATATAATACATGATGGATATTTTCAATCATAATTGTATAGAATATTTATAGATAAGTTTATGTAAAAAAAAAAAACACTTAGCCTACATTATTATCCCGTTGACACAAAACAAATAAATAGTTTTATTATTATTATTATTATTTAGTTCATTATGCATAAAAAGCGTTGTTTTGAAGTTGAGCTGACCTTCGTTTTTTCTGAATCCTACCAAAGTCGAAACTTGTTCAGCAGGTTTTGCAACTTAAACTAATAGGCCTAATCTTTTTGGTAATAATTATAAATTATAAATAAGTTTGTTTGTAACATATGTATATATATCTATGTATTCTACATAGAGACGATATTCTAGATGTCGCGCTGAATATCTATGGTCACGCGCTTCCTGTTGCTAAGCAACCGCTTTCCAAACTTTAGCTTGTGTTTATAAGGCACGAGGAGCGAGAGGTGAGTTTCACACATATCTGTTATGTATACGGCTACACATACTTCTGCTCATACATACTTTGTAAATGTAATCTTGTTTTTTTTGTACTAGCATAGCATCGATACATATATATATATATATATACACAATACGTCACTACTTACTTACTTACTATATTGCTATGAAATGTAAGTTCAGTCAGCTGCTAGCCAACTGAAGTCAACATCAGTCCGCTGAAACTTGATACTAATATCAACCGTGAGTTAATGGGTTAATATTATTTAATACTCGCAGTCAGGCACTATCCTAATTTACAATTTCTAACTATTTGTGAAGAATGAGCGCCGGTCGGACTGTTGAGGGAGCGGGGGGTGTGACCTGGTGGGGATTCGGGCCTGCTCGAGACCTCCTGAACTCAGGTAAAACCAGACTAATAAACCACAGAAAGAACAGAAGAAATCACTAATCATAGTAAACCATCAAATATCTATAAAACATCAAAGTTTGTTTATATTTGAATTCTCATGATTGTGTATTCACAGACACACACAGAGCGAGGCCGCATGGAGAGCTGAATGTTTTGCTGGTGGGCAGTGCAGATCCCAGACACATCCTCAAGACCATCACTGGACTGATGGACACAGACACGCTACATGTGAGGGATTCTGTTACATGCAGCATGTGAACTGAGTTTATTCACTCATTACAGTGTTCTAAATTAGTTGTGTTGAACATGCTGTATTAATAATGAGATGTGTGGTTTGTTGTAGGTTTGGGTGATTGAGAACAGCATGGAGGTGCTTGCCAGACAGCTATTACTACTTTATTTATCACTTCTGAACCCTGAGAACATGAGTCGACACAGTATGTACTTCATATATGACATTGCTTCTGCTATTTTAAAATTATATCCCATAATTTCCAACAAGAACAAAATAAAAAAATTATACACAGGGAAATATAGGAAATAATGCAATCTCCAGAAAATACAAAAAACCTTCTGTTTTAGTTTTTGTATACACTATAATTGTCACGTATTGCGTGCATGTTTGCATCAGGTAACATGGATTTGGGTTTTATTTGTGTTGTATTTTTATAGAGAAGACAGAAGTGTTTCTGGAGGTGTTTGGGAACTCTGAGATTCGCAAAGAGACGGAAGAGACGTTAAAACACGCTGCGGCTCAGCTCTCTCTGTCCATCACAAACACTCTGTCCTCTGACTCACACAGCCACCCTTGGCTTGATACAAGTCTTCTGAAGGTCCAGCACACATGAATCTGATATATTTGCATTTATACGGCATGTCATAATCAAACTCAGCTCAGTAGTATCCACTCTTCTGTTTTATCATAGTTTAAGGAGAGAGATGAGTTGGTCCGGATCTTTAAACTGTGGGAGCGGCCTCCGTCAGTGCCAGCGAGTGTACGTAAGGTCTGGGACGCCCGTGTTCGGCAGCACCTGGGGACTCGCTACGACTCACGACTGGGCTGTTTCGACTGGGATCTCACTATGAAACTGCACCAGAGCGACGTATGTACCACATCTGACATTATTATGCATCTTTACTCCTGACGATCAGAGCAGAGCAATGAAACTTACTTTTTAGACTTATACAAGCTTATAGATTTGTAATATTTAGTTATTGTAAGTGTTTAGGCAATTTTGAAATTACTAGCACCTAATTTACGTATTAGCTAATAATAGCAGACACTCATTCTATATTTCCATGTATGTTATTTTAATATACTATTATTTTTAATTTAGTTTTCATTTTTATATTTTAAGTTTTCACTTCAATTATAAAGTTTCAATTTTGTTGTTTTTGCCATTTTATTAGATAATTAAAATATTAAATATTAAAATATGAGTTAAACTGGAAAACAAAAAAGTTATTATATAATATTTACTGTATTGTAAATATTATTTTATTCATAATATTTATTGTATTTTAGTTAACAGTTAAGTTCAGCTTTCAATTTTTTTTTTTAATTAAATTTAATTTAATAACTAATTTAATTTAAAAACAAATTACTTAATGATAATATAACCCTTTTTCATTGCTATTCTACAAAATCTACTGTTTTTTTTCTCAGTGTGGTGTCATTGGCAAACATCAGTATGTGAAATGGAGGGAAAGCGGTGTGGCTTTTGAGATGAGGGAGGGCCTCTACCAAACAGCCAATCAGAGTCTGCTCTCCACACGAGTGTTCAATCATGTGAGTAGATTGACTTTTTTACTATAATAGCTGTTGTTATTGTGTGGCCCATGAAACACTGTCATGCAACTCCAACTGTTGTGTGTTTGTACCAGAGAGGAGATCGGGTTGCTGTTAGAGGATATTGGGGCGACATCGTCTCCAGTCCGTATCTATCCTTTGGCATAGAGACAGAAAACAAAAACCTGCTGAAGAAACAGAATAACCAACATTTGAAGGTGAAAGAATTAGTTCATTACCTCACATTCAAAGTCACAGATGAAAAGTTCAAGACCGCATTTGAAGCTTTTAATTTATACTGAATATTACAGTGGGGATCGAAAGTTTGGGAACCCCTTGCAGAATCTGTGAAAATGTGGATAATTGTACCAAAATAAGAGAGATCATACAAAATGCATGTTATTTTTTATTTAGTACTGTCCTGAGTAAGATATTTTCCATAAAAGATGTTTACATATAGTCCACAAGACAAAAAAATAGCTGAAATTATTAAAATAACCACATTCAAAAGTTTGGGAACCCTTGGTTCTTAATACTGTGTGTGGTTCAAACATTCACTGATGCTCCTGAAGGAAACACGATGCATTAAGAGCCGGGGGGTGAGAACTTTTGAACAGGATGAAGATGTCCAAATTTTTCTTATTTTGTTGAAATATCATATTTTTCCATTTAGTACTGCCCTTCTGACGCGACAGAAGATACTTGCATGTTTCCTGGAAGACAAATGAAGTACAATTTACCTTGATCTTCAAATTCAAAGTTTTCACCCCCGGCTCTTAATGCATCGTGTTTCCTTCAGGAACATCAGTGAATGTTTGAACCTTTTTTAATTGTTGTGTTTGAGTCCCTCAATCATCCTCAGCGTGAAAAGGTGGATCTCAAAATCATACAGTCACTGCTGGAAAGGGTTAAAATATGCAAAAGATGCTGGAAAACTGAAGATTCTGCAGGACCTGGAGGATTTTTCTGAAGAACAGTGCTCAGTTTAACTGTTCAGAACAGGGACTGTTCAAGGGACTCATGAACAACCATCACAAAACAAAAAAACAGTCGTAGATCATCCAGGTAGCCACACACAGTATTAAGAACCAAGGGTTCCCAAACTTTTGAATGTGGTTATTTTAATAATTTCAGCTATTTTTGTGTCTTGTGGACTATATGTAAACATCTTTTATGGAAGATATCTTACTCAGGACAGTACTAAATAAAAAATAACATGCATTTTGTATGATCTCTCTTATTTTGGTAAAATTATCCACATTTTCACAGATTCTGCAAGGGGTTCCCAAACTTTCGATCCCCACTGTATATATTGTATTACAATCACATTTGCATCATGAGTTACCATTCTCTGGCCATCTTTCTCTCTCAGACGGCTCAGGACATTTCAGAAGTGAACGTCCTGGCATTGTTTGAATGTCTTTCCACTAGAGGGAGCTCTTTACTGAATGAAGACCAACCAAATCCTTCAAGTTCCTGCTGTCAATCCACAGACAGTATCACAGAGGAGAAGATACAGAAGGATGCACCTGCTTCTCAAACTCACACTGAACCTGAGCAACATCCAGCAGAACAAAAGACACACGCTCATGGTAACATCATATTATGCAAAAATATAGTTAATGTAATTTTATTGACAGTGAAATGTTGCAAACAAATCAAACCGAAACAAAACTGTTTTAAGTTACAGTTTCCCATAAATTTGCTTTGTGTCTCTGTGTGTTTTTGCAGATTTGTTGAACGTGAGTGGAGTGAAAGTGTCATTTCTGTCTCCAGACTCGCTCAGCAAACTTCCTCTCAAAAATAAGTACAGGAGCTTGTTTAACACCATCTTCTGTTCAGCCAGGTGAAGCCCCTTCATAAACAGAGCATTTGAGTTTGTGTGTCAAGTGAACAACATAAAATACCTGCTGATAACACAATCTCTGTCTTGTCTTCTCAGTATGGTTCATCAGCTGGATTCTTCTCTGAGAGAGATCGCAGCGCCTGATGCTGCTCTGGTAATAGAGTTAGCAAAGTGAGTCCATCACACACAGACAAAAATACAAACATTGCCACTAAATGACTTACATTTGTGCTCATGATAACCTTTTTATACACAGCTTGTAAGCAAAACTCCACTAAATATCCATGATGGGTTTTTTTTCAGCTTTCTGCTAGACCTTTCAAAAGAGCAAGTGTCAGGTTTTGCTGACAGAGTGAAGGAGATCGCTGAAGAATCAGGATTCACAGCAACGCACGACCAGAGCAGTGACGTATATGCAATATTCACACGGAAAAAAGACTAAAGGACATTTTGAGATACTTACATTACAAATGTACTCTGCACTACATCAGCCATATGCATTTGATGAACTACAAAATTATGTGTATATAAATTTATACAAGATGTCTGCACATTTCAGCACAACTTGGAAGTACTGATAAAATGTACCAAATAACAACAACAAAAAACCCTAAAAGGATAAACATTCTTATGGTAACTGTAGTTCCCTCATTTTCTGTAAAGGTAGGTGGTTTATGTTAGCAAAAAGCTGAAACCACTAATACTGCAGCAACTTAAATTGAGAACAATTCCAAATGACTCCAACATGACAATTAAAATAGATGAAACTATGTAAACATCAGTAAACATGTTACAACTTAATTACATAATCTGGCAGTTTTTCTCTGTTCGTTAATGTCTCCTTTGTGCTCCGTCTTCTGGCCTCCTTGGTGTTTGTGTCCTACTTCCTACTTCTCCCAAGTAACTTGCAATGCAAACTATATGTGCGCTTTGAAGACTCTAACCTGTGACTTTGCAGTTGCACCATGCTTTACAATTTAAAACTGAAGTTTTTTGGCTTATGTGGATCTCATGTTTAGTTTTGGTCAAACAAGAGTGCTATACTTAAGTAACAAAATCTGCATAATACTTACATCTGATATGAAGAAAAATATACTCTTTCACTGATCTCCATCCATGGATGATTTCACAAATATAGATGCCCTTCTGTGTTCTCCTGACATCTCGAAGAGTCAAAGACACATTTCCATTGTGTAGATCTTCCAATGAGAGTCTGTGTTCACGGTCACCCGTCCACTAAATAGCCATGTCACCCGTCACCCGTCCATCCTTATAATGGCAGACCAGATTAGCCTTACTCGTCCACTTGATCTCCATTGAAGCAGCGCTGATAGCTGGCTCAAGATGACGCGACAGAACAGCTTCATCTCCAGGGTCAGAATATACAAAATCAGACGGGCAAACAAGAGACAACTCTGGGGAAGAGAAAGAGGCAACCACAACAAATATTCCTATTATGTGTCATTTTTGTAATAGCGTTTAATGTGCAGTGTTAAACACAGTCAAAACATTAGTTAACTTTTTTTGCTTTAGCCATTTTCAATTCTTCTGGACCTCATAAGATGGAAAATCCGCTGTAAGCCTAGAAAACATACTATGACAGCGTGAGTGTTTTACTGACCTAAGTTAGACATGAGTAGTAAATCAATTTTAATCTGTTCAGGTCAAATAAATAAGATAGAAATTGATTGAATATTTTAGTATGGATAAAACATATGTAAATGAGACAGTAAAAATCTAAATTGTTTTAAGCTAAGCAAAAATCTAATCATTTAAGTTTGAAGTCTGCAGTTACTTCAGGTTATATACAAGAGACACTCCACCAATTAGTATTCTCTCAGTTGAGGCAAATCCTGCTAATTCACACTTTCATTAATAAATTAAATTAAAAATGAACAAGTGACATTCATACAAAATCCAGACTTGACTAGAATTTAACATTTAGTACAAAAAGCATTTAAACAAAACAGTTGTTCAAAGGATTAATCATATATTCTAATCATAAATTATACTAAGCCTATAGGAAAAAATCATACAATAACTGGTACTTATAAGGTGACTGATGTTGTGTCTGGCTGTCAAACTACCATACCACAGACTGGGAAGGGATACATTTGTTCAAGTACAAGGTTTTTAAGCACACACTTTTTCCCTCCGTCCTAGAAACTAAACTATGTTTCCATGAATGTCCTCACATCTTATTGTTAAATGTATGCCCCATTTGAATTTTACCTGTGACAAATTACAAATGGAATTACATGTTGCTCAATACCATAGTAAGTTACTGATACATCTTTAACGAAACGATTAAACAAATTCCACTTAAGTTAAGCAGTATATACACTTGAAGAGATAAAAACCGATCAGTTATGTACCATCTGTTTCCACAAATGGCTTCTTGGATCACTTCCACTTGATGTCATGTGAAATGTGACTGCGGTCAAGCAGGTTTGACAAACCAGTCGTCATTTCACAACAACAAAAATGGTTTTAGAACACTTTTTTTTTTTTAATTGCCCAGTGAATTGTGAGATAATATAATAAAGTGTCCTGTTTTAAGATTATTTTGCTCTTTTGTACTTAAACTTTGTTCTCCTATTATCTGAGGTGGAATGTCTTTGAATAATAGTTTTCTATATTTCTCTTTAAGCAAAATGTATAAAAATTACATCGTTTCTAACTACTTGAATATACATGAATGATTTTAAGCATTGCATTAATGCATTTGTTTAATACATTTTAATGAAGTGTTTCCTAAATGAGCTAATAAGTTACCTAAACAAATAAATGATCAACAAAATCACAAATAAGAGTGGATGGGTGATTCAAGAAAGGGCATGAATGACAATTAGTCTACACAAATGGAAACAAGACATTTCTCAGGTGAAGATAACGCTACAAAATCTGCTAAAGCAATAAAAGGAAAATATAACGACAACAAACAGGCTAAATTAAAATAAAAAGGACAAACGAAATGACAGCTGAACAAACAATAAAGTCAAAGTAAACAACTTTATTGTAGCAATAACAGCAAAAAAAAGGAGAATAAAAAGTGAAACAAGTATACAACTGTTCAAACACCTTATAAAAGTGATTTTTTTTGCATAATAGGTCCCCTTTAATGCAGCACTGCGCAGAGCAGACCGATCAAATGGCATATCAAAGTATCGCGAGAGCTATGCTTTCCAATTGCTCTCACGATACTTTGATGTCATACAAGTCCAACACACCTCTTGGCATTGAAAAAGTTTGCCTTGGTGCCTTTTCCAGTATATTTTCTCTCACATGTGAGAGTGTGCAGACTTTTTTCCAAGTAACATCATGACAATTATAATAAAACCACAAACACTTGTGTGCTTGAACAATTTTAATTAAAAAAGTGACCTGTTGTCTTTTCCTTTTCATTCATATACAAAATGTCAAGGAATGACAGATTGCCAGAGTAAGAGAGAACGTGTAAAGCTCTGCGGTGGACAGATAACCAAAGAAAATCAGAGAAAGAGTCAGGCAGATACAGAATACAGTACTGGCCCGGGAGAGAAGAGAGATTGATCGGATGATTCAACATTCATCAGACAGATGAGGTAAAACACTGCCGCTCCAGACTAATACCAGCACTACACAAACGCTTGCATTGCTACTGTTTTCAGGTTCAAGTTAATCATTAGAATAGTGACAATAATAATAATATAATAACAATAATAATAAAATTCTTCAGTAAGTTTTAAACTCAAGTGAAAGATACAGTGTAAGCAGTGTTAAGCAGTACAGAAAAAGACCTTTTTGAAGTATATATTTCAATATTTCCACAATGACCATACCTAGTTGTGCA
Organism: Barbus barbus; assembly: GCF_936440315.1. Taxonomy (NCBI): domain Eukaryota; kingdom Metazoa; phylum Chordata; class Actinopteri; order Cypriniformes; family Cyprinidae; genus Barbus; species Barbus barbus. The sequence continues at coordinate 22,928,259 of NC_136722.1, read as the reverse complement.
AACAAGATCTCGTGCCCTTGAAAGGCAACTTTATATTGTTTAAAATGCCAAATATGAGGGCATAACAGAGATAATAAAGAGTAGAGCTGCCAACGGATTGCAAAGACAAAACAGAAAGATTAGAAGCCCTTGCTCTCAGTCCGGCCAAGTGAAGCAAAGGGCCTTCAGCAAAAACACATTCTAGTGAAATACCACATTAATACAGACTGTATATCGATGTTGATGAGCATTTATAATTCATTTAGCTGTGAAACCAGTCACCACCTTCATGTCCTTCACAAATGTAATAGTTTTTGGTGTTATATGTTCTAATCCAACAATTGTGTTCAATCATATAGTGGTTATAATAGTAGAGTAGTTATAGAAATATGTCCTGCATCTCAACTATAATCGGTCTATTTCTTCATATTATCATACCTGATGTTTTCTTTTCATTGTTCTGTCAGTAATTTAAAGGAATGGCTCACCGAAAAATGAAAATGAGCTAAAAATGTGTTCACTCTCAGGCCAATCTAGATGTAGATGAGTTTGTTTCTTCATCAGATTTGGAGAATTTTATAATTATATTAATGGTTCCTCTGCAGTGAATGGGTGCCGTCAGAATGAGAGTTAAACAGCTGATAAAACGTCACAATAATCCACACCACTCCAGTTCATCAATTAATATCTTGTAAAGCGATAAGTTGCATGCTTGTAAGAAACAAATCCACCATTAAAGCATTTTAACACTTACCCAAAATATAGGCCAAGTCTATAATCCATAAAAAAAAAATTATTGTAAACTGTGCTTGATCTGTGCATATTTTTCTCCTGATTCAGATGAGATTAAGCTTTTAACTGGACAAAGCAATTATGGACTCATATTTTAGCCGGAAGGAACTGTTAATGCAATCTTAATGATCAATTTGTTCATTACAAACACTTCAGGTATTGCGGTGACTCTCATTCTGACGGCACCCATTCACTGCAGAGGATCCAAGCAAGTAATGCAATGCTACATTTCTCTGAATCCTATGAAGAAGCTCATCTACATTTTGGATGGCCTGTTAATTCACAGAAAATCTTCATTTTTGAGTGATGTTTTCCTTTATAAGTTTTCTACTTTTTTGAAAATAGAAGTTTAGTATAAATGGTTTAGTATTATTATTAAATACATAATAATCATATTTAGATTTGAAAGCATCCTAATGCAATTTAATCAGTTCGTTAGATGGTTAACCATATCTTTTAATTCCAAGTACACCATTTAGAATTAAAATCAGATCTTGTACTTTACACTTAGCTTTGTTAAGGGGACGTCTCTTCAGGTACAAGTAAACAGGAACTACTTAACTGGCCTTGATTTAAAGTTAAATTGTGCATTCGAAACACCTGAGATAATAACAGAAATGTGTCGTGGCGTAAATTATTTCTTCTCGGGCATCGCTTTCTTTTGACTAATTAGACATATTCAAACTTACTAAATACATTGAGAATAGATATTAAGTTTTTTTTATCTTAACTTGACTGTGTAAAAAAGAAACAGAAAAAGACAGTACATTTAAATAAAAATAAAAAAACAGTTAAAAATTAATAGACTTAATAGTGAGATCAACACATTAATATATCTGGACAATCACATTAAAACTGCAGTCACATGTAATATTCTGAGTCATTAGTCACTGAAATCTTAAATATACTTCTGCTCTGGGATTCAAGTAAAATCACTCTGGATTTGAGTCCAAAGTCAAGTCAACATATCCAGTTTCGATGGGGAGTTTCTATTTGGATGTGATTTATGTTACTGTAAGAGCAGTGAAGTGCCTTCATCAGAAGGTACAGAGGTGATGCGTTACTGAGATCCTCGGTCAAGCTTACTTTTAATGAACCAACAAACATTTAACTAACTGATCAGATCGTTAACCATTAGACTCCCATCACCCTGGTGGTGATGCACGCTAATAATCTCGATTCTTCATTCTATTTAAAAATGAGGACCAAATTAAATCTAAACTAACTGGTCCTTCTGGAAAACACAAAAGGCTTTCCGCTATCAAACTATCTCTTGCTTTTAATGCTCTTTTATACATTTTATTAAACTAATACCTTTTTAGACGAAGCAGCTTCCACCATTTTTACATCATTATGTTGTTCATGGCTTCATGGCATCGATTTGTACAACAAGCATGGAATGTATGAATGCATATTTGTATGTAATAACAAACATGCATTCAAACGAACATACACTAAACACGCTATTTCCTAGTTCTATGCAACCTCATGTCTTCTTCTGACCGTCATGGGCGATCTGTTCGACCTCTACAGGTCTTTTTTGCTTTTCTTCGAGTGGTTCTGCTCAGCTTTGGACGGGTCTGGTTTCTCTGGTGACATCAGCTCCAGAAGATCCTCCAAAGCCTTCTTGATATCAGCTCCAAACCTGTGAGAATCCTGCAATCCAGAAAGAATATGAGAAACAAATTAACATTTTAATCAAACACTGCCATAAACCGGTATAAAGAAATCCAAAATGTTATGTTGTTCTCCCAAGCCTGTATGAATTTCTTTATTCATACAGATTTTTTTTGAAGAATGTTGGTAACCAAACATAACATATATGTACTTATTCTAATACTCTAGTACTAATACTTATTCATATTTTATCTTTATATTTTCAGTTTAAGATTTAGTAGTTTTGTTATATGTAACAACATTTTTGTACTTCAACTTCATTCTATATCAGTTATTTGCCATATCAGTTTATCTTTTAGCATATATATTAAATTTTTTCAGCTTTATTTCAATTACCAAAAATATTTTTAATGGTTTTAGTTTGAGGTTTTGAGGTTTTTAGTTTGTTTTATGAGTTTAGATCCTAACCAACTTTAAAAAAAAAAAAACACATTTTATCGATTAGTTTGCTAGTCTCAATTTTTCCCTTTTCTGTAGTTTCAGAAAAATGGTAATGGAAAAAAAGCAAGCTTGTGTACTAACAGTCTGAGGACAAGAGTGTTTGCAGGAAATGTGCAGGTTGATCATGTTTTCTCCGATGATAATGTAAGACACGCCATAACCATCATCTGCAACCTGTCAAGAGCACACAAATGAAAATAAATTAAATGCACACACAAAAATAAATAAATAAAATTGTGAATTTGCATGAATATTTCTGACCGGGCCAAATCCTCCACCGCAGGTGGTGTACTCTGGGTGGTTAACGAAATCAAACAGCTCCACCTGCTGAAGAGGAGTCTGACTGGTGGACAGACGCCATGTTTCTGAAAGCACCTGAAGGAAACACATTACATAATTTTTTTTAAGAGTATAAATATTTTAAGTATTATGTCAGTAACAAGAATTCGTTTTTTAGCCTAACGGTAATGAGAACTGTCATGAATGCAAAGTCGCAATGCAAAAAAAAAACGCTCAATCTGAGAAAGAATGAGAACATTTTCTTTGCGCAATTGTTTCTTTCACTCATGACACACATGCAAGGGCATTTGCAAGGAAGCAAGAATCAGATAAACTTGTTCAGTAGATCTATAGTAACTGCCTGGCCCTTCCCAGAGTTACACACCTCTTTAAGGAAAGGTGACTCCTCTCCCAGGTATTTGGACACGATGTAGAGGCAGAACAGGTGTCTGTCTATTCCTCCTCCTGTCATTGCCATCCTGTACAGATGCTGGTGTTTCTCAGACGCCGTACTGAAGAGACGCCAACACACTTCCTTACTCTAAAGTCACAGAGAAAGAGATGTTTATGCACTTGTGTTTGAATTTGTGAATTAATTGTTCTTAAACGATTCACAATGTAGCAATACAGGGTGAAATGATGTAATAAAAAGCAAAATAAAACTATTGTATTAAATTGAGAATTTCAGTAATTTGAAGGCATTTTTATGGCAATCATCATAACCTGAGGCATCACTCATGGCAATTACATTTAACAGCATTTAACAAATGTTTATGTCACTACAAAAGCAGAGCATGTAGAAGAGTGTGTACTGGAAGTGTCCTTTATCAATATGTTGATATATTAGTGGATTGTTACCTCTCCGCCCTCCAGAGCTCTGATGAAGGCGCAGCTCTCGCTGGTGCAGGAACGCACCGTCTCAGTCCGGCCCTCGCGGAATAAACGGGTCATAGACGCTTCGTAGGTCAGAGAGAACGTGCCTCGATTCTGGATGTGGGGAAGGAACAAGAACAGAAGAATATTATTGTTTGATCAATTATTCAGTCAAGTTTATATTTTAATACAATATAACTAAATTTAAAAAATTGTGGTTACTGGGCCTTTTGTGTAGCTACAAGGGCATTGCTGCGGTGTCCTGGGTGGTTGCTAAGGGTTTGGATAGTTGTTAGAGTGTTGCTATGCAACTGTTAGCATATGTTATGTTGTTAACTTGTCTTAGAATGTTGCTGGGATGTTTTTACATTGCTATCATGTTTTAGAACACTGCTTAAATGTTTCAACGTACTAATAGAATGTTTTAACATGTTACTAACAAGTTTTAAAATGTTGCTAACATTTTAACGTACGTGTTAATATGTTTTAACATTAACAACTTGGTAACATGTTCACCATGCTTTTAACATGTTTCAACATTGTTTTTACACATTTTTTGGCAAGTTTAATAAGCTTTTAACTAGGGATGCACCGAATGTTCGGCAACCGAAATTATTCTGCCAAAAATAGCAAAATAAGCGAAAAGACCGAACAATGACGTGATGCGATCAAATAGCAACCAGTGTAGAGTGAAAGGCGCACAGCAAACATGTCGGCAGTGTGGAAGCATTTAAAACTGTCCGAGAAAGACACAAAAATCATTATATAAGCACCGACAGCGAGAGACTGTTTAGGACTGTATCACATGTCTTCGATGAGAAGTGGAAGGGTGGTTGTTGCTGGTTAATGTATGATGATTGAAATCACAAAATAAACTGTATTTTTTTTACTTTATGTATTCTAATACACGCAAGAATTGCATGTATCCAGGCAACGCTTCACGAGATCGTTAGCCAGGTTTCAATGTCCAAAGTGCGAGGAAAATGTGCGCTGAATCAGTGTTCCTCGTCAGTTGCTCAGTCACATTTTTATGATTTTTACAAGGCATGTGACAGTGTGATACGCGTGACAAACATCTTCCCAAATTCATAATGAGAATCATTTATAAATCTGCTGTTCTCAACAAAAAGATGCAGGTTTCCTGCCAAAATAAAAGCAACAACTCATTAATTCATAAATGTTGGTATGGTAATTTTACTGTTGTTCGGTTAAATAAAATAAAGTAAGCCTATACATTTATTATAACATTCACACAGTGTTCAAATTGGGATCTGTAATATTTTCTAATGTTTTAAAAGGCTACATTTATTTGTACAGTAAAAAATACATGCCTGATTCAAGAAGGGGTCTCAAATGGCCAAAAAAATATTATTTTACTAATTTACTAATTTAAATTAAATTGTGCTTTGTTGGTATAATGTCTGCTAGAATGTTAAATAAATATTTTTTAATTGCTTTGTAATTTTTTATTCTTTGAAAAGCAAGACAAAACAGTAAAAAGCACATTTTGGCTATTTAATTCATGCAATGGTAAAACAAATTGAAAAATACATAGGGGAAAAAAGGCATTTCATTTTGTTCAGTTTCAGCCAAGAATTTTAATTTCGGTGCATTCCTACTTCTAACATGTTTTAACACAATGTTAGCTTCTAACATGTTTCTAGCATGTTTCAACACATTGCTACACTTTTTTTTTAAGCAAGTTTAGTAAGCTTATAACAGGTTTTAAAACATTGTTGCTATCATGTTTAACATTCTTCTAGCATGTTTCTAACATCTTTAACATTTCCAACATGTTTTAACACATTGTTTGTTGTAACACACGTTTTAACATTGTTTCAATATATAATATAAATATATTTTAATAATTAATCAAACTCGTATGTGTAAGTAATAGTCAAGATCACTACCTTAATAAAAACAATTATCTAGGGTTAAAAAAATGAAAACAAATCATATTGTGCCACAGTGTTAGTGAAACACATTCATAATTAATGTGATTCTCTACGTTCTGTTAGTGTGAAGTTGAGGAGAACTGACTTCAGTACACTACATGTGGTTTTGTGTGTTACACGGGTTCAATCTTACCCTATAATAGGCCAACTGTAGCGCAATCTGAATGAAGGCATCCGGGCTGATTTTACACTTTTTGATGGCGCCCTTGCCAAACTCTTGTATTGGCAACACATGAAAGTCGACGTCATCGGCTAGAGCCTGTGCCACAGCGAGAGAACGTTCGATACGCTCCTGACACTAAATACACATACAGGAAGATGAATTATTCAGTGTGTCCATTAGCGGTCACTGTATACGGCGTGTCTGTAAACATGAGAAGGTGTGACGGTGTGTTTGTACCTCTGCAGGTATGTTCCAGGTTAGTCTAGTAGGTGGAGGCAGGGAGGAGGCCACGTCTCCTTTACAGTGACCTTCTTCAGTATAACCCAGCTGGAAACTATCAGTAGTCATCACATACTGAGAGAGAAAGAGAGACAGCAGTATTAGAGAACAAATTTGAATGTAGTCTTGGAAAATTACTGAAAAAGTAAATTACTAAAGTTAAAAACCTAAAGATAGCGATTTTAAAAACTGGACAAAAGCACAAAAAATGACTTGCACTAAATTTAAAGAAAACTGAACTTATAAAAATAAAAGCTAATTCAAAATATTTAATATTTATTTTAAAAATGGGTTGATCTGATTAGTGTTGTCCTTATTATGTAGGAATGATTTAATTCAAACTAGATTATTATGTTTTACGCTTAAGAAACAAGCATCATTATTTAGCTTCTCTGATATTATACTCATCAGTACTCTTTTTCCCTCCTTCTGTCTCTCACCTCCCACACGTGAGCCATTATAGGTGCGTCTGCCCAGGAGTGCTCAGCATTGAGGCCGTTCTTCCCATTCTTATACACCACCACAGTGAACGACTTATCAAACCACCTGAAACACAAACACAGTGCAAAACACTGGCATGGCAAAGACAGAGACTATCACGCCTAGCTGTGTAAGAGACTACTGATTCTATTTACAATTAAGACAACATTTAGCATATTTGAAAGGTTTTAACTGATGGACGAATTTGGATGGACAAACATCTCACCTGTCGTAGCATTTGCCGTGCAGAAGGGACTTGGCATAGCGATCCAAATTGCCGGCAGGATCATCTCCCCTCATGCCTTGCTCATCGTCGTCCAGGGCAACGAAGAACGCCGCTTTCTCAATGCAGTCCAGAGATCTTTTATTCACTCCTGAGCTGAAGAACTCTTTCCTGGCCTGAGCCCAAGGGATTCTGGGAAATGAAGTTCAAAACATTTCATAGCAAGAATTAAAAAATGGAAACTTTGATTTCATATTAAAAAGATTTATATAAGGAAGGATTCTTAATATAAATGCATGTGAAATAATAAAATCAGGGTTGTTATATTTAACTAGACACAAAAAAAACACTTGAAATAAATGTCAGCTGAAATAAAATATAAAAAAACCTTAAACTTATTTTTAGCTAGTTGTCAAAGCAGCATTTCTGATTTTTGTTTAGTTTCACTTGAAGTACTAAAATAGTAGAAAACACAACTGATAAAGAAACTACATTTTGAATACATAAAAACTGTCTTATTGTTTATTTCCATCTATTGTATCTTGGCCTACTTCCATAAAAGCCGTATTTTAAATTTCTTTACATATAGATCACATGCATGTTTGTTTTGTGTCAAATAAACCCTTTAAAGTGCGTCAGCAGACATTACCTGTCTCCTGCCGTCAGGGCCGCAAGTTTGGCCTCTCCGGGCACCGGGGGTGATGGGTCGTCCATTATACGCTGAATCTGTTGCTCGATCTCTCTGGGAGACAGCATGCGGCCGGCGTGGTACAGCCACAGGCGGAAATAACGGCCTTGGTGGAACACCGCCACATACTCACTGTCCTGCCAGTGGATCAGGGAGTCTAAATACACATAGAAAACTAGTAAATGCACGCAAATTCTCACCGTTCACAATCATGCTTTGTGTATTATGTGCTCTTCAAGCATCAGCGAATGGTGCCAAAAGCAGATTAGAAGACACTCGGAGAGAAGGACACATCTGAGAGTGTTTGTATATCTGGGTCAGTCTGTGTGCGCAAAAAAAGGTCTGTCCAGGGTGTGTGTGTGTTTATCTGTGTAAGTTTATACAGTAAGATGTGTTTGTAATTGGGACCCTTCCAGGAAACTACTGGAAATATCTTTTGATCCTAGAAAGTATGAGGAAATGTGGTGGAGGAAAGACTGAAAAATGAACATTTTGAAGAAACTGTCAATTTAAAGAGAACAAATATACAGTAAAAATATATTAATTATATATATATATATACAGTTGAAGTGAAAACTTTACATACACCTTTCAGAATCTGCAAAATGTTAATTATTTTACCAAATGAGATGATTACCATTAATGAGATGATATGCTATTGCATGAACAGGAAAAAACTAAATAGTGTTTCAATCCCATCAGTTCCACCTAAAGAAAAGCTGTAAAGAAATTCTTCAACCAAAAATGTTATTCGTTTACCTATATGTCATGTAAGATTCAACAAGGCTGCATTTATTTAAACGAAAACACAGTCAAAACTGTGATATTGTGAAATATTAGCATAAATATTTAATTTTTATAGTTTTGCTAATGTAATTTATTCCTGTGATGCAAACCTGGATTTTCAGCATCATTACTCCAGTCTTCAGTGTCACACGATCCTTCAGAAATCATTCTAATATACTGATTTATTATGAGTGTTGAAACTGTTGTGCTGTTTCTTATTGCTTTTTGGAACATGTGATACTTTTTGGTGAATACAAAGCTAAAAAGAGCAGCATTTGTTCAAAATAGAAACATTTTCTAACAATATAAGTCTTTACTGTGACTTTTTATTCATTTACCCATCCCTCCTGAATAAAAGAATGAAGAAAGAAAAAAATGTACTGACCCCAAACTTTTGAATAGCATTGTATAATGTAACAAAACATTTATTTTTTAAACAAATGCTGTTCTTTTAAACTTTCTATTCATCAAAGAATCCTGAAAACATTTATAATTGTTCCCACAGAAATATGACGCAGCATAATTGTTTTTAACATTGATAATAATAATAAATATTTCTTGAGCAGCAAATCTCAATGAAGACTGGAGTAATGATACTGAAAATCAGATTTGATCACAGGAATAAATTACATTTTAACATATATTCAAATAAACAACAGTTATTTAAAATTGTAATAATATTTCCCAATATTGCTGTTTTTACTGTATTTTTAAACAAACAAATGTAGCCTGGGCAAAGATAATAAAAGAATCTCGGCTTACCCGTCTCTTCTCCTGGAATGCGTGTGGTGTTGAAGATCCTCTCACATTGAGCGGCACACAAAGGAACATTTAAAACTGGCACACGGCTCTAAAAGACAAGAGTTATACTGTTAATCAAGGTAATTTAAACCAAAATCTAGTTTTCATAACTATTTTCCACCCTCCTTCAATTAAATGGACAGTCCACCCAAACATAATATTCATTCTTATTTCACATTTTTGTTTGGACTACCACTTTAAGAATGCTGTTATTGCTTCTGTAATTTAGCAATATGTAAATTACCTGTTATAATTATCTAAATTCCACGTGGCATAGATTAAAAGCTCAATCATCAAACTGGGCAAAATTGCTAATATATAAATGTATATAAGATTGCTAATCTGCTTAATATGTAAATCGGACTCAAGTTTAGTTGCCATGAAGAATCAGAGTAAACGCATGAGGACGTTTTATGGTGTACATGTACAAAGCACACTAAACTTTCAAAAGAGAAAATGTTTTCCTGTTTTAGTTCTCTTTAACACAAGTATGCAAAACACAGACTCAATGCACACAGCCCTGCGGGTCTTCTCTATTCACACACACAGTCTCCATCAACCATCCATAACCTAACAAAGTTCAATGCACAGCTAAAAACAGCTCTGCAATCAATCTTTGTCATCACTCGGGGCGATGAGAGTTTCACCCCACCCTCGCCCAATAACATCTGTCAGCGCTGCAATGTGGACTCACAGGTTTGATTTCCTCTCTGTTGAGTTTCCTGCGGTACAAGAGGCATGCATGCAGTGTGTTTCCTGCTCTTGCGGCTTGAATCGGTGTAGGCGTCACGTAGAGGAAGTCCTGAAGATGAAAGAGAAGGACTCAAGAAGGTGGAATATAAAAATATCACTTTGAACTTCCTGCTTGTTTTTGCATCTGTGAGCCGTACCATTCCATAGTAGTTGCTATTGACCATGAGTGGGCCACGCCCCCTCAGGTAGACATACTCCTCCCACCAATCACTGACCTTGAAGATGCAGACACAAGAAAATCAATTCTCAAAAAATAAATAAATAAATAAATAATATAAAACAGGTTAGGAAATCTTTGTACCATCTTACAGTTTAAACCCACAAGCAAAATATGATTTTCAGGTAAACGTGAAATTAAAACTGACGTGAACATGAAATATTTGCCTTCTTATTGAATTAATATTAAATGTAATATTCATTTTAATATTAAATTAAAATCAATATCAACTTCAATATTAAACTTTTTTAATAAATATTAAATTCCCTGTTTTTGCTAATTAACATTTATTTTAATTTAAATATAAATGTTTGTTTTTGTAATTAAAATATAATTGTTCTGTGAACGACTTGGATTTTCGACTGATGTCACAAACAAAGCTCTCTTACTTCCCAACCTCTGTCCTCAAATCACCTTTCATTTGGTATGTAAAGCCCATATTAAACTAAATATTTAATAATGGTAATGTTATGTAATGCCGATATTAAACCTAATATGCAATAAATATTAAATTCCTCATCTCTGCTTGTTAGCACACAATTTAATTCTAAATAAAATATAAATGTTTGTTTTCATAACCTTTCATCAAAATGAAATAAAAATGCAACTTCTTCCACTCCGACATATCCCCTATAGCATTCTAAAACAAAACCAATCAGAGCGCCTTATCACTAGTTTTATTTAGATTTCTTCTTGACATCCTGGGCTGACGCTCACAAGTCCGGGGTAAGTATACAGCGCGCTGCTAACACTCCCACCACCTCTACTCCGTGTGTTTCTCTGCACAGGCCCTGTACACCCAGGACGCGATCTTCCCAGATGTCCTTCACTCCGGCGCCGGGACGCCACGGACCCTGGGTGCACCAGCAGCAGAAGACGCGAGCCAGGCCCCGGACGACGACCTCTCCCCCTCCACCGCCTCCGGTCTTCGAGATCTCCACCCGGAACCGCTTCGCTCCCCTCCGCGAGACGGAACGTGACGCTGTGATCGTCGGAGACTCCATCATCCGGCACGTCCGTGCTGCGTTAGCTGAAGGTAAAGTGCACACTCTCTGTTTCCCCAGTGCTCATGTTCTCAATGTTTCTGCGCAGATACCCACGATCCTGAAGGGCGACGAGAGCATCGGTTAACGACACCAAGCTTTATATTATACGGTTACAATCGGTTAAAGAGACACTGAAGAGGGACTTCAGGAGCCTGATCGAGACGGTACGCAGCACATCACCCGCGACGATGATCATCGTGTCAGGACCGCTTCCGACGTATCGACGAGGACACAAAAGGTTCAGTAGACTTTTTGCTTTGAACGAATGGTTTTTGTCATGGTGTAAAGAACAGAAACAGCTCTTTGTTAATAATTGGAATCTTTTCTGGGAGCGTCCTAGGCTTTTTCGTTCTGATGGCCTGCACCCCAGCAAAGTCGGAGCGGAACTCCTGTCGGACAACATCTCCAGGACGCTACGCTCCATCTGACTAGTAAGCCAATTCTCAAATAACTACTATGATGACTTTTGTTCTACCCACTTAAAAGATAGAAGTACTTGCGTTGTCCAATCTATACAGACCGTGTCTGTTCCCCGAATAGCGAGGTCAAAATATAAATTTAATGCAGGATCTAGAAAAAATCTGATCGTGATTAAACCAGAAATACGCAAAATAAATGAACAAAAACAATTTTTAAAGCTTGGGCTCCTAAATATTAGATCACTCGCACCCAAAGCAGTTATTGTAAATGAAATGATCACAGATAATAATTTTGATGTACTCTGCCTGACTGAAACCTGGCTTAAACCAAATTAATATTTTGGTCTGAATGACTCCACCAAGCTACTGTTATAAACATGAGCCCCGTCAGACTGGTCATGGTGGAGGTGTTGCAACAATATATAGTGATATTCTCAATGTTATTCAGAAAACAGGATACAGGAGGTTTAACGCATTCGAAATACTTCTGCTTAAATGTTACACTGTTAGATATGCAAAATAAATCTCTCCTATCTCTTGCTCTGGCTACTGTGTATAGACCGACAGCGCCAGAGATAGGTTTCCTACAGATTTCCTAAAAGAATTTGCAGATTTCCTCTCAGATCTATTGGTCAATGTTGATAAAGTGCTAATTGTCGGAGATTTTAACATTCACGTTGATAATACAAATGATGCGTTAGGACTTGCGTTTACTGACCTAATAAACTCTTTTGGAGTCAAGCAAAACATCACCGGGCCCACTCATCATTTTAATCATACGCTAGATTTAATTATATCGCATGGAATTAATCTTACCGATATAGATATCGTACCTCAAAGTGATGTTACTGATCATTTCCTTGTATCGTGCATGCTGCATATTACTGATATTAGTTGGCTCCGCGTTATCGTCCGGGCAGAACTATTGTTCCAGCCACCAAAGACAGATTCACAAATAACCTGCCTGATTTATCTCAACTGATCTGTGTACCCATAAATACACATGAACTAGACGAAATGACTAGCAACATGGGCACTATCTTCTCTAATACATTAGAAGCTGCTGCCCCCCTCAAATTGAAAAAGATTAGAGAAAAACTTACTGCGCCATGGTACAACAGTTATACCCATTCTCTCAAGAAAGAAACTCATAATCTTGAGCGCAAATGGAGAAAAACTAACTTAGAAGTTTTTAGAACTAAAGGAGGTAGAGCTTTTTCACATTTGGCTCCCAAACTCTGGAATAGCCTTCCTGATAACGTTCGGGGTTCAGACACACTCTCTCTGTTTAAATCTAGATTAAAGACACATCTCTTTAGCCAAGCATTCACATAATGCCTCTTATAATCTTGTACTGCAGTTATATCTGATCAAATGTACATTATTATTATTCTTTAGCTTGGGTTGAACAAATCATTTTTGCTTAGATGGAACAGCAGCTACGCTAATTATGTCTCTATTTGTTTCTCTGTTTCTAGGAATTACAGAAGCTTCAGTCTGGATCCTTAAATGATCTGAGATGACCGAACACCTGAGAAAAGATAATGCCAACCCCTCAGAGGACCTCAGAGGATGCCAACGCTCAGACAACATACAGAATTACAAAATTTTGCCATAAGTTAAATATATTAAGGTTCTGCACGGTACTGTGGAAACTTAATTTCCTGTAGAGCTGCTTTGCAACGATTTGTATCGTAAAAAGCGCTATACAAATAAACTTGAACATTTTCATTTGATTTCAGAGCCAACCTGAATGTTTAATTTCAGGTTGCAAACTTTTTTTTATGGTTGCATTAGAAGATGACCTGTATTGTGTAAAGTTTGTGTGTATGGTTTGCTGGATGCTCTCACATAGTTGGATGCCCACATGGCTTTCAGTTTGAGGTACCACTGCAGGCGGTTTCCCAGACTGCTCTCAAACTCCTTGGCCAGAGTCGTCATTCTCTCATATTCAGAATCGCTCATCAACAGACGAGCAGATTCCAGATACTACAAAGTGAGAGAGAATGTTAATAATTAATATTTTTTTCCCCATATAAAGTTGTTTAGTGACACATTTTGGTTATGATGATGACATAATGATGATCTCACCCTCTTAATAGTGTCCTTCACTGCTGGAACAGGTAGGTTGGGCAAAGATCCTTGGTAGCTGTACAATAGAGGCTGTCTGCCTGAGAAGATCCGGACCATGGCCTGAAAACAAGCATATTTGAAGGCAACGTGTGTAATTGTGATGTTAAAGTACTCTCCTATCCAGTTTAATATGCATTGACAATTATGCACAAGTAAATTATTTGTAGGATAGTTCCCTCAAAGCCCGACACAACAATACTGACTCCACCAGAGCTGCAAAAGTACAAACTTCACCTTTATTTACCGTTACAGGTTGGGTGATTGTAGGTTAGGTGTGTCTGGAAGTATGACTGTACTAACCGCCCAGATTTTGGTGGTGTTAGACACTTTCCCGTGTTGTTCAAACATCCAGCCGTGATACGAGAGTAACTGCTTCAGGCAAAGCCTCATGGTGAAGATCAGCGAGAGCCAGAGCAGAGTGCTGAACAACACAGCAGAAACCACCGTCCGACACTGAATGCTCAGGGAATCACTACAGACAAAGAGACACAATATTTACACTGCTGTATGCAATACTGTTATTAATGTTTTATTAGTTGTTGGGACACTATGAAAACAGGTGCAATCTGATAAGGCAATTTCTTAAGCACATTTTTGAAAGATTGTAAATATCCTATAAGACAAATAATGTATTTAAGTGTTGCATTATCACTTTCAGTGAACTTTTAGATGATTCATTTTATTATGCAAAATCAGATCAGATCTTTTATGATCGTCCTCTACTGACAAACAAGTTCTCTTCTTATCATAATGACAGTTTTTTTTAAGGAGTAAAGTATTATTTTAAAATGTGAAAAAATTAGTGCTGTCAAACAATGAATCGCGATTAATCGCATCCAAAATAAAAGTTTTTATTTACATAATATATCTGTGTGTACTGTGTATATTTAGTATGTTAATATAAATACACACACACAGTATATATTTTGAACATATTTACATGTATACATTTATTTTCATATATTTATATTATATACAAATATATTTAATATATAAAGTAAAATTTTTCTTAAATATATACATGTATGGGTGTGCATTTATATATACATAATAAATATACATAGTGCACACACATATACTATGTAAACAAAAACTTTTATTTTGGATGCAATTAATCATTTGACAGAACTAGAAAAAATATAACATCGACTGGAGATAACTAAAATTATTTTTAATAACACCTGATATTTTAAAAGAATTAAATAAAATATGTACATTGCTATTCAAAAGCCTTATTTTACTATTTTTTGATAGAAGTCTCTAATGTTCACCAAGGCTGCATTTATTTGATCAAAAAATACAGTAAAAGTACTATTCTAAAATATTATTACCATTTGAAATAACTGGGTTTTTTTTATTTATTGTAATATATTTTAGGATGTAATTTATTCCTGTGATGTAAAGCTGTATTTTCAGCATCATTACTCCAGTCTTCAGTGTCACGTGATCCTTCAGAAATCATTCTGATATCCTGATTTACTGCTCAAGAAACATTTAGTATAATCAATGCTGAAAACAGTTGCTTTTTGATGACATTTATTTGAAACAGAAATCTTTGTTAACATTATAAATGTCTTTATGGTCACTTTTCATTAATGCATTCTTGCTAAATAAAAGTGTTCATTTCTTTAACAACTTTTTTTTTTATTGCTCCAAACTTTTGAATGGATCAAAGAATAACGCCGTAATGCTAGCTGTCATTTCCAAATATGTTTTAATCAGAAATTCTAAAAGAGACGAAAAAATTTAGTTCCTTGTAGCGACTCAAAAAAAACAACTTAATTAAAATATCTGGATAATTGTTGATCTATTTAGAATTTTTTTATATTAAATCACACAAAGTTTGCATCGGCTATTTATTATTAAAGTCATTGTTACACACATAATGAGGGACACAAAATAACATCTGTCTGGTAGAATAACTCTTCTGCTTTTGTCTGAAAGCAACTGAATCAAGGTGTGTGAAGGTACACACCCTCTTTGGGTGTATGGGTGGGAACCCCATACATTTAAAAAGTTTCAATGCGAGTTACATAAGAGGATGACAAATGTTCACTGAAGCGGTTCACACTGCACATAATTCATTTGTTTTGCCAGTTTGTCTTTAAAGAGCAAGGCATCAGGTTTCCATGTGGTAATGTGACCTCTATTACCTGACCGGCAGATGTTCCTGGATTTTAGCGATGAGGCCCATGGAAGGGTCCGAGCGCGTGTACATGGTGGCCAAGATCGCTATGACAACGAACAGCCATGAGGACGGGCTGGCGGGATACACACCAGTGATCACATTGTTCTGTATGAGAGAGAGAATAAACAAACATCGCCAGAACAAACATAAGACACATCATGAAATCCAGCTGGGGAATGTGTGACAATAAACATTAAAAACAAGGCAACAAAATATAAAAATCAGCTATTTTCTTTTGTAATAGAGACTATATAGCGCATTGTAGTGTTCATTTGTGTACTTTTAAAAAAATAAATACATTTTATAATCAATTAGAAATGCGTTATCAACATTAAACACACTATTTACATAAAAATAAAATGGACAGATTTACCAGATGACAAAATAAAATCCTAATTAGCTATTTGCTTTTGTAATAAAGTGTTTATTGCTGTTGTTAATTTGTGAATTTTGTTGTAAAATAAATATATGTTTGTTTTTAGAATCAAACAAATAAAAAGCATTATCGACATTAAACTACTACATGACCTGCTTTTGTAATAAAGATTTAGTTTTGTCCATTTTATTGTTTGTTTGTGCATTTTATTGTAATATAACAAAATACTTGATTTCATGATGAAATATAAAAATGCATTATCAAAGTTAAACACACTATTACATAAACAAAAAAAATCTAAATAAAACAGACAAACTGAGTGGATGACCAAAAAAATCTAAATGAGCTAATAATATTTGGTATCATAATAAATAAATTATTGTGTATTTTGTTGTTCATTTTATCCTAAAATAAATAAATGTGGGTATTTTTTTTATAATCAAGTATAAAGATGCATTGTCAACATTTAATGCACTATTACATAAACGAAAATAAGTAGAAAATGGATGGATTTAATAGATGACAAAATATCAAAATTAAATTTGCTTTTGTAATAAAGATTTATTGTTCACTTGTGCATTTTAGTTTTTAAATAAATGTTTGTTTTTATAATCAAATATAAAAATGCATTAACATTTAAATAAACATTTTAATGAATATATGTAGCCTAGCATCTACAATACAAGCTGTTTTAAACCAATTACATTACGTAAAGGAAGTTAAATGCATTGCAAACAGCATTTGATGTTACTTTTAAAGCCGTTAATATGCGTTTACCTTCAGCCGTGTGACGCGTTTCTTCCAGGAGCGGAGGCCTGACAGATAGACCTGTCTCAGGGCCTGATGGGACAGCTGCAGGTCGATCCCCTCTGGAGTGATAGTGAACTGAAACGCCACGGCCTGATGGGCTTCTGCCATTTCTAAAGAGAGTGTGAGACAAAGACAGCAGCTCAAATTTCCCTGCAGCAAAGGTACAGTACTCTGTGCATGATCGCAGCTCTCCACGTTCATCGCTTTATCTCACTTACGCGTAGTTGAACACCAGCCAGCATCCATTATAAACCAACAATTTGAGTTATGATCTATTAACACAAGAGCATTGAGTGCTTCTGATACAGACGTTTCTGTTAAGGGCTCTTTTTATGCCTATAAATACGATCACCAGCTCGTGAGAGTCCGTTTCCAGCCTGTGTAAATGAAGGGAAACTGCCTTTATCCAGCCTTGTCATGCTTTCATTGCTCATTCAGACAGACTCGACACTTAGACTTTATATATAAATGAATCATATAAATAAATAAAATCACTCCCACATCTACATCCAGAGAAGATGTATCTATGGCAACAGTGTTGTTATGGCAACCGGGAGCAAAGGGTTTCCTCATGACTACCAGTCTGCTCAACCAAAACACTGTTACAGTATTCATCAAGATTCACTGCCATCATATCTTCATATATATATTATATTATATATATATATATATATATATATACAGTTGAAGTTAAAACTTTACATACACCTTTCAGAATCTGCAAAATGTTAATTATTTTACCAAAATAAGAGGGATCATACAAAATGCATGTATGATAATAGTTGAATTTATAAAACTGACCCCGTTCAAAAGTTTACATACACTTGATTCTTAATACTGTGTTGTTACCTGAACGATCCAAAGCTGTGTTTTTTTTGTTTAGTGATGTTTGTTCATGAGTCCCTTGTTTGTCCTGAACAGTTAAACTGTCTGCTGTTCTTCAGAAAAATCCTTCAGGTCCCACAAATTCTTTGGTTTTCCAGCATTTTTGTGTATTTGAACCCTTTCCAACAATGACTGTATGATTTTGAGATTCATCTTCCCACACTGAGGACAACTGAGGGACTCATATGCAACTATTACAGAAGATTCAAACGCTCACTGATGATCCAGAAGGAAAAAACATGCATTAAGAAAACTTTTGAAGAGAATGAAGATGAGTACATTTTTCTTCTTTTGCCTAAATATCATATTTGTTCATTTAGTACTGCCCTTCAGAAGCTACAGAAGATGTTTTCCAGACGACAAATTAAGTTAAATTTACCTTTATCTTCAACTTTGGCTTTTCCTTCTGGAGCATTTTGAACGGGGTCATTTTTATAAATTCAACTTATTTTCTCTTGTGGAATATATGTAAACATCTTTTATGTGAAATATCTTATTCAGGTCAGTACTACATAAACAATTACATGCATTTTGTATGATCTCTCTTATTTTGGTAAAATAATTAACATTTTGCAGATGGTAAAAGAAGCTTTACACTGTCAAAAAATTATAAAAATAATTTACACACCTATACATTTGCACATGCATAAAAACAATATAAACAAATGACAAACGGCAATATTGGTGTTAACTAAAACTAAAATAACCTAATCAGAAATATTTAAAAAACAATAGCTGAAATTATAATAATAAAAACTTATTAATAATATATAATATTACTATACCATGTGACATGCTTACGCATTTGAAAAAGTTATTTTTTAAATCAGATATTAATTTAATAAATATATTTTAATACATCAAATATTTATTTTAATTTCCAACTGCTATTTTTTTTTTTTTAAAGGCTACTAGTTCATTTAAAAATATTTATAAAAAAAAAAAAAATGTATAACAAGTGTATGCGTAAATACATATAATCAAAATTAGGGCAAAAATCGTTAAACATTAAGCAAAGTTCTGATAAGAATAAGTTCAAAACACTATCTGGGTGTGCAAATACTCAATCTACGTCATCCCATGGGACACCGCTTTCTGGCACTGAATTACACGAAACATGCAAATGAGGCGCTTTCACAAGCGACCAGCAGGGGGCGCTGCACAGAGATGAATTGAATGAACTTTAACCCAATTTAAAAAAAAACGACTTAAATTAATTTACATATATTGCATTAAAACACTGGAATATGGTCATTTGGAATAAAAAATATAAATAACGCTGAAACAATAAAAAATAAACGCGTAAAACGACATACAGGTGCTAGACTTCAGCATTTGTTATTCGATTAAACGACAATTTAATCCTCCCACAGACTCACCGACCTTTATAAAAAGGGTTTATTGCATAACAATAACAAAACAGTTAATCATTAATAACCTACTGATATCTAAAAAAACTGGCAGGCGAAACTTACACCGAACCTGAAAACACAACACACTGCCAAAATAAACAGCAGCTAGGCGCTTTAATCAGCATATGAGCTTTATAACATCGAAATGACTGAGAGTCGAATGTCATTAAAATAGAGCTGGAAAGGTAATTTAAGTATAGTCACGGCCAATAACCGGTATAAACACCCCACACATCTCCATCATCCATCATCTCATCACGCCTCAGATTAGCATTTGTGTCAGAAAGCATCATCCCTACCTGCTGTTTACTGATGAGGGGAACAATGTGACGGGCTCCACTGCTCCCGATTATAAACGTAAAAAAGAATTACTAATAAGCGCGTAATAACCCTAATATAGATGCTAAGGGCTCACTGGTATGAAGCGTAACTGGAAGTACCTTTGATACAAACTGCGAAAGAATGTAAGAGGGCGGGAAACAAGCGGTTCGGAAGTGAGATGTGGTTGGTCAGGAGGCAATGACGTTCTGTGGAAGAGCTTGACGAAAGAGCTGGCCAATGAGCGGATAGAATCCGCGCAAAGCGTTGGAGGCCTCGCTGTGATTGGACGGCACAGCTGTCAATCAAGGATTACGGCCAGGCAGCAGTGACATGGTTTACAGACTGAGCTTGGGTGTGGAGTGAGGAGAATAAAACACAAATATTTTGGTGTTACTATCAAGCAGAGGTAAATAAGCGTGCAAAACCGTTTCCTCCAACTCATATATAACCTCTACTATGATTATGGAGTCAGTTTAGTTTTTATAGGCCTGTGTATATATATATATATATATATATATGTATATATATATATATATATATGAAGAGTTTATTTGCAAAAACAGATAACTCAATTTTTTTTTTAAATTTTCAAAAAACATGTTTTTTATTATGTTATGATGTTTTTATTGTGTTAGCTGGGTTTTTTTTAGTCATCTTTTAATTTAGTCAAAATAATTTAGTCAAGAAGGCACTTCTTATGTATGCCATATATCCTTTCAAAAGTACAAATTCTCACATTACTGTATGTGGGATATTGATTGAAAGAGACTGTTTCGAAATGTTTGAATTATTGAGGATATGGCCGATCTCCCAATATTTAGCTGCACCCATCAGCCATTGTAAGGCCATGATTGACAACATGGTCCATAATAGTGGCCCTTATTTCATCTGATAAGCACCACCTATGTCCTTGGCCTCTTCTGCCTCTTCCTCTGTTTTGCCTCTGTACACTTCCATGTATCCTTACTCCTCGTCTTCCTCTCGTCTGTTGACCCTAATCATTTTCTGGATATTCATCCATCGTCAGAATTTGTCACTTTTGTGTTGTCCTCTGTCTATATATTTGCTTTCCAATTGAGGGTTCATGAGATGCACCTTTACAGTTTTTTTCGATTGTTTAAACACATTTCTTGAAATTATGCCTCTTTTTTTGCAAGACTCTAAACACGAATCCATAACTTCTAACTCAATTCCCCAAACTTCCTGTATTCAGGTCAAAATGAAGCTCTCCACTCAAAACAACTCAACCTTGCTGAAAAACCAAACTTTGCTCTCAGACATGACACACAAACAGTCAAAAACACACACACTACAACACAGTTTTACACACTGATGAGATCAATTCAAAACAATACTATAAAAACCGGTAATAAGTGTGGTACTCCCCAAATGTGTTATTCCTCAATTTAATGTACTGTAGAGTACAGTTCAATACAGCAAACAACAATAAAAAATAATTATTCTGCCCCAGTATCCTGTCTTTGGTCTGGGACAGGCCAAAGAACCTCTTCAACATCACGGGCTATACAGCGGGGGGTAAAATCCTCTCGCATGCCTGATGTCCTTGTGTCATTGTTCACAAACAAGATAGTCATGTTGTCAATATAACACTGCAATCTGTTAGTATTACCTGATGTAAACTATGGCAACAGTTTGGATGACAGTTACTGAAATGCATAAGGCTGCACTTCTTATGTATGCCATATATACATTTCAAAAGTACAAATGTACACATGACTGTATGTGGGATATTGATTGAAAAAGACTGGATATGATTCACAGTTACACTTTTACTAGTGGTCCAACCACTAAAAATAAAAGATATATATACATAAAAAAAACACACACACACATTATAACGTCATTGTGTAATAGAAAAAAAAAAAAAAGTGCACAAAGGCGAAAATAAAAATGAGAAAGGTAAAAACTACAAGGTAAAAATTACAAATCATGGCAAAATTATAAAAAGTCTAATAGAAATGTGAAAAAAAATATGCTTGAAAGTTTATGACAACTAGATCAACCATTTTGCATTTAATGACTTGTATGATGACCTAATAACTAGATGTTTTGAGGGGTAAGACAGTTGCACAGAGAACTATATAATATTATATAAATATAATAGCAACTGATAATGTAGGAAACCGCAGACAAATGTTCATAATCTGTTGCATGAATGTACCAAAACAATCGCAACTTGTTCAAAAGAATGAGAAACTGCTTTTATGATGTGAACAAGTGACTAGATGATGTGGAGGTTGAACAAGTAGTTTTGAGAATTTCATTTCTGATCTGAGAAATGCACCAAAGCAACTGAGAAAAACTGTAATATGGACTGTTGTATGAATCTGAACCTAGTGTTAAATTTATTGCATTTACTCTCACTGATGACCAAGTCAGATCAGAATAATCACTTAAATAGTGCCCTGTATGAATTTTCAGGCAACAGCTGCATTGTTTGCAGTCTTCCATGAAGAGCTTTTTATGGTGTGGAGTACTTCCCTGCAGCCCAATTTAAACACACACAGCTGTTCTGAAGAGCAGAAAATACTATAATATCACATATCACAGACAGTGTCAAATGATAGCTGGAATAACAGAACGATAGATAGATAGATAGATAGATAGATAGATAGATAGATAGATAGATAGATAGATAGATAGATAGATAGATAGATAGATAGATAGATAGATAGATAGATAGATAGATAGATAGATAGAACAGATTTGGAGAATTTTTCTGACGGCACCCATTCACTGCAGAGGATCCAATGATGAACGAGTGACGTACTGCTAAATTTCTCCAAATCTGTTTTGATGAACAAACAAACTCATCTACATCTTAGATGGCCCGAAGGGTGAGTAAATGTTCAGCAAATTTGAGATTTCAGGTAAACTGTTCCTTTAAGAAAGTTTTGAATTAGGCGTTTGAAACCAAAATCAATTCTACAGAAAAGATGAATTTTGATTCAAACCCTCCCTTGTAGTTACTGACATGAAGTCCAACTTATCGTGGTCTTATTTATGTAATCAGAACAGATTCCCAAAACAAATAGTAGAAACTACTAAATTGCTGTAGGTTTATTTAAACGTACCGCCCTGTTTGTCCACGCGAGGCCGCAGCTTTTCCTGAGAGGCGGCAGCAGCGCAGCATCCCGCACCACACTGAAGGATGCTGGCAACCATGTCTGAAAACACACACACATCCACATATGGCTGACGAGGTGGAAACAGCGATGTAGCTTTGAAGATGCCATCCTTTTTCGTCTCTCGTTTTCTCTTCTTGACATTTTTGTGCGGTTTTAAAGGGACAGCTGCCAAATCGATTCCTGAAAGGGAAGCTCTCGGTGAGTTGAGAATAAAGGGACGCATAGCGGGTTTGGGTGAGGGAGTGGTGGGCTATTTTTTGCCCAAAACATCGAGCTAACGAGCCAAATGCCTCTGCAAAAAACGTATTATTTGGATGCATCGGTCTATAAGTGAAGAATGCAAATTTTGAAACCCAGATTTTGACCAATTTTACTGTAAATGCTTCGAATGGCTTTAGAAAGGATTGCATTTGATTGAATATCGGCCTTTACAAATTAATTCCCAGTTTGGCATACTCAAGCTTTTTGGCTGCACGCAAAAGCAAACGTATAAGCTTTATAAATAGCTTTTTGTGTTTCTGTCAATTATGCAAATCTGAGATTTACTGAGGTCCACTGACAGCTCAATATAAATCTGCTTATTTGTTACTTCAACTGTCTGCTATATGATTGCATGCTATTGTTTCAGAGTGAGCTGTGAATGCTATATGAGAGCTACCTCATTTTCTTTTTTATGAGAACCATGCAGTTGTCTGTGTTCAAATCTTATACATTTGGTCTTTCAGTGCATCATATTTTTTGGTTAGAATCTTATGATTGACTTATTATTTTTGAATCTAAACATGTCAGAAGATGTTCTTGCCATGCATCTGGTCATGAACTTGTTTTATGTCTCTCAGAGGTGCAGGTGAGGGTCCAGGTGTTTGATAGTGGTGATCTTTCACCCCTGGCCAATGCTGCTATTGCTGTCCATGGTAACCAGACTCTGCTGGCACAAAGCAAAGCAGGCAGTGATGGCGTGCAGGTCGTTAGCTTCATGTACCGCACAGGAACATGGGTAATCATTACAGCATCTCAGAGAGATTACCTCACCAGCTCAGTGCCATGGCACGCCAGCCGTTTACCCTGTGAGTAAACACTATATGAACTGTGTAAATGGTGCATTATACATAAGTTGCATCTTGTTCAGAATCAGACATTTTTCTTCATTTTATGTCATAACGTTTCTTTGTTTTCAATTTTTCAAAATCCTAAAACTTTTAGTGGTTATTAACTGTTAGAAGTAACATTTAATAAAACATTTTATTGTAATGTTTTAATGATTTTTATTGTAAAATCCGTTACCTAATTTGGTGTTTCCTGTCAAAAATTGCTCATTGTTCTATTTTATCACCAAATCTTGGATTCAATCTTTTTGTCAACTTGATTTCTTTCAATTAGCACAGGTTTTGTTTTTCTTGTAGGCTTCATTGATCTGAGCTTATGCATCTCAGTTTTTGAGTGAAAAAAGCATAATTTGTGGACAATTTTGGCAATGTTCACTCAAAAACGGAGGTGTATAAGATCATTAAGACCTATGATCAATCAGTTCCAAAAAGAAATGCGAAGCCTGTGCTAATTAAAAAAAGCGCTGATAAAAAGACTGAATCCAACCAATGATAATAATATAGCTTAACAAGAAATGTAGAAGCATTTATTTGTAGGCCAGTAATTTTTGACCAGAAACACCAACTGTAACAATGTGTGTTTGTGTGTGTGTGTGTGTGTGGGGGGGTTATTATACACTGTGTGAGCAAAGACAGTAAGTTAACATTAACATTAAAAAAAAGATGCACTTTCTCAGACTTTTTATACTGCATTGCCTATCATTTCTGATATAAGTGAAGTTTATAATAACATACTTTAACATGCTGTTCACTGTGATATAACAGACATTTATGCATGTTTTAATTTTTTAACACATCTCTATTTCTCTCTGTTAGTATATGCCTCTGTCAGTCTTTACCTGATGGCCCAGAAGCCTGGCACACTGATCTTATATGATGATGTCATCCAGGTGTTTCATGGATCCCCAAGTAAGACCTTTAAAATAGCTTTATATACATTCTCACACACACTCACACACAAACACGATTATAACAACATTAAGAAATGATTAGATTATTATTGTGTATTGTGGGTGTCAAAAAAAGTGACAAAGTTGCATATGCATGTCCATATCAGTATTTTTATTCTTTCTCACCCTTTGAATCTTTCAGCTTATGTCAACCTGGCACTTCAGTTTTTTGCAGCTGTCACCATAGCAACAGCAGAAATATTCTATTTCCATTACAGAATCCTTTGGCATCTGAATCTGCTATCTAATTGCTCTAATTCCACTGTAATGATAGGGTGTTTATTGCGGCGTAAAGGCATCTATTGTAAGGTTATCAGTGACGCACCTCAGAGAGGCTTACATTTCAGAAAATAATGGAACAAAGTAAGTGAATTGCCTAAGTAGCAACCCAGTTACATAGCGCAATCATTACATTGCATTTAGTCATTTAGCAGACACTTTTATTCAAAGCAAAGATGTCCCACACACACACACACACATTGGAAACTGGCAAAAAGACATTTCTATTCCAGAATACACTACTTTATTCGGTTAAAATATCAAAATAATTTTGGTATCCACAAAATGTTGCATATCCATATAAAACATGACGAAAGTAAAAAATACTTTTGAAACGATTATGTGAACATTTTGATCTGGACTGTTTTGGTGATCAATGCACGAGTCTTCAAAGGTTCCAAATAATGAGAAATGCAAGACAAAATATCCACCACAAACACATTTATGCATATTTTATTAACTGAATTTAATTATATAGCATATTAGTTAATATCTATAAAAAATATACTATAGTAATGTTTCTTGCCAGTCTTCTTAATTTCACTGTTTTAACCTTCAGGTGGGCGGAGCCAGCCATGGCTGCAGGTTCCAAGGCGGAGCCTACAGTTTAACTCCTCCTACTCAGAACTGACTGCAGTTTTAACAACAGCCAGAGAGCAAAATGAAATTAACTCATTCCCTTACCCACTCGCTCTGGAACCAAATAACACAGGTACAAAAAACACTAGTTATTCTATGTAAATATTTTTAAATATTTGAACCATAATAAATGCTCCATACAAAAACCAATACGTGTATTGAAAACGGTGTAACTGTTTTAAGGAGGAGAAAATGGCTGGACGGACCTGACAACAATAGCAGCAGTCAGTGCACAACTGTTTGACCGCGAGGGTCGAGCGGTTGAGGTCAGCGAACACGTTCACATCTCTGTGCCACTGCCTTCTGATACCCACATACGATCTGCCACCAGCATACCCGTATGGATGTACGACACCAAGACAGGTACACACAACCATGCTTTAGGCACCTGAAAGATGTGCTTGTATTTAGCAAAAAGTAGTGTGTTTAACTGTGTAAAGTATTGTCCCATCTGTGATAATGGAAGTGCCAAGAACAGCCTGGTTAAGGCCAGTCAATGCTAGCTCCTCTTTTTGGAAATAATGCCATGCATTTGTTCTCTAGGACTATGGGTACGAAATGGAACAGGATTTATCACTCGAGAGGGATCGCAACTCACGTGGGACTTCACTGCCTCCCAGCTTGGCTACTGGATTGCAGCTTTCCGTTCTTCAGCAGGTAACATACTCAAATGCAATTACACTGGTACATGCCACATTATACACACTTGCACCTTGACTCAAACACAAAAACATGCAGACAAATGCTGATCATGCTTTTTATTTGAACACTAGGCTCAGGTTTGTCTCATCCAGGCCTGAGGGACATCACTGCCTACCACACCTTCTTCCTCCTGTCCATCTTGGGATCTCTTGCTTTGCTTGTACTAGTTTTGCTCTGTGTCCTACTCTATTATTGCAGGTGTGTACTAGTTTGTCTGAATTATGTGTAATTAAATGCATCATCGGCTCATTGGAAAAATGTGCCTCTATTTTGAATGTGCTTTTTGATGTGAACATTTCACTTTGAAAGGTGTTCGAAATGTGCAAGAAACAACATACCATTTTGGTATAATTTCACCGCAGGCATGTTTTCCCACTGAGCTTGGCTTGATTGTAAGATATATTTCACAAGATTACAACAAAGGACTGTTTCTGACTATCTGAGACTGCTTTTCCTAAATGTCAACATCTATTTTCTAGACGAAGATGCCTGAAGCCCCGACGACAGCAGAAACAGGTTCAAGCTCCATCTGCTTTGAATGGATCCAAGCGGGACCAAGGAACCTCCATGTCCCACTTAAACCTCATCTGTGGTGGCCATGTTGAATCTGCTGCCTCCAATGGCAACGTGGACGCCAACAAATCCGAGGGATCCCCATCCCATGCCTTCAAGAGTGCTCGGGATGAGTTTACCAGGCACATTCCTGCCCACAAGCTTCGGCATTCCTCTAAAACCAAGCAGTCTAAAGGAGCCCAAAAGAATGCAGAGAGTTTCCCCATGAAGGTACATCGATCCACGGATACGAGCAATCTGGATAGCAATCTTCTACATGATGACTACGGACGCAACTACAGCCCTGACAACAAGGATCACGACTATCACCGGAGGCACGTTGTCAATGATAACCGTGGCTACACATCCGACCCGCCTACTCCACCAATTGTCGACAAGCCACCGGAGTATTCACAGGTTTTGCAGGGGCCGGATCACCTCGCTCGTCCAACGTCGCTCAACACACAACCAGGTCAAATTATATTCTGCAGCTCACTAGATCAGATGAAGGAGAACATGTACCGTTCTATGGTACCAACTCTCGTGATCCCAGCCCACTACATGAGGCTTTCATCCGAGTTTGGTGCCACAGATCAGGGTAAAGATGGGGCAAACCAAGCAGACCGTGATGGACAGAGTTCACAAGGTACCAACAATGGGATTCAAGGCCAAAACCAAACCCCTGGTTCAGGCCATGCAGAAGCCCAGCAAGGTGATTCTCCAGCAGGCTCCGACGACAGTGTTTGGCCCTCCGGTGGAACACCAGCACCGGTTCACATCCCTGTTTTGTTCAATGACTCCACCATCTCCCAGATGAACGGGGAGCTGCAAGCGCTCACGGAGAAGAAGCTTCTGGAACTGGGGGTGAAGCAACACCCTCGTGCCTGGTTCATATCGCTCGACGGACGCGCCAACGCTCACGTGCGCCACTCGTACATAGATGTAGGTGCCGATCTCAGTCACAGTGGAGCACATAGTGGAAACCACAGCGCCCAAAGCACGTTGAGTGCCCCTGCCGGGAGTAGTAAGGACCGAAACGTAGACACAAGTCTCCAAGACACCCAACATGAGCGCAAGTTCGCATCCAGTCGCAAGAACAAAGAGGAACACCACGGAAGTGGGCGCAAAGGCCATGGAGGAAGCAGCTCCAGTAGTACAAGGGGTGGGAAACACTACTCCAAACCAACCTACCATGACCCTCTGGACCTAAGTGGAGGAGTGAGCCGCATGGGAGCCAGTTCGCCATTGGAAAACCCATTGACCCCTCTTTTGGATGACGGTCCTGAGGAACCAAGGGGGTCTTCAATGCCGAGAAGGGGTCGAAGCCGGGAGAACAGCTCACGTAGTAGCAACAGCGAAACCCAGCGTGACTCCGTCACCAGCCCGGAAGATGACAACGACCTGGATGACAAGGATGAGAACAAGAAGAGTCCCTGGCAGTGCATTGAAGAGCGCCCCCTAATGGTGTTTCATCCCAAGAAGTAGAGTGAGAAATCAATCCCAGCAGCTGCCTTGAATTATTGGACTAACTTGAGATGTGTTCAAATTGATAACGACTCTGAAAGTTTTACAAACGTCACCCAATGATATTTTCACAGACCGACTATTTGTGTCGTTATAATTTGATAGATGTTTCCAAAATTATAGCTGTGCCATTGGATTTTTTTGTCTCTCTTTGACAACATACTTTGACTGATCAATTTGAATGCATCTCAGGGGTCAAAGAACATTTGGTGACATCATACCATCTTGGTGTTTTGCACACCAAGAATCACATTAAATTCAAGACTAGTTATAGGAAAAAGTATGCCACTGCAGCTGGAGGAACACAAGATACAAAACAACAGGGCGAGTGCATTAAAATAAAGCACAACACAACATGCTGGTCTAAAACAGGAAGACTTTATCTTACAGTCCCTCAATTTCCAAACCAATCAGACTCATACAAACAATTGCATCCATAAGTACCCGAGTACCTTTTCACTCTAAATGGCTTGGTGATAGACTTTTTCAATGGATGGCTTTCGCTAAAGCTCGAGTCTTCAATATGTTGGATCAAGAACTTGATGTTTTCCAAAACTTCATGTAAAACTTTTAGAGACCCATTTTCTTATGTTCTGATGCAGTATATTCCTTGGTATCTCTTCCCAACTTGCCGTTCTTCTACCTTCGATACTCATTATTTTGATGTCAATTCCTCATTTAATCTTTCATACTATGTTATGTTTTGTGCATTGCTAATCTGACATTTACAGTTCAGGTTTCAAACATTCCAGATTTTTTACTCTTAGTCCTTAAGTAGATTGATTAAAATAACAAGGCTTAAAGTTCACATTTATGTGTGATGTGATGTGATGTTATAGCAATTTCTGAGTCATTACACAATGCATTTTGGATTTATTGTATTATATGTTATGCCATACCACATTTTCCACTCCAATGCTGTTCTTGAATCTAGTCTTTGAGGATGTGATAGGCCTACACTTAGCACTTGTTGCTTTTATGTGCAGATGATTTGCATAGGGAAAGCTGATTCCGAATCGGGACCCCAATCTCACTTACAATGAAAAAGCATTGACTGTGATACAGTAGATATGAATGTACGTTACCCTTTTCAGTCCAGCTTTTCATTTGTTTAAAAGAGAGCCATTAGCATTTTGTGTATGTGTATGATAGCCTATATGTGCATGAGATAATTAGTATAGGACAACAGATTTTTTTATGCC
Source organism: Barbus barbus (assembly GCF_936440315.1). Lineage (NCBI taxonomy): Eukaryota > Metazoa > Chordata > Actinopteri > Cypriniformes > Cyprinidae > Barbus > Barbus barbus. The sequence goes on along the minus strand of NC_136722.1, from coordinate 22,898,180 downwards.
TACAAATTAAAATAGACACTATCAAAGCATGAAGGTGGATAATAGATGCATCTGATATCGATGCCTGATGGGAAGAAATTTGCCAGTTTACAGGCCAGTGTTTGGCCAATGTATTTCCATCCGAACTTTTCCAGCGCTGTTAATATTCACATTGTCTGCACTGCATTGACTGTGACAAAATTCTGACTCTGATCTTTTTAAAAAGCCATTCAAATATTAAAAGATAATAATTTATGGCACTTCTTAACGGTTACTTTTCTATTTACTATTCGATTTTTAAAACTATTATTTTTCCCATGTTTACCATTATTAAAGCAAGCACAAGACATGTAGTTTATAAAGCAACATTTTATGAATAATTAAGACAGGGTACCATAAGGAGCGTGAAGGCTGAGACACTCAAGAGCTATTTGACGACTATCAAAGATAATACAAAGAGACTTTAACTAAAATAGCTCTGCTCATGATGATCTGGTGCCAATCACATGTAGAGCAGTGTCAATTTTGAGCAGTGTCTCTTGTGATGATTGTCAACTTGCCACATATGACACCACTGTTGCAACATGTCTCATATGTGTGTCATTTGTTTTGCAACCCTACATAACTTCCTTATAATAACTGAAACAAATATAACTGGAACTAAGATTAAGCACTGGATTATTTTATACAAAGTTTGAGATTATGAGTGAGACTTAACATCTAGTGTAAGCTGTAGTGGGAGAATTCTTAAGAGGATTTTAGTATGTTTTATATAGGTGCTGAAACCCTTAAACTTTACATACTGACCCACAATTTCACTGATTTTAGATTTGCACACTCTTTTAAGCACTCAAACCTACTAGAACTGAAATCAAAGCCATTCTCTTCCTCTGTCTGTTTATATTTTGTTAACAGCCTGTGGGTAATTTACACAGCAAATCTCCATATGCCTTTGTCAATGTACATTTATTACGTGATGTGGTGCTCTGAAACACATTTCCTTCTGTACTGTGTAAATATTTCTCTCTCTGACTGAATATGAATATGATGATATTACGATGTTGTTTCCATTGTGCACAACGGCATTGCTTATTTGTTCTAAAATCATGTCAGATGGAATTTTTGCAATTATTTTATAATTTGTTCATATCCTAGAAAAAAAAATCACATGTGAAATAGACTGTTTCACTTCTGACGTGTCCAAAAGTCATGTGCTGTACAATAAAGAAATTCCATTTCCTGCATTTCTGTTGTTATTAAAAACAAAACTCAAAGTTTCACACAGAATATTGTGTAATTTCCCATTTTTAGTAAGTATTAATAGTTTAGAACTGTTAGGTATTTTTAAAACTTGTACTGGTTAAACATAATAAAGGCCAATGGTCATTATAAAAATCTAAAAACTGCATTGATGCAACAATGAAAAATATTATACATAAAATTATTAAAAGTAGAACAGATATTGATATAGAAATATATTACTTACCCACATTCACATGCTGTTTTACACTAAAGTCTGGCATGATCTTTGTTGATGTTTGATCCTTATATTAATTTTTCTTGGAAAAAATACATATACTTTAATAAGTATACAAGTTTACACTTCAATTAAAACCAAATTTAAGGGACAATAATTAGATTTACTATCATACACCAGGTCTGAAAATAACTCAAAAAGGTACAAAAGTTGTCACTGGGGCTGTACCTTTTCAAAAGGTATACTTTTGTACCTTTTTTTTACCTCTAAAGGGTGCATATTGTTACCTTAAAGGTACATTGTACTTTGCTCTATAGTTTCTAGCTCTAGCTAATTAAACACAGTCAAACTTGTTAATAATAATAGTCCTTATGCTCACTAGAAAACTAGACTCGGTGTGTTCGAACAAGATTAACTGGTAGATCTATTTTCCATCACCTTGGGTGGCGTGACCTGGAGGTAAAAAAACAACATTATTTGTTTAAAAAGAAGGATTGATTCATTGTCTACAAGCATAGAGAATGGCATAAGAAAACTAGACATTGTGTTGGATAAAATCATTAACTAAATGTCAAAATAGTACATAGTTTTTCAATATAATCTCTACTATTTCTGCTCTCGCTCTGAAATGCCTGTCCGTCATTGCATAAATGCCAAAGATGCCGTTAAACCAGTTTGTTGGTTCACGCAGGTGTTTAGCAATCATTATATTCTCCACAGGGTTGTCGTTGCACTCCAGGCCGCGTGGCGGCGCTGATTCGACGCGTTGGCTCCGTTTACAGAGAGGAGGAAGACAACATTACATTCAAGCGCACAGGTCAATGTTATGTACACAAATAATGGCATTATATTTATCTAGCATTATTAAACCCTTTAGATACTTTCTATTAACCGCCATATTTGTGTTTTGAGGTTTATATTTCAGTTCGTCTCTATGTTCTATGCTGAAACGCGTTTATAATCTCTGTTTCTAGTTTATGAAGTAGGTCATTTCTGTTGGGTAGGTGCGTTTTCTGTATATTTTTAATATTTTAAAATGTCATTACTGCTTATTAACGTCGTTAATCACATTATTATTGTGGTATGTGTGATTTTTAACCCAAGAAAAATGTGTTAACTAATTTAACTTAAGTTTTGCCACTTAATGTCCAGCTATAACAAGACAACTATCATAACCCAAGTCATTATTGTTATTAGAAATGTTGTTTGAATCTATGTTACCAATTACTCGTGTATTTACATATTTATGAGACCAAATTTTAATTGTAGTTCCAGTAGAGGCCGCTAGACCAATATTCATCAGCCATATAGTGTATAATTAGCTGTAGAGGGTAAATAACTATGATTTGTGTGTTTTAGCATGTTTCTGGTGGGGTTAACCGGAGGCATCGCCTCAGGGAAGAGCACAGTGTCTTCTCAGCTGAAAGAACTGGGCTGTCCCGTCATCGATGCAGATGTGGTGGCCCGGAGAGGTGTTTAGTGCTTGTTTGTCTTTAGTATATTGTAGCATTACTTTGCAAAGAAATTAATAGGTTTTTGTGTTTTGAAAAAAATTATTTAAAAATGCATTTTAAAAAAAGGCAGGCACCCTTTAGAAAACTCATTTGAAGCATTTAAAAAATAATTAAAATAGATTTTAAGATAATAAATTAATGAAAAATATAAGAAATTCAATTAAATTGAAATTTAAACACTTAACTTTAGTAAGTGTGTATTCTGGACTATTTTTTTTTTAGAAATATAATATATAAATAAATATAATGTGTATAGATTTTATTTAATTTAATAAAAATAATGTTTTTATCATTTAAAAAAAAAAATATATATATATATATATGTGTGTGTGTGTGAGAAGAGTTAATTTGCAAAAACAGATTGCAAACAATGCTCAGCTCAGAAATCATGTTTTTTCATTTTGCATTCCAATTAATTTCAATCAAACTGCAGTTGGGTTATTTTGACTAGGTTAAAAAAATAACTAAAAAAACGCCAGCTAACTAACACAATAAAACATGATAACATAATAAAATAAACATGATTTTTGAAAATGAAAATATATACACACACACACACACACTAAGTGATTTAAAATTTGTAAAAAAAAAAAAAAAATGTATATATATATATATTTCATATTTTATATATATTTTATAAAATAATATATTTATTACAGATTTTTAAATAAAAATTACGTAAGTGAAATACATTAAAATATTTTAAAATGATATTTAATATTTATTTAATTAGATTTATTTATTTAATATGCATTTATTTATTTAATACATGCTTTAATTGTGTGATTTTTCTTTGTGCATCAGTGGTGGAGCCCCAAAGCCCAGCGTACAGACTGATCGTGCAGCACTTTGGACGTGAAATTTTGTTAGAAAATGGCGAGATTGACCGACAGAAACTGGGGCAGATCATCTTCTCCAGCCCCGAGAAACGAAAACTTCTCAACTCCATCACACACCCAGAAATACATAAAGAAATGTTTAAACAAATACTGCTGTACTTCATTAAAGGTACACTCATACATGCATAAAATCAAATAAACTGATAAAAGTGTGCCAAAATCTCATGAACTAGTATTTGTGTTGGTTGCTCTTTAGGCTACAGGTATGTGATTTTAGATGTGCCGCTGCTTTTCGAAACACGACGTCTCACCCGTTTCCTAACCCACACTGTTGTCGTATACTGGTACGATTTTCTCTCTTTCACTTTCTTTGTTTTCATGAATTGCTGTAAGTCAGATTGGGTTGAGTATTACCTGTGTTAAGGTCGTTTTTGTTGTTTTACCATTATTTATATACCATTAGAGTATTTATACATTTTCTTGAATTGTTTTTAACTTTCTTTTCTTTTTATAATTTTTTTATTACTTGTTTAAAAATTTTATTTATTTACGATTTATTTTATTTTAGTTCTTCAGCGAAGGAAACTTTTATAAGTTTTTACTTTTTTTGTTGTAATTTTTAATGTAATATTTATTTGACTTTTTTGTCATATTTTTTTTATTTCAGCTGTATTTCAGTTAACAGTTTTAAATAATTTTAGTTAACAGTAATTTGCCTCATGTGTCTGTGTTTTGGCAGTGACCCGGCGACACAGCTGTCCCGTCTCATGCAGAGGGACGGTTTGAGTCAGGAGGAGGCCGAACAGAGGATCGGCGCTCAGATGCCGCTCAAAGAGAAGCGTGGACTCGCCAGTCATGTGATCGAGAACTCGGGCTCTCGCGAGGACATTCACAGACAGGTGCTGCGGCTGCACACCAAGCTCGAGGACTCCATGGAGTTCCTGGTCGTCAGGGCTGTTGCCGTGGCAGCCATCGCCGGGCTCGGCGGCCTGTTTTTATGTACAGTCAGACTGCTGGTCTCTTAGCAAACATACAGAACTGCTTTCACAACAACGGCAATAGGTCTTAAAGGGATAGTGCACCCAATAATCAACATTCTGTCAGAATTTACTCATATGTGTTTTTTTTCTTCTGTGGAAGACCTTTTGATAACGAACAACATTAACTCTCACTCAGTGTATGGACAGAGAACCCCCAAAATATTTATTTTGAATATTTCACAGAAGAAAGTAAAGTCATATAGGTTTCTTAGGACAGAATTTTAATTTTCAGTCTAAAAAAAACAATGAAGAATATGATTTTAACATAGGTTTCTGTTGTCTAAACCATTTTTATTTGATGTTTAACCTCACTTTGCTGGTGATGTTCTTACCTCACCACCGTCAGCCTGAGCTACATCTGTGAAAAAAGCCATATTTACAGTTCTTTGATTGCACAGGCTGCGTAACTCTATAATTAACACAATGATTGTGATATTAGTCCTAAATGTAACATACTGTATGACAACAGTGCTACTTTTTAACCTCAACGCACGTTTAATTATGAATTCACAGATACATGAAATGGACCGAATGTATTAATACAGTACCTTCTGCTGCTTTTTGTTAATATCAGATCATTTCATCTATATCTGAATAATAAAAAAAAAAGTCACAACTTGATCTGTTGCAGAAAATTCATTCTTTGTGATGCAAAATGACCCATCCAGTGAGATATATATATATATATATATATATATATATATATATATATATATATATAAAATATGTCAATAGGAGAATCACTTTGATGTAAGCAAAAAGCACAAGTATTGTTCAGTAGATTTTCATGATTATGCAAAAGTGGTTTTCCATACTGTAAAAAGCAGGGTGTATCAATATTAAATAAAACTATTGTGTTTTTAATAGGTTTTTATTATTCTTATTTTTCACTAAAATAGTACCAATTCTTTAAATGAAAGTCAACTTTAAAAAATCTAGTTTAAAAATAAATATTTTTAGTAAAATAAATTATATTTTGGTTATTTCCCAGACAAGCAAAACAAATAAAAATACACATGTATATTAAAAAACACTTATAAATAACAAAAAAAATTTGTTAAACTAATTAAAACTTAATAAACTAAAATAAACTACAATTGTATCCCAATGATACTAAAATAACACTGGTAAAATGTGGTAACCTGTAGCTTTTACCTAATTCAACACACATACAAAACGTTTTTGTAGGTATAGACTGGTGTATTTAGGTTGTTTGAGTGATGTTTAATAAATAATATTTTTTGAGTTACTTTAGTTACCATTTTTTCAGTGCATATGCAATTTTTTTTAAGGAATTTCAAAATCTCTTAAGCAACAGGTTTTGTTGCTGCAGCTCCATTTGTAAGAGCGTTTATGTTTGTCTCACGGTGTAAACGAGTAATATACATGTACATCAGACGGACACACAGACAGATACGACAGTTATGAGTTCTCTCGCTGTCTTCTTCACTCAGTCCTTCATCTTCAGGGTTGGCCTATGGTGATGTTCTCTGTCTTTAATAAGCTGTTCTTATGCTAACACAGAGTGACGCAGGCCGGCGGCCCTGCACAGTAAGACCTCTCTCTCTCTCTCTGTGTGTGTGTGTGTGTGTGAGGGAGAGAGATGGTCAAGGTTTTAAGATTGTGCATCTGTCTTTATGCAATGGATGGAGATTGTGTGTGTGTGTGTGTGTGTGTGTCTGTGAATGCGGTCCTGTCAGAGCACTTTAGTCTGAAACAAACAGAATCAAGTGTCTGCATATCAAGAGCTAAAGTATCAAGAGTGAAAAGTAAACTTTTTGAAGACTGTCACTTTGAGAAATGTTACGGGTGAAATTCCCAGAAATGTCTGGGTAAATCTAAAAAAATCACAAGAAACTAAACAAGAAGTTACATTTTTGGCAAAAAAAAAAAAAAAAGTAAAACATTAAGGAACATTAGGTGTGTTTTTGTTTGTTTGTTTGTTTTTTCGCGAAAATGTCCCTAGGGGAACTGCCCTGGTGCCTAGGTACAATTATTTATTTATTTATTTTTGCATTTTAAAAGTTACATATATATATATACAATTATTTAAATAAAATTATATTAATTTGTGGTCTGTAAAATGTAATATTTTTTAAAGAATATCTATCTATCTATCTATAGTAATGAAAATGGCATGTTAAAAATTTCTTATTGTTCCTTCTTATTTATTATTGTAAAATTTCTTATTCACTTACTTTTAAAAAAAAAAATCATTTTGATTTTTTAGGTGACCCAAAGATTGAATGAGAATAACTCTTTCACTGCTTCTTGAACGAGTGGTTTGTATGGAACAGGCAGCAATAGAGAAGCATCTGATTCCGTTTACTAGGAATAGCTGTGTGTGTCCTGTAGATATTTTCCCTAGAACTCTCTCTCTCTCTCTGGCCTGCAGGCTCGTCCACATCATAACACACTGTCGCTGGTCGAGTCACCCCACCCAATCACACCAACTCAGCTGGAAAACACCCACCAAATGAGAAGTGACAGCTGCTTTGTGTGTGTGTGTGTGTGTGTTTGTCAGTGAGCCCATGTGGGCACTTATTTGATATACTGAATTTGACTTCTTAAAGTATGGGATAAAAGTGCACATCAGGGCTTGAGAAGTGAGATTAAGCGCATTTCCATGAATATTTGGCATCACTCGTTGTGGTTTTCATTAAAAAAATGAACAAGCTTGACCTATAATGATATTCTACATTCATCTACTCAGGCTCTAAAAGGGACAGTTCACGCAAGAATGAAAATTATGCTCACCCTCATGTTGTACTATGCCTGTATATGAAACACAAAGGTCCATGCAATAAATTTAAAGGCATCCTATATTGTTTGGTTGCCAATGTTTTCCAAAATAGCTTTTTTTTAATGTTCTACAGAAGAATTCAATGCATATAGGTTTGAAAAAAACATGAGGGTGAATAAATGATAACAGAATGATGACAAAGTCTTAATAAAAAAAACTTACTCAACTATAACTTAAAGAAAGCATTACATCAGTGAAAAAAATAGTTTTCCATCTGCTAACGAGACAAATTAAAAATGTCTCTGTTTAGTTTGCCATGGTTTAAGTTCAGTGGTGCATTTAAAGTTCTGTATTAGAGTATAAGACTAATCAGTTTATATATTGCACTATATCTTTATTTATAGCAACATTCATTTTAACATTAATTTTAAATAATTTCATTAGTTTACTAAGGCTGTTTCTCATATTATATATTTATTTGTACTTTGTATCACTGTATTTTTGTGTTGTTTTCCATTACAAATATTAGAATTCCCTAAATCAAGAAACATTTGAGTAGGAACATTACTTAAGATATTAAGTATTGTTTTCTGGAAAATATATAAAAATTAAGTGAGTTTATGCTTAAAACAAGAAAAATTATTATTAAGTAGGCTATTGGTATATTGGTATTAAGCATTTCTTTTTTTTTTTTAACTAAAATTACATTTTTCAGAGAACAAAACTTAATATCCAAAGTAATTTTGCTTCTCAAGTAACTGTACCTTGATATTTGGAAAATAATACAAAAATACTAAGAAAATTGTATGTATGTATATATATATATATATATATATATATATATATATATATATATATATATATATATATATCATGGCCAAAAATATTGGCACCCTTGGTAAATATGATCAAAGAAGGCTGTGAAAATTAATCTGCATTGCTAATCCTTTTGATCTTTTATAAAAACAAATTCACAAAAATCTAACCTTTCATTGGATAATAAGAATCTAAAATGGGGGAAAATATTATTATGAAATAAATGTTTTTCTCAAATACACGTTGGACACAATTATTGGCTGCCCTAGTAATTCTTATGAGTAAAATATCTCTGAAGTATATTCCCATTCATATTTACAATTTTGAGCACTCCAGGGTGATTATGAACATGAAATTATCCAGCCATGGCTTCCTGTTTCACAGAAATATAAATAGGAGGGAAAACAAAGCCCAAATTCCCTTAATCATCCATCACAATGAGAAAAACCAAAGAATATATTTCTGATGTGCAGCAAAAGATAGCTGAGCTTCACAAATTAGTGAAGTGGCTTTAAGAAAAGAACTAGAGCAGTGAAAATTCCCATTTCCACCATCAGGGCAATAATTTAGAATTTCCAATCAACATAAAATGTTATGAAACTGCCTGGAAGAGGACGTGTGTCTATATCGTCCTAATGCACGGTGAGGAGGAGAATTTGAGTGGCTAAAGACTCTCCAAGGAATTGCAGAAAATAGTTGTGTCTCGGGGTCAGAAAACCTTAAAAAAAAAATAGTCAAACAGCACCTACATCACCACATGTTGTTTGGGAGAGTTTCAAGAAAAATTCTCCATGCTCATCCAAAAACAAACTCCAGCATATTCAGTTATCAGACACGACTGGAACTTCAAATGGGACTGGCTTCTATGGTCAGATGAAACTAAAAAAAGAGCTTTTTAGCAGCGAACACTCAAGATGGAGTTGGTGAACACAGGGATAAAAAGTACCCCATGTGTACAATGAAATATACTGCTGTATTTTTGATGTTGTGAGCCTATATTTCTGCTGGAGGTCCTGGACATCTTGTTCAGACACATGGCATCATGGATTCTATCAAATACCAGCAGATAAAAAATCAATAAGTGACTGACTCTGTTAGAAATCTTATAATGGGCCATGTTTGGATCTTCCAACCGTACAATAATCCAAACACAAACCTCAAAAACAACACAAAAATGGGTCACTGAGCACAAAACCAAGCTTCTGCTGGCCATTCCAGTCCTCTGACCCGAACCCTGTAGAAAATGAGTGAGGTGAACTGAAGAGAAGAAGCACCGTCATGGAGCTGTGAATCTGAAGGATCTGGAGTGATTCTGGATGAAGGAATGGTCTCTGATCTCTTGTCAGGTGTTCTCTAACCTCATCAGGCATTATAGGAGAACATTTAGAGCTGTTAAACTGGCAAATGGAGGTTTCAAAAAGTATTGAATTAGAAAAAAACATTTATTTCCTAATGATATTTCCCCCCATTTTAAATTCTTATTATCCAATGAAAGGCTAGATTTTTGTGAATTTTTAAATAAAAGATCAAAAGGATTATATATATATATATATATATATATATATATATATATATAATTGAAGTTTAAGGATGAGAATTTATAATATAATTTATAATATAGCTATTCTGAGATTTTATTCCTGATTTTAAAACTGATGGTGAAGCATCTCTCAAGTGCAACCATGTAAAATCAAAATCATTCATTTGTACCTTGCAAATGCAACTGGAACAATCTGAAAGCGCATTTCACACTTTCAATATATCAACTTAGTAAATCTAAATCGCACCTACAGTACGTGACATTAGATCACAGCAGCGCTACCGCTTGTCATTTACAGTTTGGAGGCTGCCAGAGCAGATAAAGCATCAGCTGACCCACATCACCCACCTGTCAGTCCGAGCTCAGCAGGCCGCATCTCGCTCTGAGCTAAAGGTGAGATCTGCTCCGCGTCCACTGCTACAGACCTGCCCTGAACTACCGTCACACTGAGACAGCTGCTGGTGTCATTGGCCATGAGAGGAGCGCCAGACAGATGTCTTCATCTGCTCTGCATCGTGTTACCTGAAGCGATGACTTTGCCAAGTGACATTTACATGAACTGAGCGCCGCAAACATCTGGGAGGAGACTGATAATATAATTCCACCAATCACAAGCAGCCCCGCCCCTTCATCGCAGACAGCGAGCCACGCCCATCTTCCAATTCCACACCACTTTAAACATTGTATCCAGTGTAAATGCTTAACTCGTGAACTGGAATTTGTTGTAGCCCTATTTAACATATTTAAGAAATATTCCAAGCATAAATGTCTTATGAAATAAAAGAGTTGAAATCATACTGTAACTTTCAGAAAATTGTCTTCCTAGGTCAAAAAAAAGTATTTATTGAAACATTCCCTACAAAACAGCCAAACTTTTTTTCCTTTCTATTTTAAAGTGTCTTCTGGAAGTCCGGCCTTATGGTTAAGAACCAGTTACCTGTTTGTAAGCATGCAAAATACACTGTTTTACATTATCTAAGCTTAAGGACCACAATTTATATGATTATGATAATACAGAATTATTGTCAGATTTTATTTCTGACTTTAACAATGTGCACATCTCAAGTAACTCCAGTAAATCCTATATATCCTATCCTAAATTGCATTATACGACTCCTTTAAAATATCTAGTACAATTTAACAAGTGTTTTTTGTTGTCAGTCTTTTGCATATGACAATGGCAAACTTTAAACAGAGATTCCTTGTATCGATAATCACATTACTGAAGATCTTGCCGGCCGGTGATGAGAGCGCTGTTAATGTAAGCAGGTGTCCTGCTGTAGTCTCAAGTCTGTCTTGGTGAGATAAGAAAACCGGCCTTATCAAAGGGGTCTGGAAATGCCATTGCAATCTCATTATGCACGAAAATGACCTTCATCTCTGCCTGTCTGAAAACATCCCTACATTGACTTGATCCGCTGATTTACACCGCTTCTAACTAGCTGAGCTGCCTGTGATCCTTAACAGCTTAATCCATGGAAAATAAGAGATTATTCCATGAGATCTGAAGTAAATGTGCAAGTTTTAAATACTTACTTTCGCAAAAGCTCAAAAGGCTATGCATTACGTATTAACATCATGTTTCATCATCGTTTTCACTGCAGGAGAAAAATCTGCAAGTTGTAAAGCTGATGACTGACAGGTGAGAAAAGTAACAGTCTGAGATCCCATCGATTGAGATCTGTCAAATACAGGCATCCAACAGTGAAACGATGATGAAACATGACAATAATGCAAAGCCTGTTGAGCTATTGTAAAAGCGAATCACAATGGAAAGTATTTAAAGGAATAGTTCACCCAAAAATGAAAACTTGCTGAGGGTTTATTCACGCTCCAGCCATCCAAGATGTAGATGAGTTTGTTTCTTCATCAGATTTGGAGAAATTCAACATCACTTGCTCGTCAATGGATCTTCTGCAGTAAATGGGTGCCGTCAGAATGAGAGTCCAAACAGCTGATCAAAACATCACAATGATCCACACTACTCTAATCCATCAATTGATGTCTTGTAAAGGGAAAAACTGCATGTTTGTAAGAAACAAATGAATCATGAAGGTGTTTTAACTTCAAAATATGAGTCTATAATCCATAACGCTTTCTGCAGTGAAAAAGTCATCTTATCTGAATCAGGAGAGAAATATGCACAGATTGAAAACAGACGATGGACTTTTTCACTGTAGGGAATGTTATTATGGATTATGGACTTGTATTTTAGATTGAAATGAAAAAGTCTTACTGATGGATTTGTTTCCTACAAACTCGCAGCTTTTCACTTCACAAGATGTTAATTTATGGACTGGAGTGGCGATGTTATGATGTTTTCATCAGCTGTTTTGGACTCTCATTCTGACGGCACCCATTCACTGCAGAGGATCCATTGATGAGCAAGTGATGTTGAATTTCTCCAAATCTGATGAAGAAACAAACTCATCTACATCTTGGATGGCTGGAGCGTGAATAAACCCTCAGCAAGTTTTCATTTTGGGGCGATCTATTCCTTTAGATACTTTCCAGTGCAATTTGCTTTCACAAAAGCTCAACAGGCTATGCGTATTATGTATATTATCATCATGTTTCAGCATTATTCACCACTGGAAGCCTGTTATGGGCAGATCTCCATCGATGAATTGTTTGTTTTGGGATCTCAGACTGTTACCTTTCTCACCTGTCAGTCATCGGCTGTTTGTTTTCCATCCTCCGCATCTTGATGTGCGCGACAGCGGGTATCTTTGTGTCTGAGATGACATTCTGATTGCGATGACTCTAATTTGAGGATACACATAGACACCCCCAGAGGAAAGGAGCAGGGGCTTATGGGCAGACTGACCTCTCTTGATGTTTGGTTATTGGCTATTTAGCAGACGCTTCTTTTCATGCACAGCGACTTACTAAGTAAAGTCCTGGGGTTAAACACCCGGCTCAAGGCCACAGTGGGGCAACTTTCCAGGTCATCAATTTGCCCCTTCTAGGACCTGCGACAGATTTTAATTGAACTTACAGTAAGCTGACTTTGATTGCTGCTTACGAATTTCAATTTCTTCTTTATCCTCAGAAGAACTCATAATTGCAGTTGGAAATGGACTTTGTCAGCTATCCAGTGGCTTTTTTGTACGCAATCTGCATCTGACGCTCAGTGGGCGGTCAGTGGCCGTGGCATCTGAGGCTGACACTACTTTCTTGGTATCGCCCATCATCTGAGATATACATTTTTGTAGCTGGAATAAATTTGTGGTATATTTTACAGGACGGTGTCTTACTTAATGCAGTTTGATATATGCAAACTCCATATGACATTCAGATTAAAGTCAGCATAAAATAGCATTCAAAGCCAATTTGGTGTGTGAAACGAGATTCAACTGTGAAAAAAAAAGGCGGGACTTGATTTAATTATTTTATTTGATCATGAAAATTGGGCGTTTAATAGCAAAATGGACCTGAATGGAGTTTCCGTCCTGAAACAACCAGCATTCAGTTGTTAAAATTGTTTACTGTAAAAAAAAAAAAAAAACAAGTTTAAAAATGAGAAATGCTGCCTTGGTATTGAAGTACTAAATGACTAAAATTTAAAGATGTCATGACTCATTATATAATGGTTCTTATGTGCATTTCAGCAAATCCCCATTCTGTTCATTTGGGTTTTGATTAGTTCAGCATGTTACTCAAGTCATGGGTTATTTTGGTTATTTTTATATTCAGACAGACATCTAGACACCATGTCCATGTGCATCCGTTATTGCAACACACCAACTAACTTTGGCTTAAGTTGGGGACATTTAGTATTCAAAAGCATACAACTGTTAAGCTTGAAAAAGAAATGTTAGTTGTGATTAATTAAAAATTGTCATTTTTATTTAATTTCTGTATATAAATACAGTATCTCACAGAAGTGAGTACACCCCTCACATTTGTGTAAATATTTTATTATATCTTTTCATGTGACAACACTGAAGAAATGACACTTTGCTACAATGTAAAGTAGTGAGTGTACAGCCTGTATAACAGTGTAAATTTGCTTTAAAAAAATATTATTATATATTAAAAATATTTACTGTAAAATATTTTTATAATAATAATAATTATAATAGTTGCTGTAAAATATTTATTATTGCTGTAATCTTTATTCCAGTAACGAGCAAAAATACTGCATTAAGTAGGCTACTGTAAAGTGTTTTGAAAGACTGCATTTTCTACAAGAGCAGACTAATTAGCAATATTATTTATCAGATAATTGGTTAACATTATGTCTGGCAAAGAACTATAAATGTGATTAGTTGATTTTACTTACAAAAAAGTGCTGAAAATATATAAAAAAATATAAGGTGTAAGATAAAACGTATGTGAATAAAGATAAGATTAAATGTAAGTGAATAAACTCAACTCCAAATTAATTCAATAAAAGAAAAATGTTTTGGTTACTGTTTTTTTTTTTTTTTTTTTTTTTAAGGTTTTAACTGCATAATTTGGTTGTTTTAACAGTCATCTTAAGCACTGAGTTTCTTTTTTAAAGTAGTCAACTAATCACATTTTACATTGAGGCACAGAAAGTTATTATATTTTGATAAAAGATTATAAAGACAAATCAAGCGTAGCGTTACTTCTGGCAGGTCATGTTAGTCAAGCTCGCATCAGCTGACTCTCAGCTGATCCCCATCGACCTATAGGAATACGACACCTATCTAAGCATCCATATATAAGGTCTGTCAGTATTATCAGCAGTTTTTGCATTGCTCAATAGCTAATTACCCTCCTCCATCCCCAACTCCTCCAGCCTTCTGATTCTCTTTTGAATCAGACAAATTCAATAATGTGTACACAAAATTACTGAACTTTAACAAATCTGCAATACTTTTGTTGGTTCTGTTCTGTTTACCCTGGGGGGGTTATTGCTGCTCTCATCCATGCTAGGCTGCATGTATGCTCAGGGAGTTCTTGCCCAGAACTGTCAATCATCTTTGACGATAGTGGTCCTGACAGAACCATTTTTTCCCTTTGGGATAACAAACCATATCATAACCTATTCAAAATAACACCAGGACAGTGTATTAACAAAGTAAATAAAGTGAACTCTGACTTCTTGTTGACTTTAAACCATACTACAACCTCCACTGAAGATCGCTGTGAGCTATTATACTTTGACATAAGGAGTTAATTATATCGTTTAACTAAGAGTTTTTCCATTAATGAAAGAGCAGATATGGTAAACATTCTTGACGTGAGGCTCAAAAATGTAATTACAAAACCCTCAAGGGTGGTGATGAACCTCTTTATATCTCCTCAAACGTGCGAGATGCTTAATCTGACCACGGTTACAGAAAATGAAGCGTAGCGTGTCTCGGCAGTAGACCATGTCATTTAAACTTCACATCTAAACATCTTGTTTGCATAAGCAGCCTTCATCTCTGGCCTCTCCTCCCAGCGTTCATGCAGCTCCAAGGCGTTGTCTCTCTCTCTCTCTCTCTCTCTCTCTCTTTGTGTTGTTTTGAAACACTGATCATCTCTGATTAGGAGGACGTGCTTTCCTTCCAGACATGCGGCATTTCACACTCATTATACCTAGCTGTGATCGCTCCTCATTTCTTTATCGTTAAAATCAGTCCTTTTCTGAATTCCTGTCTTTATAACAGAGACAACTAGTCATTTATAAGAATTAACAGCATATAGACTGGCACAGAAGGGAGTTATTTTTTTTTTTTTTTACAAATCGCAAATAAATAAATGAGAAGCTAACAGAAATATTAAAGTCTAAGAAAAATGACAAAATTACTAAAATTAAAATAAAAGTTGAAAATGTAAAAATAAAAGCTAATTCAAAGTATACAGTATATAATACTTGAAAAGTTACTGATGAGGTTCCATTTAAAGTAATATTTCACTCAAAAATCATAATTTGCTGAAAATCTACTCAGCCTCAGCCCATCCAAGATGTAGATGAGTCAGATTTGGAGAAATTTAGCATTTAATTTAGCATCACAATAATCCACACCACTCCAGTCCATCAACAAACATCGTGTGAAGCAAAAATCTGTGTTTGTATAAAACAAATCTATCATTAAGACATTTTTAACTTCAAACTGTTGCCTCCTCTATTGGGGAAATCGTGACCTAATGGTTAGAGAGTCAGACTCGTAACCCAAAGTTTAACAAAGGGAGTGAATGTAAAGCGCTCTCTCCACCCTCAATACCACGACTGAGGTGCCCTTCAGCAAGGCACCGAACCCCCAACTGCTCCCCGGGCGCCGCATAAATGGCTGCCCACTGCTCCAGGTGTGTGTTCACTGCTGTGTGTGTGTTCACTGCTGTGTGTGTGTTCACTGCTGTGTGTGTGTTCACTGCTGTGTGTGTGCACGTTGAATGGGTTAAATGCAGAGCACAAATTCCGAGTATGGGTCACCATACTTGGCCACATGTCATGTCATGTCTATTCATAATAACACTTTTTTCACTGAAAAAGTTGTCTGGTCTGAATCAGGAGACAAATATGCACAAATCAAGCACTGTTTACAAGAAAAAACTGTACAAAACAGGTCTAAACAAATATGTGACCCTGGACCACAAAACCAGTCTTAAGTGTCAATTTTTTGTTTACTTTCCATTGATATATGGTTTGTTAGGATCAGACGATATTTGGCCGAGATACAATTAATTGAATATCTGAGGGTGGAAAAAAAATCTAAATATTGAGGAAATCGTCTTTTAAATATTTCCAAATGAAGTTCTTAGCAATGCATATTACTAATCAAAAATGAAGTTTTGATATATTTACGGTAAGAAATTTACAAAATATCTTCATGGAACATGATCTTTACTTAATATCCTAATGATTTTTGACATAAAAGAAAAATGTATAATTTTGACCCATACAATGTATTTTTGGCTATTGCTACAAATATACCCCAGCTACTTATGACTGGTTTTGTGGTCCAGGGTCACTTATGTGACAGAAGATGGACTTTTTTTTTCTTTCCTTTTTTTTACTGGAGTAAGCGTTATTATGGATTATGGCCAGAAGTGATGGTTTTAAAGTTAAGAAGTCTTAATGATGGATTTGTTTCTAACAAAAACGCAGCTTTTCATTTCACAAGACGTTAACTGATGGACTGGAGTGGTGTGGATTACTTGTGGATTATTGGGATGTTTTTATCAGCTGTTTGGACTCTCATTCTGACGGCACCCATTCACTGCAGAGCCTCCATTAGTGAGCAAGCGATGAAATGCTAAGTTTCTAAAAATCTGAGGAAGAAACAAACTCGTCCACATCTGGAATGGTCTCAGGCCGAGCACATCTTTGTGTTAGGATGCTCCCTTAGAAGGCAGCTGTCTATGTAGACAACACAGCATGCATCACTTAGCAATCAACCGAGTGACCCAAAGTGTTAGAAAAATCCCATTTATTAGCAAAAGCAAAAATCTATAAGCTGTTACATTTAGATATTTAGATAATTTTACAGGTCATGGCTATTGCGATATATACAGGACATCATTTTAGATAGTGGTCGTCATCATCATAAACCAGCATCACTGTTACAGTCACAGTGCATTATAGATCTCCATCCACTGATAAGTAGTAACTTTTATTTGTAATGGTAATATTAGACAAATACTTCATTATTCATTGGTAGAAACAACAATGAACAGGTTTAGCTTTAGCTATAAGCTGAAACGAATGCTTAGCTTAATTTGTGTTAGTACTTCCACATTCACACAGCAATCACAAACAGATGCACTACTATGATTTACAACAGACTCTCAGGGACAAGGTGTAATTTACAGCAGTCAAAACCAGGTGCATACACTCATTAAGATTTTAGGGTATCATTTAGGGTCATTCACTTCACATTATGTCGGAGACATTGATAAACAGCAGTGCAGATTCACAGATTGATCATACATACAAAGACAACGTCGTAATGAAATATCAACTCTCACTTGACTTGGGCTTTTGATCAATTACGACTTTGATGAAATCCTGAAGCCCGACTCTCTCATTCTTGTTGATTTCATGTGTGTCTGTTGAAGGTTTTTGGGCAGATTCAAGAATTAAAAACCACTTCCTGTTGTGTTCTCGTTGGATCCAGGCTTTAAAACCACATGTCTACTACAACAAAACATACAAGGCCATTCCCTTCAGGCTGCATAATGAATCATTTGACTCTTTAAACAAATTATCTTGTGTTTTGTGACTCCGTTATGAGTGTATAGCTGTTGAATTTCCGGTGAAAATACCCTGTAGCAAAGAAAACAGTAGAGGTATAACAAAAATGACAAAAACAATAAGAAACTGTTCCTGACCTGAACATGTCAGGGGTGTTAATAAACATCAGACTTACAACCTAAATCAGTTAAGACCCCCTAACATCTCTTACCTACAGACTGAGACTGAATTCGATGACCTTGACCTCTAGTCACTGTACAGAATGAAGCCAGCGAAAGTGCTGTACTTGTTGCTGTTCCCGCCGTGCGCTTTCCCACCGTCCAGCTTGATGAAGATCTCGTCTCCAGGGTCGAGGTGCAGGATGGCGGTGTTTGAGGCGTAGTCATAACTCTGATCCTGATCCTGAGCGATGGCACTGGCTCTCACCTGCAAAGAGAGGATGAGGAACAAGAGAGACCTTCAGCT
Organism: Barbus barbus; assembly: GCF_936440315.1. Classification (NCBI taxonomy): domain Eukaryota; kingdom Metazoa; phylum Chordata; class Actinopteri; order Cypriniformes; family Cyprinidae; genus Barbus; species Barbus barbus. Next base: position 22,879,615 of record NC_136722.1, on the reverse strand, counting down.
CAATGTGACATTTAATACAGCTGTTCAGTCTTTCAACCCTGAAAGAGAGTGACTCATAATATTTATATATATATATCTTTCAAATTTGGGGGTCAGTTGTTTTTAATGAAATTAGAATTTTCTTCAGCAAGAATGCATTGACAATAATGACATTTATGTTACAAAATATATATTTTTTTGGTTCATTTGAACTTTTGTATTCAATAAACAATGCTGAATTTTTTTTATCATGGTTTCCACAAAAAATATGAAGCAGCACAACTGTTTTCAACATTAATAATAATAATCAGAAATATTTCTTGAACAGGAAATCAGCATATTAGAATGATTTCTGAAGGATCATGTGACACTGAAGACTGGAGTAATGATGCTGAAAATTCACGTTTGCTTTACAGATATAAATATCATTGTACAAAAATTAAACATTTATTTTAATTTGTCATAATTTCACAATATCACTGTTTTTACTGTATTTTTGATCAAATAAATGCAGCCTTGGTGAGCATAAAGGAGACTTCTTTTAAAAAAAATTGAATCTTACATGACATATGGGTAAACAAATAACATAACTTTCATTTTTGGATGAAGAATTTCTTTACAGCTTTTCTTTAGGTGAGACTGATGGGATTGAAACACTATTTGTCCCCCCTGTTTATGCAATAACATATCATCTCATTACTTTGATGACATACTGTCTGACTCTCAAATTACCAGCTGTGTTTTTTCCGGCAGATTAAAATGAGATAACAATGTTTTCATGAATCTGTTTCGAATAGCTGATGGTTTATCTGTGCTCCTTCTAAAGTAGACCTTTTCAAAATGTAAATTATGAAAATGCGATCAGAAGTAAAGCTGGAGGCATACAAGAATTGGATGTTCCTCTGTTAATTTAAATACAAGAATCCTACAAAGGAAATGTGGTTGCAAGCCTTAAACAAGTCTACTTCCTTCATACAGGTTTCCAGCAATTCTGATAAAACTAACATGCATTAATATAAAACATGAAAGCTGTATTTAAAAAAAAAAAAAAAAAAAAACACACACCAAAAGTAATTTATGCACATTCTCAGAGACAATTTCTGTTGTTATTTGCACATGCTTTACACATACATTGCATTAAGTAAACGGCAAAGCCAAAATGAATGCAATCTTGGTACAAGCTGTTATACTTTACTGAAACTATAGCATTAATCCACTCAAATCCAGACACCTTAAATGCAAAATGGTCAGTTAACTGCATGATTTGAGCTGAAGAACTTACCATTCACTTGCTGCCAGGTCTGTAATATGCAACTGAAATATAATTTTGTCAAGAACTTTTGGTGATTTTGCTCTTCCTTCATTCAACTGCATAACCTGTAATTGTATGTCTACTGCCAACACAGAAAAATGCAGTCGGGGGTTTTACCAGACGGCCACAGAGTGCCTTAAAAGGGACTTTGAAAAGGGACCAATATTCCTTGACATATTGAGCTGTTTCTCATGTGGGTTTACATCCAGTCTGTCACATTCCCATCGCATTCTCACTACCCTCCTCATTATTTCCAGCCTCTATAAATAAAACAGGCCACCTCATCTTTTAAACCAGGTTGGGTGAACAACTTTGAGTAGGTTTGAGCTAATGGGATAAAAAATCTTTAAGTGTTTATTTGGGAGACCGACATGATGGACAATTTTGTCATTTACTTGTTTGATGGACAGGGACTGAAGTCGCTCAGATATGAGGGCATCAGTCAGACGGTGAAATGCTGTCGCTGTGGGCCATCACTCTCTGCGCTCATATGAGTAACACAGCTGACTCAAGCACACAGCATGCGTGGGTGTGTATATGTATGTATCTGTGTGCATAAACTCATATCCGTCATGTCAAGTCAAGTCAAGTCACCTTTATTTATATAGTGCTTTTAACAATACAGATTGTGTCAAAGCACTTAACAGTATCAAACTGGAGGATAGAGTGTCAGTAATGTATAAAACTAAGATTAAACACTCAATTTTCAGTTAAAGGCATTTCATTATTGAGTTCAGAGATGTCATTGTCTAGATCAGTTTAGTTTAAATAGTATCTGCTAAATCAAATTGACGATAATCACTAGAAATGAATGTGTGTTTCCTTGTGTATGACTGACCGAGTATGAGGGAATTATAATTAGAGCCCACAGCCTGGCTAAAGCAAAGGAGTTAAAAGATACTCTAGTGTTTCGTCTTAAAGGGATAGTTCACCCAAAAATGAAAATTACACGATTTACTCAAGCAATCCTGGGTGTATATGACTTTCAGAGAAATGCAATCCGAGAAATAAAAATACAAGAGATATATTAAAAATGTCTTTATAATGGCAGTGAATAATGGCAGTGAATGGGGACCGAGATTTTGAAGCCCAAAAAAATGCATATATTCATCATAAAAAGTACTCCACCGCAAAATGTCTACCCCCATTCACTGCCATTATAATGCTTGGAATCTATCTATCTATCTATCTATCTATGTATAAATTCAATATATGTATACCGTATAAATAGACAGTCACAAGGATATAGAGATTGGTTCTACCAATCTTACTTATAGGAACTATATTTAAAACGTTTTTATTCTGTACACCTTTGTGTGTGTATATACACACACATACACACACACACACACACACACACACATAATATATGCATAATTTGATGTGTGTGGCATCTTTTAAAGTATTTATTTTGCATGTGTGAAAGACTCCCACTGAATTTGTGTACGTGTTTGAGTGGCCGTGGGTGTTTGAGAAGTGCCCTGATTCAGAATGACACACTGAGGGATGCCAGAAAGACAAGTATAGTATGTACACACACACAGACACACACACACACACACACACACAAAGCAGCCCTTCTGAGCTCTTGGTTCACTGAAACCTTTCCTTGTTTACGGTTTACATTGACCATAAACATGACAGAAGTTCATCTCAAACATGAAACTGACCTTTGCTGGAAAGCAACCTTAAATGCACTCTTTGTTACATACAGGATATCCTGATATATGAATATTCAAATTGAAACCCACTGGAGTGGAATTATTCAGAAACTCGAGGAGGCATACAAGAATTGGATGTTCCTCAGTGTTCCCAGTGGCAGTCTGTGTTTTATCAGTGTTATGTAATTTATGAATAATATGCACCTTATCTTTCCATTTAAAACAGACATAGACATAATTGCAATGTTAAACAGATCTAGGACTGATAGTTATCTAAATCTGCAGTCATTATAATTAACATTTTATAAAACAACAGATGTGTCGTAAAATACATAATTATGAATATTATAATATTATATGATAAAAAATGTGTTTTCAGTACAGGTGTGTTAGCAGCAAAGCTCTTACCTGTCCGTTTTTCAGAAGATCCGCCCACATACTGGTTCCATCTCCTCCTCTCATGAGGACGTTATACGTGAAGAAATACGTCCCTGGAACCTTGCACACAAATTTCCCAGTCGATCCATCATAGTTATTTCCAATGTTTGTAACTATGTCATCAAACCTCAAAACCTCGTAGCCCTCCTGCGGGTTTCGCAGACCTGCGTAAAAGGCCACGCGAGGTCCCATGGTATAGACGGCTGTCCCCATGCCGGTAGCTGTTCTTCCACCCAGAGAAAAGATGTCTGGCCGTTCTGTGTGGTTTTTATTTCCCGGTGGCCCCATTGGTCCTGGAGGACCTGGCTCTCCAGGTGGTCCCGGGGGTCCTGGAGGTCCTGGTAGCCCTGGTTTTCCTTGACGGCCGGGTTTGCCCTGCGGTTCGTGGGCATAGGTGGGCAATGGGGGTCCCATGCTATGATCAGTCAGCGCCTCAGCTTCCAACTGCGTATTAGTGATAGCTGTGCCCGTACCGATACCGGCCGTAGTGCCAGTTTTTTCCAAGAACGGATCGCAGACCATTCGGCAAGTGCCCAGCATCTCATACTGACCTCCGTTGTCGCTGCTGCCTGCCAGATGAACCAGAACAGGAATGAGGACCACCAGCACCAAGAGCAGCATGACGGCCGTGGCGGCCCCCAGCAGGGTCTTCCGTCCCAGGCTGAAGCGGGAAAGCGGCTGGGCCGCCAGTGCGGAGCTCTCGCCGTAAGCCGGAATATTGACCTCTGGAAGTGAGAGGGAACAAGCTCCCTCAACGTCAGGTGCTCACAGAGATGAGAGGTAAAATGAGAACCACCAGTGATCTCAGAGGAGTGTATGTGTGTGTGTGTGTGTGTGTGTGTGTCTTTCTTGCTTGAAGGAGAGAGAGCATTCACGGTTTCAGCAGGTGAGTGGAGAGAAGTGTTTGGTCGTTGAGGAAAGAAGTAGGATTGAGAGAGACAGAGAGAGAATGCCTTGTAGTGGGTTTCTTTGAATGACTCAAAAAGGACAAGTGGGAGGAGGCTTTCTGCAAATGAAGAAACAGTGGGAGAGCGAGAGAGATTCAGAGAGAAAGAAGGATATTTGGGGAAACCCAATGCCAAGTGCTTTAAGTATTTTATTGTGCAGTCTTTTGAAATATGATTTGATTTTCCACTTGTTGAACAGCTAGACTCGATGGCAGGGTTTAGACGTGGTGGTTAGATAAAGCACGAGAGGAGAGGGAAGACGAGGAAGAGATAGTCTGTTTCTCTGGCTGCGTGATGGTCAAGTAAATATGACAGGATGCATTCTAAGCGTCAGTTAATCGAAAGGGACACCTGCTGAGTGCAAGCAAAAGGATTTTTCCGCTTCCCTCTTTCTCTGTCTCTCAAAACCGCCCTCGACGTTTCTTCCTGGCATCGTTATGTAATTATGTCATTGTTTATTTATGTGCAGTAAACACATAGTAATTCTTCCATAGCTCATTTGGATTATGAGAACATGCTACGGGCATGCTCATAATTGTCTCATTTCATTAAATAAACACTAACTCGTATGAGAGTTGATGATCATTTGTTGTCTTGTGCTATGATCCAGTTGTCCCAAGAACAGCAGGCTGCTGTAATGAACACAACTGTATGAAAATGAGAATATTTACATTATATTTGTTAATTCAGGAGGTATTTTGATCCAAAGCCCATGCAAGTCAGTGCTACTACAGTTTCCACATGGCATTAACCTGAAAAGATCAAGAAACACGATGTGAATGGAGAATTAGGGCCCAGACTTCTTCATCAACCCAACTTTCTAAAGCCCAGTGAACCTAACTTATTCCATCAGAGAAAAATTAGCATTTTTGGAACAGTTTCATTACAGGTCTTTTAAAGTTCAGTGTGACATGCTCACCGGCAAGCAATTAATTGCCCTTGTGATGAATCTTAGCCTCCAACGAAGTTCTGACAGTGTCAGTAATGATGCGTCACAATCCTGCTGTGTGGCTGCTCCTACGACTGTCATCTAATTAAGAATCAGTTTGAACATCAATTAATGACGTACTCCGTCTGCGAGAGAAAGAAAATAAAAGTTGGTACGATATCTTGGTAGCTTTCTCTTGATTTTTATATTCCTATTTACAGTTTACCTTGTTTGCTTTGAAAAATGAGCAGTCCACAAATTTCCTTCCGTCCAGCCATGACAGAGTTCAGTCACTTTGTTATGCATGTCCAAGTGGATGTCAAAACATCACCCGATTGATGGCACAACTAACTTTGTCAAACTTCTTAGATGCACAGCACACAGTCTGACATAAAAGACTACTAACTTTTATGCAAGACCTCAATACATTTGTTTACATGCTGTTTTCTAAAGCAACTTGCATCACATTCAACATATACATTCCTGACAAGCAACCAACATAGAGGACAGAAAAAACTGCGCTGCCTGCACCAACCTTAAGCGAAGAGTTCCAGAACATCACACAGCCGGCTGAAGCAGGTGGTAAATGGTTTCCTGAGGTTGCTGGTTTATTACAGGTCCTTTCTGGCCATTTATTTAATGAATGTCAGGTCTGAAAGAAGACCTGCTTGGAAATGCACAGCCTTGGGCTTGTTATGGGCACATTTCTGGTACAGTGGTAGAATTTTCCTACCATGCTGGACACCTGGGTCTGATTCCCAGCCCACGTAAAAAGATGTTCCATTGCAGCTGTAGGAGCTAATGCGCAATCTTGAGAATGAACGACTTGAGAGTCGTGTTGGTAAAGCTAACATGGAATCAAACCAGGGATTTTATCGTTAAGCAAAACTATATCTATTTAAAACATTTTTACTAATTAATATAAAGCTTAAATATAATATAAATATTAGCCTAGATGGAAAAACTAAAACAAAAATTCGAAATGTTGCCTTGCCAACAAACCAAAATGAGCTTTAAAAAATGCAAATAATAAAAATGGCAAAAGCACATACAGGTGGTGTCCACACATGTCCACGTATTTTCTACATGCAAACTTTTGAAAAAAAAAAAAAGTGACTATTATCGTCTTCGTGTGAACCAAATAAACGCAAATGTCTCTCTCAAACAGAAGGCTGCATCCTCCAGAGGTCGCATTTTTTAGGCTGCATACGTCATAAAGATGATCGTATTTTAGAATATTAACAGTTATAAATTTGACCAATATTCTTAGTTAAGTGTAAAAATCACAAACGAAAACATTTTGACATTTTTCCCTGCTGAAAAAAACTATAGAACCCTGCCCAAAACACAATAGAAAATTTAATGGATTTAATGGTTATAATGGGAATTGTATTGGTTTTAATGGAAACTATATGGTGTCTACTGGTATGTGATGGATTCTATTGGTGGGATGTTAAATCCTATTGGAAAAATGCCCAAAACACACTACAAAAAATAATTTTGTAATGGTTTTACTGGAAAAAGCTTTATAATGGTATTTTAATGGAAACCATTGGAATTTCTGTGATTGTTTCTATTGGGCTTTTTTTAGCAGGGATAGTCAAGTAAACATACCCAAAAAGACTATGAATTAAACTGAAAATATAATCAATATATATCAAAATATTAATAAAAACTATAATAGTAAGTAAATAAAACTAAAATAACCGTGATCAAAATGGACTCTATTTATTTACCTATTTAATGCATGTTCCTGGTCTTATTGTGAAGATTGCACATTATTTACACAAATTATGTACAATTTAAAGGTGACTTTGTAATCATTTGTTAAATGTCATAATTTGTTCCTCACTTACAACAGGATATAATTTAGTCCCAACCTTACTCTTATTGAATATTTTGATTCATTCAGAAATGTGTTGCATTAAAATGAGTTATGAATTCATTTTATTCATTAGATTCCAGTTCAAGTTCCTGGTTGCAATGGTGTTACGGCTAAAGGTCAGCGCTGGTAACCAGAATAGCTAGTAAGCCATGAGCCATCACTTGAGAAGGACAATTAAAGAGACAGTTCACCCAAAAATAACTTTTCTTAATTTCCATGTAATTCCAGACAAGAGTTTCTTGCTTTTGTGGAATGTTTTGAAAAAAAGTCTCAGTTTTATATTTATACATTGATAATTGATGGAATTCAATGTTGTTTTGGACAAAGGCATGGATAAAACAGTTCTTAAAACACCTTTCATCAAACATTCAAAAAAAAGAAGAAAAGTCATATAGGTTTGGAAGGACATGAGGGCGAGTAAAGCATTTTTGGGTGAAGTATCCCTTTAAATTCATGTTGCTCCAGGGATATTCTCTTTGTAAGTTCACAGTGCCTTTCATTTGTCCCACAATACACAACAGTCTAAAACCAAAGGTGCGTTTTCACACAAACATTGCATACTTTTCCATCCTCTCTTGTGGCTTGTGATGCTGTCATGGGACATGATGGAGACTAGGGGAGGGCTTGCTGACTATTGCTGTGAGTCACTGAAACAGAGAGAATGTTGATCATTGGCTGCAGGGAACGAAGGCCGTGTGGAGCTCCGAGTGCAGTGACTCAAACCGCGGCCGCGGTGCCCTTGACGCCGGCCGCAGTAATGCGACAAGAACAGAGACTTTTCCAGCCCTCGCTATGCAATTTACTTCCTCCACAGCTCTTCTCCTCCCCATGCCTCCGCCAGCTGAGAACAACAAGCCCCTTGAGTCAGTCACAAGCCCCCAGAGAGATGCACGCGTCCTGCTCATCCTTGAGCGGGGGGGATTTCTTGTTCCTTATTCGATTTTACTTGAAAGCAAACATAATGTACAGATAAACCTCAGGCTGGGCCGGACAGACCATGATGTAAGCTAGAATGATCTTTGGAGCTGTGTTTCCATGCATGTGCTCAGTGTCTACATGCATGAACATATATGTGTGGGGTTTTCTCTGGAATTGTGTCCATATCTGGCAGCACACAGAGGAAAGGCAATAGCTGGTAACTTTAAAAGCGATGAAAAGTGTTCAAAACAGCTGTCCAGTCATTTCAGCATCACCTCACAAGTTACACAATGCATTCACACAGCATAACTATCACATTATTTTATGGTACCACTGCATTTGAGGAACACATACTACACAATATTGTAAGAGACTCTCACCAGTGTCACAAACAGCCCTGAAGGGAAAGGTGAAAACAGCAGGAAATATGCTTTTCTCGAATTTTCTACATTCATTTTTATTATCATGTTTTTGCACTGTGTAACAACATAAGACCACCCAAAACATTTATGCATAATTTATCTTCTATTTACTTTTTTCCCTCCCTCATAGTCAAGGTGACCTGGGGCAATTTATGAAGGAGTAAAACAATCTAATAATTATCAATGTGCCTCTAGTGGCCAAAGTTGACACTACTGTACAAGCTAATGCACATATTAAAATGCTGGCCAACTTTGTTAACCGTTTTGATTAATATTTATTTTTAGTATGCCTGGTAACCAATCAACAGCTGATATTTAAATTCTATACAATTTCATATACAGTACATAAAGTATATAAATACATAATATATAAATATTTATATACAGAATGCATATAAATTTAGTATACTAAAATAAACAAATAAATTTAGGCATCACAACATGTACAGTATTGTACAGCATAAAACAATTTAGTTTTATCTGACAGCAAATAAATGTAAAAATAGCTAAAAAGCATAATAAATGCACAATTAAATGTCCAATCTCTATTTCTGCCACATAAAAAAAAGGTAAAATTTTGAAATTAAGAGACAAGTCTCATCATTATGACTTAATATGTCAAAAGAATGATTTTGTTTTTCATATGTGGTGGAAATGGGTTTTCATAAACACTGATCCCAAGAAATTAATCTCTAATATTAACCAATAATAAATATCGTGCCAATGTGCATTCCTATAAATACACTCATGAAGTCAAAAAAGCACTTTCACCTTCATCTTCAGGGCTTCTGCAGATTTTAGGTAAAAAAAATTCAATTACTTTTGGTTCAGTGTGTGCAAAAATTGTCCAAACCAATAACAGAAAGATTTAAGAAAATATATATGTTTGTGTATAGTGGAAGATTCTTTCAGTTCTTATGAATTAAACACTACATTGTTTACAAACCAAAAGTTATTTACTGTAATATAATTTTTTATTGTTGTTTTGTTCAAGGTTTTTAATTCAGTGAAACAAAGATTTGTTTGTCTTTGTATAAGTAGGAGTGATTGTTGTCTCTGTGGAGGCCGTAAACCTCAAAATAAGATGTGGGAAATCAAGATGGCTTTGATTTACATGCTTGCTTCCTACCATGTACCACACACACGCACACACACACACACACGCGCGCGCGCACACACACACACAAACAGTAATGTTATTTTTTGATGTCAGAATGGTACCTGCCCACAGATCAGTGGGTTTCTGTGTATGTGTGTGTGTTTTCCACCCACCGTACAGAACGACGTGTCAGTTTGAGTTTGCATTGCAGGCTGTTAGATGCACACACACGACTCAGAATCTGTGCTTCAGATCTATATGAAATATTACTGTTTGAATTAAATCTGCTGATATTCTTATATTTCTTCCACATTCACAAACAAATTCATACATATACTTTACACTTTCATAAAGATGTATTTTCAAATTGTTAATTGGTTGATTTGGCACATTGTTAAAAGACTATGAAATGAGCACATATTTATTTGAAACTAAACAACATTAAAAATTATTTTTTAATATGATTTATGATTAATCTGGACCATTTTCAGTCTTTCATAGTGGATTTTTTAAATATAAAGTGAGTTCCCGTCCTATTAACTAACACTGATTGTGACATTTATTGTCTTGATATAGCTACTGATTGTGGATCAAGAGGGCAAACGTTCAGATGTTACATCTTTGTGACAGCACTGACCTCTTCTGACCCAGAAATTAACCTTTCATTCATTATGAAATGGCCCAAATCATAAATTAATCAAATCAGACCAGTATGTTGAGCTGTGTTAGACTCCACTATTATAGGCCTATCAATGACTGAACATGAAATCATAAACGTGTAAATGTCTCCATCTTGTGGCATTATGCTGTTATTACTAAAGGTAGCTGAGTAACTTGAGATAAATATGTAAGACATTGCTCAGATTAAAATAACACAACATCTGTCGTTTTAGACTTGTCAGCACTAACTGGTAATACATATAGAAACAATAAAATACAATTATTATTATTAATATTAAACACTAATATGATAAATGCTACATTTACGTTTTTTGTCATTCTAAAAAAAAAAAAAAAGATTATGAAAGATTATGGTCACAATTTATGATTGTGTCATTGTTATCCATGAAAGGCAGCATGATTTTCCTTTAGCAATGGATAAATTAATAACTTTTTCAACATAATGGGAAAATCATGTGCTCATCTGAACAGTGTCTTACTCTGAACTTTGACCTTGGAAATATTTTTCCACTTTTTTTTTTTTTTTGCCACTGATAATACCAATGACAAGAAATCAAAGTACAAACAATTGAAATTATTTATATTATTAATTACTTTTGTTTTTGTCTTCTTGCACGCTTGTTAGATCCTGTACTAATGCTTAATCAACGAAACTAAATAATATTAATAATAAATAATAATATTGCCATCATTCTTAAACTGTGCCAGTAAAGAGAAAGAGAGAAAATGCAATGGAATTAATAATTCACTTTGATTTCTCTGCCTCTCTCTTTATATGTTTATACACATGGATATATGTTTAGTGGTATTTGTATCAATAATGTGCATTTTCTTTGTTTTAAGTCCTGGAGAAAACATTGGTTTATTTTCCTCTTTTCTTTGCAAGAAAACCACACAGTTTATTCAGTTCAGTAATTAACTTTATCACTATCTACAGTTTTTGTTGAATTATGTTTAAATGCAGAAAATACTGTCAGAATTTCTAATCTTGCTTTTCCATTGAGTCTTTTTTTAATTTGAATGTTGCATACAAAACGAAAACTAGTTTATACAACATGCAATCTTTCTCCAAAAGCTCAACAGTTAACAAGACACATCTGTTTTTAATAACATCGCCTGTTCAGGCTTTCAGAAACACTGTGAGTCCATGCATGCACTCAAGCATGAAGTATTTTCAGGCATTACAGGAATGTGTTCGATCAAACAAACACCTTGTTCAAGGAATTACGTTTCATCATTTAATGCATTAAGTCTGTCTAGTAAACGTAAGTGTTTTTCTGTGCACTAGGGAGCAATGACTGTCCTACAATCTTCACGCTGTCTTCTAATGCTATCCATACTTCTCTTCATCGACTTTCCCTCTGCTCTGGCCGGCAAGGTCCTTGTTTTTCCTGTGGACGGCAGCCACTGGGTCAACATGAATATACTGATGGAGATCCTTCACTCCAGTGGTCACGAGGTCACCGTGGTGTGAACCACCAGCATCTGGTACGTCAAGGAGCATTCACCGCACTACAAAGCCATAACAGTGACCCTACCAGAGCCAATAAACATAGAGAAACAAGATTTCTTCATCTCGTTCCTGAGCAAAATGCTCGAGATACAAAAACATGGAGGATCACCGATTGCATTCGTGCAGTTCCATTGGCAGATGTTGAAGACTCTCTATGGCATGCATTGGCAAGCAAGTCAGCTGGTTGTGGAAATTTCGAAAACCCTGTGTTGATGAAACAGCTCTATGAGGGACATTCAGACTTGGTTCTTATTGATCCAGGTCTGCCTCCAGGAGTGCTGGTGGCTCATAAACTCAAATTACCAATGGTTTACAACGTTAGATGGATCACTAGTGGAGAAGGGCACTTTGTTGTCGCGCCTTCTCCGGTTTCTTACGTCCCAGCAGCGTTAAGCCGCTTGCCGAACCGCATGTCATTTGGAGACAGGCTCAAGAACATCTTCCATTATGTGCTAAGCACGTGCATAGACCATTTTATTGTGAGACCAGAGTATGACAAACTAGTTGCATGCTATTTTGGACCCGAAACCGATTTCTACCACTTGCTGCAAGGTGCGGATATTTGGCTCATGAGAACGGATTTCATCTTCGAGTTACCACGTCCAACCATGCCAAACGTCGTCTACATCGGAGGCTTCCAGTGCAAACCCTCCAAGCCCTTACCGCCAGACCTGGAGGAATTTGTTCAAGGTTCAGGAGAACATGGGGTGGTTGTGGTGTCTCTTGGGACACTCGTGAAAGGTCTTCCTAGTGAAATCATGTCTGAAATTGCAGCCGGATTTGCTTAGCTGCCTCAGTGAGTCATCTGGAGGCATTTAGGAGAGCGTCCTCATAATCTGGGCAACAACACTCTTCTGGTTAAGTTGCTTCTGCAGAACGACCTGCTCGGTCAACCTAAAACTCATGCATTTGTTGCTCACGGTGGAGCGAATGGCATTTTTGAGTCTATCTACCATGGCGTTCCAGTGGTTGGGATTCCCTTGCTTTTTGACCAATTTAACAATATGTTGCGTCTCAAGGTACGAGGGGCCGCTAAGGTTCTTGACGTCACCAAACTGGACAGCCAGAGCTTTTCGGCAGCAGTGAAGGAGGTTTTACATCAGCCATCGTACAGGGACAACATGCAACGTCTGTCTGTCTAGGCTACACAAAGACCAGCCTATGCAACCCCAAGACAGCGCCCTCTTTTGGATAGAGTACGTCATGCGGCATAAGAGTGCTGCTCATTTACGTACAGACTCTTATAAGATGCCTTGGTACTCGTATCACTCTTTAGACGTGATGGCATTTTTGCTAGCAGTGGTGTTGACAGTAGGAGGAGCTGTGGTCCTTATAATACGCTATTTGTGTTTCAGACTGTGCAGGAGACAGAAATCAAAATGTGAGTGACGTACTTATGACCAATAAACAAGATTTAGTAACACTATGAAGCCTGTATTTATACTGTATTATTGGTGCATTCTTAAGGCAAGGTGCCCCAGATGAACAGGGTAAGAAATTAACTAATAGATATCATCATAAGAATTAAGAACATTAACATTAAGAATTGGAAAAAGTTTTTTTTATTTTTTTTATTACAAGTTTTCTGAAATGTTGTTTAAATATGCAAAGGAGGCATTTTGTAATAAAATATGCACTAATTAAAGAAATCTGAACACTGGATAAAGCCTTGTGTATTTTGGACATTTTCTTTCCACTATTTAAAACAGCAATTTATGAAAAGCCAAAGAGCACACAATTGTAAAACTGACCATTGCATGAAAAAACATGCTTTTAATGCCTTGTCTTATTATAATCCATGCATAATTGCTCACTAAATTAATATGCTAATAATGATGAATAATAATCGTAACAGCAGTTACAATACTGTCTATTTGTGCTTATAACCTTTAAGAGTATGATTATGTATGAACACCATGTTTATTAGTTTATAATGGATTATAATTCCTATGTGTGTAATATTTAGATGTTGTTTAAAATCTACTACTTTTTATGAGTGTTTTGTTACTGCTTAAAATAAAGTGGCAAATTAAGTATTCTAGTAAACAATTAAAATGCTTTATAATGATAAATAATAATTGTTTAGCAGTTGATTGCTTTTCATAAAATAAAAAGGCTTAATCTCCTTTTAGAAAATCATAAGATATTATGAAGTGGTTATAAGACATTAAACCTAAGGTTAAATTATTTTAAACAATGTCAAAATTTAAGACTTTCATTATAACTATGGGAACCATAATGCATTGGAACATGGATATAATGTGTTCATTGTGTGTTATAAAACACTGCGCTCTTAAAAGGCATAACCACAAATTGTTAGGTATTATTATAACAGCAGTTATGATTCATGAGATGATGTAACAGATTAGAATGTTTTTTATAAGGCATTATGCATGCATTATAATGCATTACGAATATCCTTATAATGCATTAAAAATAAGCCTTCAAAATTTGTTTAATGTTTTTGATATTTACATCAAGTTGCTGAGCATTTTCAAACTTAGATAAATAGCTGTAAACTGACATATAACAACTGAATAAAGTCTAGCAGGATATGTAGGACATTCAGTATTTCAGAATTAATAATCCAAAGTCACAGTATATTCATATCATGATCACAAATCGCACATTTTATCAGACTCTTTTATTCTTAATCATAAGTGTGTCGAAAACATCACACACCCACTGTGTGTGCTTTGTTTACAGTAATTACATAATTGTGAACCACATGAACTTTATACATTCAAAGTTAACTTTAAAGCAACCGTTCACTCAAAACTAAAAACTGGGTCATCATTTACTCACCCTCATTTCATTTCAATCGTCTTTTCTGCAAAACACAAATAACCTTTAGAATTTTTTTTGAAGAACATCCAAACAACAACTTCTAAATATCTTCTTTAGAAGAATGAAATTCACACAGGTTTCAAACATGAGTGTAAGTAAGTGATGACAGGATTTTAATTTTTGAACTGAACTATCACTTTAACTCATCCAGGATGATGCAAAAGCGGTCAGTCCCTTAAACTACTCTTCCAGACCACGATGTACACTATGAAGGGTATGAGGAGGATAGGCAGGAGTGTGGATACGAGCACGACTCCAGCCGGGGCGTCGAGTAAATCCTCTTCATTGTTACAAGGACTGAAGTACTGCTGGTGTATCCTCACGAACAGCTGCTCCACCACATGATTAGGGTAGAAGCACCCTGACACCCTGGATACAAGCTCCATACACTCAGATAAGACGTGGTAGTGTCTGGACATAGGAGAGAGAGAGAAAGAAACAAAGTGAGCTGTGTGACAAAAGGTTTACATACACTATGAAGGAGTTGAATGAATGTGTAAAACTGATCAAAAGTGACAGTAACAAAAAAACGTCAATTTCAAATAAATGCTGTTCTTTTAAACTTTCTATTCATTATAGAATTCTGATGTAAAATGTATCACAGTTTCCACAAAAAGGAATGTTTAAATGAGCAGCAAATTATCATAGAATGCTTTCTGAAGGACACCGGAGACTGCATTCAGCAGCTATAAAAACAGTTTTAAATTCCTGTAATATGTCACAATATTGATGTATTTACTGCATTTCTGATTAAATAAATGCAGATTTGGAGAGCATATAAGAGACTTCTTTAAAAAACATTAAAAATCTACTGACCTCTTTTGAAATACAGGTAGTGCTACTCTTTCATAATGATACCATCCTAAAGTGAGTTGTGTGACAGACAACAGTAGCAAAAAACCCCTAATCACTCTGGTTCACAACAACACAATTTCTTATGTAGAAAACGGAAATGTCTCTCATTGTTTAATGGACCAGGAGGTCCCTTAAGTAGCCAGCAATCACTTCTCACTTCTTTCCCACACATCCTTCAATTGTTCTATGACCATTTCCTTTCTTTGTGCATGTAGGTAAGAAACATATGTCTCAGTAGAACTTTGTGCATATGAAAAGATAAAGAAACTGTTAGTTTTAGAGTGTGATGCACATGCAAAAATGCGTATGAATTTTTTTTCATGCAAGCATTTATGTATTAAAAATTCAACCACAAGACATATAAACAGAGCATTGTTTGGGCCCAACATGTGATTAACATAGACAAGTACAACATGATACTTCTCCTTTTGGGTCCCACTTTACATTAGGTGGCCTTAACTACTATGTACTTACATCAAAAAATAAGTACAATGTACTTGTGTTAATATTTTAATGCAAAACACTTTTGCTGCTATTGAGGTTGGATACGGGTAAGGTTAGGGACAGGTTTGGTGGTATGGATAGGTTTAAGCATGAGTTAAGGTATGGGTCAACAGTATAATTATAAATGTAATTACAGAAATTAATTACAGACGTAATTACAAGCAGGTCTTTTTTAAAATATAAGTAGAATGTAAAAACATGCATGTGCACAATAAGTGCAATGTATCAAATTATTAATTTCAATGTAAGTACATAGTAGTTAAGGCCACCAAATATAATGTGGGACCCTCCTTTTAAGTAAAGTCATATGTGAAGAAGCAGCTCTGGCTTACCTTATCACCATCTCCATATTACACCAGTTCTCCTTTCCCAGTTCACTCATGCTGTGATTGAAAATCTCCCAGCAATCTCCACCAAAATACTTCAAGGTCTCCTCATGACAGTGTCCGTAGTGTGTTTGAAAATCTTGATTCTGAAAATTCTCTGAGCCGCAAGAGATTTGTTTAATAATTGATACTGACAAGTGATCTAGTGAAGTCTAATAGCTCAAACATACAGCGTCAAAGAAATCTCTTACCACTGTCCTGCGTGACGTTGGGTCTCTCTGAAAGAGTGAAAATGTCATTATGAAAGTCAGCAGTGCGTGCGATGAGATGATGCAAGCATAAATAATGCAGACATTATGTACCTGTGCTGAAAAATTTGTCCAGTTCTTGCTGTACACTTTTATTTTTGACTCCGATACTCTCATCTGGAGAAAAAACACCATTATGAAATGAGTACATGACGTTTTAGCATTCATGTTATCAATGCAATTCAATATAGGGTGAATGGACACTTGATGAAAATCTGTCATAGGCATTTTCTTTTAAAATAGAAAAATAAATAAATATTACATTAAAAACACAGCAGTGTCGCTCTTTAACTGTATAAACCTCCACCTTTGTGAATGAAAGAATTTTGATATAAACTTAAGTGTATTAACATTAAAATGGTTTGAGATGATTTTTAATGTGTCTAGAGAGTAAAATGTATATCTTATGAATGCCAATTTTCTTTCATTCATGTTACAATCATATAAATACCCAGAAAATGTTATTGCTCAGAGGTTACTCTTTCATAACTCATGAGACTTCATTGAAGTATAATTTTTGACTCATCCCAAACTTTCTTAACTACAAAAGACACAAATGAGACAATGCTGACATGCAGCAAGAGTATACAGTTATTAAATGAACATGGACATTGCAGTTGAGAAATATCTGAGTTCATATTGAAATATCTCGCGTTTGAATGCAGACTTTGGTATCTTGGCAAATCTGAGCAAAATTTGAGATAGCGATTGAGAAAAAATGGTAATTGCAACATTTTATCTTACAATTCTGACTTTTTTCCTCACAATTCTGAGTTAAAGGGACTGATCAACCAAAAATGAAAATTCTGTCAGCATTTACCCTCATGTTGTTATAAACCTACATGAATTCATTTCTTCTGGTGAACACAAAAGAAGATATTTTGAAGAATGTTGGTAACGAAAGTTGCTGGTAGCCATTGACTTACATACTTACAATACCATGGAAGTCATTGGCTGCCAGCAATTGTTTGGTTACCATTACCAACATACATTTTTGTGTGAACTATCCCTTTAATATCTCATAATTCAGACTTTTTCCTCGCAGTTCAGACATTTAGCAAATTATGAGATGTAAACTCAGAATTATGAGATAATACAGATAAATTTTGTGGTGAAAACAGGCTTCCTTTGAGATTGCTATAGTTTTCTCACAAGAATATGTGAGAAGCAGGTGATTTTGGCAAATCTCAGTTTTTTTTCTCTGCTGATGTCTTGGAGAAATAACTATGATTTTAAAGAGTTTTTGTTGTTGTTGTGTTTTTGTTTGAGAGATGATTTTAGTTTGTCCCTTACCTTCAAATGCTGTTCTGTTATCTTGCGTTGTTTGACCTGAGAATAGAAACAAACTTTTGAATGATCATCCATTAAAACTACAACTTCTTATAATAAATCTATTCTATTGTAAACAAGTTGGAAGCTTGTAATGTGATTTCACGTCTCCTAGATAATATCCATAAACTATAATAATGGCATTGATGATGTTCATGCGGCTACACTCGAGCTTTATCTTAGATCTTAAACTAAAGATCTCCTACCACAGATCATAGAAGGATCCAGCAAAAGCAAAAGTAATCCAGAGAGATAAAACATTGTGCAAGACAAATTATGAATGTGGACTATATGGAGTGAGGGAGCTGTTTGATGAATAAATGGACGTGGGTTAGCTGTGGCTGGAGCATTTAAGGGGAGAAACAAAAGAGGGGAGGAACACAGGGAGACTGTCTGTCTGTGTGTGTGTGTGTGTGTGTGTGTGCGTGTGTGTGTGTATGTGTGGCTAAAGAAAACACCCCACCCATTCCTATCCACTGGGAGTTCGCGGATAGTTTGGGATGAGACATTTCTTTGGAGATCCAGTTAGTGGAAATAGGAGTGCAGCTTTGTGTTTGCATATTGGAGCCAGAGCTATTGATTTCCTGCCCTGATAAGTGTCTGCAAAGGGAGTTTTCTCAGTGGACACTGGGAATTATACAACTTAATTACAGGATTACATGACTCCTACTGCTAACTGCCAAACATCTAGTAAGTATCAGATATGTTTTCATTAACATACATTTCATTAACAATAGTCCAATTGAGATTCAAAAAACAAAAACAAAAAAACTAACAGCCAAAAAAACATTTCACAGATTTTTTGGCTGTGAAACTCAAAGAAACTGTGAATGATTCAGAAGACGAGTCTGCAATTTCGAGTCTTGAATTTCATAAGTTTCCATGTATTTCATATTTTAGTCTTTGACAAGCTATAATAAAGTTTTTCTGTTTTTTTTTTTCTGACTCTTTAGTGTTTTTCAAAGTTTTTTGGCAAATTGCATGAAAATCAATAAGGGTTGTAACAATTTTTATACAGCCTCCAAAACACATCTTTGTGTTGAAACGTTGCATGCACATCCTGAAAGAAAAAAAGGTCACAAAATTTTAAGAATAAATAAATAGTTTAACCATTTTCAAGCAAGTATGATGTCCCCAACACAACAGGAGCGTGCATGATTTTGCGAGCACATGCATTCTGTATGATTGTAGTGAGATTGGCTACATTTGTAAAACTGTTGACGTGGTAAACGCGCTCTATTTCTGATCTAGAATTGCCCACATATTGGCTAACCTGTGTTTTAAATTCTGTACCGTGGTTTTGGAGACATATTTTGTTTCCGCTCCGACTGTATTAAGAGAAATGACAACAAACAAACATTTATTATTTACCGTTCCTATTTTACTTTCTGCAAATCATAAGTCAATCATTTGACTGTAAAATACGTCTTCATTTAACTCTTTAAAATTAAGGTTTAAAAGGGTTTTTGGAGTGATGCCAAAGAAGAATCATTTTTGTTTTCTCAAAGAATCTTCTTGATGTTCAAGGTTCTTAATGGAACCAATAATTCCAAAAAAGAACCTTTATATTTAAGAAAAATCTCTTTATGTCCACTTTGAGTCGTAAATCATTTATTTCACTAAAATGTCATTTTACCACAATTTAATTCTAAGCGGCTTCTTGTGGTTTGCAGGTGTGACTCAAACTGTAGAGTTTTGCCGCTTTCTTTAATAATACTTTCCTTCCAGATTGACACCTTTCATAGATTCTATCTTTATACAGAGTGCTTGCAAGATTTCCATGACCAGCGCCAGTTTAGTCTCTTGCAGACAATTGTTTTTTTTTGTTATTTTACAGTTGCTCTCTCATGTTCAACCCTGTTCGCAATTATGTGATGTGTAATCCACACAGTATTCTGAGATAAATAAAGCTTTCTGTCTTAGTGCAATCAACATTATAGTGAGATGAATGTTTACAAAGATCAGGGTAATTCGACATTATCATCAAGATGATTGAATAAACTTCACAAAGTGAATTACGCAAAACAAAAAACTTCACAGAAACTCAATTTCAAATAATGCACACTGCATGTTTTTGCACATGTGAACAGCTAAAGATGTCTAACTCTCATAATGAAATGCACATGGAGTGCATCAAAATGTTGCAGAAGACGAAAGACTATGAATGCGGAATATATATTCTTATTCATTTGTTGGCTACGTTCATTTTCAGGTCTTCTTTTATAGACAGATTTCTAATGAAGAAATGCAATATGATTGCAAAAGAAAGCTTTGCCATAATCACTTCTGTAAAACTATGCCTCATATTGATATATTATTCTATAACTCCATTATGTCACCAGCACAAACAGCAGGATAAAGGAATTTTTTGGCATGCTGAATTGCACGATCACTGCAAAATATGAACGTTTCTGCTGAACAATTACAGCTTTTATGCTTTAAGCAGTATAGAGGACAGCTCAGTTTATACGTGTAATGCAAGAAACTAAAAATTGAAGAAACGCAAGAATATTTCAGAATTTTCATCGCCAACTCAGCAGCAAAACATTTTAGTGTTAATGCATAGTTTTTTCTGCATCCGCTCAAATATGTGCCATAAGGGGATCTCCAAACCCAGATGTCAATATTTAAACATACAACTTGCGGCTGATTTGCGTGAGGCTGCATGCTGCGGAGAACATACCAGAGGTAGACATGCAACCAGACCTGACATACTTTGTCTAAAAGGTTATTTACTGTCAAAAAATCAACAGAACAGATTTAATTTATAGCCTACTTTTTGTTCATATAAAACCAAATAACTGAAAGTACTCTTGTAATTAATCTATTTAAAGAATATTTCAGAATAAAGACTACTTTAAATCAATTAGCGTGACTTCTGATCGGTTTTAAGTCTAAAAACTGTCATTACATAAAAAAAAATTACTGTTGGGTTTAAAACCATAAATAAAACATATACAAAAATAAGCTATAAAATAGAAACCAAAGGAATTCATGGACATTTTAGCTATTAAAATTTTACTCATCTATTGTAATGTTGATAATAGAATTTGTAATGAAAAACATTTGTATTTTTATTTATTTTTTGCAAAACAGAAGCATCACTGAAAAACTATTTTCTAAATATTTTCACTCAGAAATAGTGCTAGTGAATTTCACAAATAATTACAAAAAAAATGACAATGAATTAAACGTGACATTTTTTAAGTAGAAAGACAAATAATATTTTCTTGTAAAACTTACTCTAATAATCTATATTTTCCTACTTCAAAAAATAAAATCGGTGTAGAAACAATTTTCACTCAGAAAATCATCACAAAGAATTGGCAAGTATTAAACATGCGATTTTTAAGTAGAAAGACTAAAATATAATTTTCTTGTAAAGCATACTCAATCTGTTAATTTAATTGTTTTATAATTTTATTCAACTAGTTTGATACATTTAAAAATATATCTATATACATATTGTTTTGATTATTTCTCAGTCACTTGTTAAGATGGACAGCTGTGGAGATTCTATCACTGCTGTTAACAGCGATTTCTGACATGAAGCTAACAACACTCCAGGCACAGTGTCAAATAAAAAAACTCGTTTCTGCAAATAACTCACAGGAAATGGGCTATAGCTGGTTTGGCAGTGCTGCCACTACCAAACATCTGTCACATCCTGTCACATACTACCCAAAAATCTGCCCTACTGATCAATATCTTTATTTTGAGCAGTTATCTTACAGTTTTTCTCGATTGCTAAAACACTATAACCAGGCTTTTGAACTAAAATTTCAAAAAGCACACCCATTTTGCTGAACCATAAACACTATCCCCTGCTTTAACACACGAGTCAGATTTGATGAACTGTTACTGCAAAACTCTTCACACAAATCCCTTCATTTCTCAGTGCTTACACCATGTGATCATTTAGAAAGCACTAGCATTCAATATTGTTCACTCAAGTCTGCACGGTTTGAGCTCAATTAGCACACAATTACCCAAGCGGACACACTAGGAGTCCAAATGTATCACGCACCAATCAGAACCTTCGATGGATAAAGTGCCAAAGTCAGCTTACAGTGTTTCTCAGTTGCTTTGGTGCATTTCTCAGATGAGAACTGAAAATGTCAAAACTACTTGTTCAACATCCACATCATCTAGTCACTTGTGCACATCATAAAAGCAGTTTATCATTATTTGGAACAAGTTATGATTGCTTTGGTACATTCATGCGACTGATTTGTCTGCTGTTTCCTACATTATCAGTTGCTAATATCATGTTGCTCAAAATGTATTATATAGTTCTCTGTGCAATAGTCTTACCGCTCAAAACATCTAGTCATTAGTTCATCGTATAGTCATTACGGTAAATGCAAATTTGTTGTTCCAAAAACAGTTGTGACATTTGCACTCACAGTTTAGAGAATGTTAAGACTGTTTCGGAAAATGTGCCAAAGCAATTGAGAAAAACTGTAAATTGAGGAATAAACATTTGGGAAGCACCACACTTATAACCGGTTTTTATAGCATTGTTTTTAATTGATCTCATCAGTGTGTAAAACTGTGTTGTAGTGTGTGTGTTTTTGACTGTTTGTGTGTCATGTCTGAGAGCAAAGTTTGGTTTTTCAGCAAGTTTGAGTTGTTTTGAGTGGAGAGCTTCATTTTGACCCGAATATAGGAAGTTTGGGGAATTGAGTTAGAAGTTATGGATTCGTGTTTACTGTTTTGAGAATACGATGCATATAGTTTCAAGAAATGGGTTTAAGCAATCGAGAAAAACTGTAATGGCACCCATTACTCTGAGAAAACAGTCCTATCTGTGCATGTCTGCATGCGTTCAGCCCGTATGTGAGGAAATACTCTTGGGCAGATACAAGTTAAAATAGAAAAATAATTGAAAAGCAAAAGCATAAAATGAACAAACAAAACAAAACACAGCATGAGAAAAAGTGCTGATCTGAAAACATGGCATCTTTCTACAGCAGGGTGTGAAATTAACACCCACCACCAGTCAAATGTGAGCATGCTGCGGGAATTTTGCTTATTTGCGTATTTTGTGACCTGTAAGATGTCTGAAACTGTCAAAAATGAGTTTTTTGTAAAACCTCAAAGGCAAATGTTTGCATGTGTTTTTAGAGTTGAATTCATTTGCTAAATAAATGTCTCGAGTGAACAACGATACTATCATTGATCTATGATGAGCTTTTTCAGAAAGTTTTCTTCAGTTGCATGGTTTTGCATGTGCCCGTCATCTCAAACTGATTCTTATTTTTTTACTGTAATGTATTAGTGCGTACAGTATGTTGAGATTACTGAATTTGTATTGTATTGCAATGACTTATCTATGCATTTTCACTCCTTGTATGCTTGTTTCCAGTATGTGCCATTAAAGTGAATTGAACTCAATTGAAATTATATGTATTATACGTTGATTACATTAACATATGAAATAAATCACTCTTAAAATGTCTTTTAAAGCCACATTCAGTCATCAACACTTGGTACGAGAAGCATGACAGTTCATCTAAGCAGCAATTCCAACCTGACATCAACTTACTAAACATGAAAAAATTGAATAAAATCAGCAACAAAAGTGTACACACAACTGGAAAATTATCAACTATGTTAAAGGGACAGTTCACCCAAAAACAGATAGAAAAGATTCCTCTTCTGTTGAAAATAAAAGATATTCTGAAGAATGTTGGTAACCAAACAGTTGATGGTAACCATTGACTTCCATAGTGTGAAAAAAATGTTCTGCAGGAAAAAGAAACTCATACAGGTTTAAAACAACATGAGGGTGAGCAAATGATGACAGAATTGTCCTTTTTTGGGGTGAACTATCCCTTTAAGTATTTATGGGAGGAGGGTAAATGGGACTGAACCACAAAATCATGTTTTTTTTGTGTTTTTTTTATGTTCATTAATCCAACCTGCTATGCTTCTTGATTTAAATTGTAAAAAAAAAAAAAAAAAAATTCACACTAAGTGATAAATAATACAAACATCATGATACAAAAGCTCCATTAAGATGCATTATATGTGTTCCTCAAATAGTAAGTTAATCGAAAACAACATCATAAAGTTAATTTTTAGCATAATTGACACGATCTAGAAACATGTTTCACTAGAAATGTCAAGCATTTTGAAAAATAATAATATATATATTAATAAAAATGGCTGCCCCCCCCCCCCCCCAAAAAAACAAAAATAAATAAATAAATAAAAATTTGGGTCACTGTAGCACTGGATTTCTCACTCTGAGCTAGTCTTCATATGTCAACAACTGTCTCTGCATAATCGTTCAGATCGGAAATTGTCCAGTTGCACCAAGTGAGCATACTTCCTGTGACACTCAATAAAGCATGTCGTACCAAGACAAAATTTAAGTGTTGCACGAAATACCAGCTCATAAGCATTTAATTTCACCAATACTGCTACCGGCTTAATTGCAAGCACACACACAACTTCACATAAAATCACATAAAGCAATATATAAGAATTGCAAAATACAGCAAATATGAAAAGAATAATTTTGCATTTAAAAACATGCATAAAAACACAAACGTAATACATAAATGTACAAGTGTTTCATTAAGAATTGCATTGAAATCAAAGTGTCCATATATGAATATGCAAGTAGTTTTTAGGTGTTTTTTGTGTAATGTTGAA